>NC_134275.1:62257212-62589712 GCF_031893055.1 Leptodactylus fuscus
TCCAGCAGGGTGTTTGGATGACTGATATCTAAAGTATATGACTAGCTTTAGTTCTTAATGGGGACCTGTTACCTAGTGTGTGTAGTCCTATTTGTGGGGAACATGTTACAGAGCAGAAGGAGCTGAGCAGATACTGTATATAGGTTTGTGTAGAATATATCCAATATAACTTGGAAATTTCTGTTCTTTTCATGCTTAGGAGTCAAGTGGGCGGTCTTATTCAATGTCTAACAGCCTTCCCTGTAGGATGGGCAAACATAGATAGCTGTCATTCATTACATCGGACTGCCCATGGACTAGGTATCATAAAAACAGGGCTATAAATGAATAACATACAAGTTATACTGAACATTTCCTACAAAACTATATATCATTCTGCCCTGCTCCTCCTGCTGTATAACATACTGCCTGCACATAGGACTGTATGTACAATGTGATTGCAGGGTAATCCTCATTAATACCCATTATTATCAGCTATAGTTCCCCCACAGGACCAGTCACAGTCACCTGAGACTTGTTGGAAGGTGGTATTTAGGGATCTTGTTCCTTGAGTTTCATTCGGGTATTTTCATGGTTAGAACATGGACAGAACATTGGTGGTGTGAATAGTGCCGAATTCTATGTCTCTTAACAGTTATACACCTACCTATAGTGTGATTATTCCCTTGTTTTTGCTGGATGGGCCCCTGGCTGCTGGAGGGCCATTTGCATACATTTGGTAATAAGGTTCTGTAGATGTAAGATAAGTACATAACAATAATGTAGGTTCATTAGGTCCAAGGACAGTATAGGCTTTACATTGACGTCTCCTATATCTAAAACCTCAAAGGGGTTTTCTAGGGCTTACATATTCATGACCTATTGTTAGAAAAGGCTATCAATATGTTATTTGTGATGGTTTGACACCCAAGGCTCCCACAGATCAGCTTGTTCAAGAGGTATTGTATTGTATTGTATTGTATTGTTTACATGAGTGCTGTGAACACTTCAATAAAAAAAGCAAGAAAAGTGCCTTCCATTGTATGGGGACTGTGCTTGACAATGCAGCTCTTCCCTTTCACTTGAATGGGACTAAACTATTACTATACAATACAATGTGACCAATAATCATATCATCGACACAGGTAAGTGACCACATGTTTCTTGAGTACCAAGACCTCTTCAGCTGATCTGTAGGAGTCCAGGATATTTGGAGCATTGGGGAGAACATTACATATACTGTGATAAGGGGACTGTGGACATCATTAAATATTCTGTGGGTATGACACTGGAAAGGACATTATACTGTGTTTGGGGAGGGGTTACTAGAGAGCATTATACTGTGGGGGTGCCACTGAGGGGACCATTATACTGGAGGGGGAGAACCACTAGGGAGAGCATTATACTGTGTGTGGGGCCACTTGAGAGAGCATTATACTGTGTGTAGGGTGACTTTGGAGACCATTATACTGTGTGTGGGGCCACTTGAGAGAGCATTATACTGTGTGTGGAGCCACTGGGGAAAGCATTATACTATGAGTGTGGAGCCACTTAGGAGAACATTATACTGTGTGTGGGGCCACTTAGGAGAACATTATACTGTGTGTGGGACCACTTAGGAGAACATTATACTATGTGTGGGGCCACTTGAAAGAGCATTATACTGTGTGTGGGAACACTCGGGAGAGCATTATACTATGTGTAGGGCCACTTTGGAGAGCATTATACTGCTTGTGAGAGCATTATACTGTGTGCGAGGAGCCACTGGGGAGAGCATTATACTGTGTGTGGGGCCGTTGGGGATAGCATTATACTGTGTGTGTGGCCACTGGGGAGAGCATTATACTGTGTGTGGAGCCATTGGGGATAGCATTATACTGTGTGTGAGGCCGATGGGGATAGCATTATACTGTGTGTGGAGCCATTGGGGAGAGCATTATACTGTGTGCGAGGAGCCACTGGGGAGAGCATTATACTGTGTGGGGGGCTGATGGAGAGCATTCTACAGTTTGACGGTTGAACATTTGTTTTCGCTCCTAAATTTTTCAGTTAGGAAGCCAGCCGCTCCTAGGTTATATGATTCACTTTTACAAATGGTTTCCATTCACTTCACAGTTGTGTATGAATTATTTATTACATACATTATATAGACTGCTGCTACAATTTGAACTTTATTACTAAAAACTAGGATCATTATTGTGTTTGCTATTGATATATCTATTGTAGTATGTTTTACTCTGTAAGTATTGGTATTCCAGTGTGTAATTCATTTTGCATAATTTATATGTTCATTTTTATATTTCATTGGAATGTTAATATTTGGAATAAAATAGAATGTCTAGAGAGCCGGCTTTTATTCTTTCTAATTTTTACTTTTTATCCCTGTGTGTTCCAGAGGCAAACTTAGTACACTCGGCACTCATATATCTATAGCTGTATTAGATACAGGGAGAGCTCCTCATACAATATACATGGTATCATTATATTAAACCCCCATAGCAGTATTATCACATTACTCATCTCCTAATCTCACAAACTAATCGTCTTACTCTTGATAGAAGGACATCGGTAATGGGAGTCTGTCAGCAGGAAGATTCCTCCTAAAATTGCATCAGGGGTGTGTTTTATAGAACCTGCCAGCCAGAATGATGTCATCTTTATTTTTCTGCCTTTTCCCGAGTGTCAGGGTCTCCAAAGTGCAAGGTGTGCTATATTGCGCATGCGCGCCTCACATTGCAGCTTCTGACTTACACTGGAAACCAGTGTGCATGCGCAGTACAGTGCACCTCACGTTGCCAAGACTCCAACACTTGAGAGCAAAAGGTAGAAGCTCTGCTATTATCAGTTTGAGAGGGGAAATGAGTGAGGGGATGACTTGGCAGCTACGCTCAACCGCTGTAAAAGAAGTCTGCAATGCACAAGTAGGTCATTTGCATAATGACAAAAATTTTTAAGGAAACAGCTATAACGTTTTTCCTACTGACAGACTCCCTTTCTTTAAGTAAAACATGACACCTGGTTGGTTATCACAATATAGAAGGGGATTCTTCACAGTATGAACAGCGAGTCTATGGAACTCTCTGCCCCAGGGCGTGGTAATGGTGGACTCATTAAACAAGATCAAATAGGGACTGGATGCCTTTGTCGAAGAGAACAATATTACAGTTTATGGACTCTAGGTTTTAAGGACATGTTGATCCAGGGTTTTTATACTGACTGCCAGATTGAAATCGGGAAGGAATTTTTCCCCTGAAATGGGGCAATTGGCATAAGCCTCATGGGGTTTTTTTGCCTTCCCCTGGATCAACACTGTAGGGATTGTAGGGTTATAGGCCGAACTTGATGGACTGATGTCTTCATCCAACCTCATCTACTATGTAACTACAAGAGATGAGCGAGTAATACTCGATTGAGTAGGTATTTGATCGAATACTAAGGTATTCAAAATACTCGTACTAGATCGAGTACCACTCGCTATTCGAATGGAAAAGTTTGATGCAGAACCAGCATTGATTGGCCGAATGCTATACAGTCAGCCAATCAATGCTGATTTTTCTCCTACCTTTAGAAGTCTTCTCCGTGCAGCTTCCCCGCGGCGTCTTCCGGCTCTTCATTCACTCTGCCAGGCAGACCTGGGCAGAGCCGACTGTGCATGTCCACTTGTAGTGCTGCACGGAGAAGACTTCTCGGAGGATCCAGCCCGAGCCTCACTCGTGGACTTGGTAAGTATAATTTGATCGAACGTTGCCTACCCCTGAAACGAGCATTTTCCCCCCATAGACTATAATAGGGTTCGATTTTCGATTCGAGTAGTCAAATATTGAGGGGCTACTTGAAAAGAATATCAAACCTCGAACATTTTACTGTTCGCTCATCTCTAGTAACTACGTAACGTATCTCTATTTCTGTTTTTGGAATGCATGCATGCATCCCGCCCAATGTGGACCTGTGATTTTTTGCACTTGAAAAAGGATTTTATGTAATCCGAATCGTGTTGTGCCTACTGTTTTTATCCTATTAAAAACCTTTCGTCCAAAATCAAGTGAATCTGGACCTATACTTTCTCCTATACGACCTTTGAGCGCGGATCCCTGATCCTGCCCATCTCTTCAAATTCTATGAAGAATCCTTTTAAGACTAAGGCCATACGTTGCAGAAATGGAGGTTTCTTGTCTTTTACAATCTCAGCAAAGTGAATGAGATTTCATTTCATGTCATCTACACATTGGGGGAAAAAACATGGCGTGAAAGCTGAGGCCACACATTGCAGAAAAGTTGGGGGGTTTTGTTGAAGATTTGGTTGCAATTATTTGAGCCAAATCCAAATATGGATTTAGGGAAAAGTAAAGTATAAGGGTTCATTCACATGTAGAAATTTGCCAAGGCCTTGGAGATGGATTATTGTCCCCAAATCCATGGCAGAGTCCATCCCAAATCTTCCACCCATTGTTTTTAACAACTCAGTGTTCCGCTCTACTTTGCCACGGGTTCCATAGCTGAAGACTTCTTGCTGATCAGGCCCATTCATCTTTCCATGGCTGCAGCCATATACAGAATTCCTATTTATTCTCCGCTTTTATATTTCCCATTCCTTCTGAAATGAGGCTTGGCTTTGGCTCAAAAAATTGCAGATAATCTGTAACAAAAAACATCACCTTTGTGTTGCGTCCAAACAGCATTTTTGGCTGGTGTGAAAATAACACTGTGTTTTATAGCAACAGCAAAGCCAATGAGATTTTGTTTTTACACTGATCCACACATTGCGGATGCAAAAAGCTACGGAAAAGCTGAGCGTTTAAAAAAACTGAACTTACACTAGATTCACACTATCGTTCAGAGACCCAAAGGATGGAAGCCCTTTCTTCTTAAAGTGGTTATCCATGGACTATACTGGCCACCGCTGGGTCTCCGCCCAGTTCCCCCGGTTTTTCTCTCTGACGATTTTATTGTTACATTTTAAAAAAAAAAAAAAACCTTTAATTTTTTTCAATTTAAGTACAAGTAAAATGCATTTGCTACAGATGTAAGAATTTTGGATTGAATTGAAATTTTTACCCGTTCATCATATTGCTGATATTTATACACTGCACCTTATGAAAAGTACAGCAGGGTCTGAACAGCAGGGGATGCTGCATAAAGTACATATCTATTGCAGGGAAATAAAAAGCAGTGTAATGACGCAGCTGGTTTTATATTGACGGTGTGTCATCTATCCTTGAGACAGCGATGCCAAAACTGGCAGCTTCAAGAAATAGGTTTTAATTTGCCTGCAGTGGAGATGCGTGTTTGATACAACTCCCTGGCAAAATGTTCCTTGCATTTTAATAGTCAGCACAGTGAGCTGGTCACTTCCCGCTAGCAGCTCTCCGACCATAAGAAATATATCCTCTCCTGACTTCAGTGGAGATGGAAGGAGTTATAAGAAAAGAAAAAGTTCTCCTAAATATATCAAAATATGTATCTGCTAAATTTGCAGGGAATGTTAGAAGTTAAAAGAGATTAACATTATTTATAAAAAAATAATAATGAGTGTCGACTAAAAACTCTATAAATATTCCAAGCATAACACTTAAGTTATATTTATAGGCTGTAAGGTCATTATGACATATCAAATTGAATCCAAAATTTGGCAAAATTTTAAAGAAAACCTGTCCTGAGTTTCCCCCATCCCTAAACTGCTAACACCACTAGATAAGTGATGGAATACAAGGGTAAAAATAACTAAGTTGCCAATCATGAACCTCGTTTAACTAGAGACCACTAGGGCAAATGAGAAGGGTTGGGGAAGGAAACCAGGACATATCCTCAACCACTGGGCACTTGGCATATGTACAGTTGTTTTCTCCAGCTCTGCATAAAGGAGTTTATGGAGAGAGGATCAAAATTGGTGATGGATTCACTTTAAGTTCCACCACTATTTATAGTTAATTTACTCTTCACTCTTTTGTTACTAAGTAAGTCTGTCCCTAGATACTTTCAATTCCATCTTGCTTATGTCAGTCAGCGCAAAGGGTGATCCTTTTCTATCTTTCTCTCTTCACAAAGTGAATGGAGGGGAACCTGTACTGACATGTCTGCCAACTTGCTGGGTACAAAAGACTAAACATTTCACAATGTATAAAAAAGTATTCCATGTACTTGTATCTACTTGTGTTTTTTTTGTGTGATTACAGATTGGATATTATTCACAGACAGAAAGAAACTTTACTGATTTTGCTCATAGATTGCTTTTTTTGGCTTGTGTTTTATCTTCTTGGTTACATGTATTTGCCCTGTATTTGCAATCCAGTATTCGTGGATCTCTTACATAGGGTTGCTTAGATATTTGTTTGCAATTGTACAGTTACTCCTTGCAGAATGGCAGAACATTATCAGTTATGGATAGATGAGGGGGGAAGACAGCTCCATATTACCTGCCTACAACTTCAGAAAGAAATGTAACTGGGTTTCAGCCATAATGTGATTATTAGCAGAAGAATAACTGATAGGATATGTATTTAGGCTTACACGGTCATAGACTTGCACATATTTAAACTTTTCATGCAAACTCAGTTACCCTTTAACACAAATTAGTTTAAACCTTGCCCCTCTTGCAGTCCGGTTCACAGGTCAGTCCTATCAAAGTTGGGACCGTTGACAAATATGTACTAATATGTTTTGCCTCATTGTTCCTCTTGGTTCTGGATATCCCAAGATAAGTGGTACAAAATAACCAATGATCTCATGTTAGTCTCAGACAATATTTATGCTGTTCTGTATGTGTCTTCTGAAAATTGTACCAAATTTACATCATGAAAATTAATATCTATCATGAATTTATGGAAAGCTACTATAAAGCCTCCTGCACACAGGTAAATATGGGTCGGAATAGAAATGGGTATATCATGGGATTCATTTCAGAAATATTTGTGAGGTTCTCCTGACAGTTTCATTTCAGACTGAACATGTTTGGCCTAGAATGGGAAGGGCCATCCCCAGAGTTTAGTAAGTGGAAGGCGCAGAAAAATAATAAACAGCCATATTCGCCTACCCTTATCACTTCAAGCCTTCCTTGTGGCATCCAATTTTCATCCCTGGTTGTCTTCCAGTATCTTTTGACCTACTGTATAATGTCAGAAGCTGTAGAGGACCACTGAGGATTTTGATTGGACCATATCTGTTGATGTTATAATGCTCGGGTTGGAGATCACCCAGGGACGAGCACCAAATGGCATATGGGAACCTGGGATAGGTGAAGTGAGGTGAACATGCCTCTGCTTATTATACTGCAGAGACCCCAGCGTATAATAATGACCAATGGGTGGTGAATCCTAAAAATCTTAAGTTCAGTCAAACCAATTTTTTTGGAAATTTTTTAAGAAACCCTGATTGTTATGAATTGTTTGCTCATCTCTAGTTATGAAGAGCAGGACTACATATTGCTTATGTCTTGTGGACCAAATCTGGTCTAGTGACTAGGATTCCCTTCATCACAGTGATCTATGATACTAGGAGTCCTTGTCACTTCGCTTCTCCACTGTCCTACACTGTACATAGTACAATGGAGCTGCAAGAAGGCAAGAACTCTTAGCATCATAGATCACTCTGACCCAAGGAGTCCTATCTCCTGAATGGGTTTGGTCTGGGCTCATATTCATCCGTGTACAGGAGGCCTAACAATGGGTGCACTTCTTATGCCCTCATTCAAATTCACATTATACCAATGATACAGATATAGACCTTCGTAAAACACACGTATGCCCTTCAAACATTTTTAACACCAACATTTCAACTATTCCTTGATCTTTTTTCTACTATGCAAATGTCATTCCTGTATTATTTTGTATGGATTTTAATTAATATAAATTTGACTCCTGATCAATTTCACCCATCAGCCTGTATGCAGATGCCACCGGCTGTGTAATTAGAGATCATAAAGTGTAGAGGAACCCAACACCAGGCATGATAAATGTGATGGCAGCTCTCCAGATATCATGTGTCTATTGTTCAGGAGATACAGATTCTAATTAATGAGCGCACTTTTCTTACATTGCCATGAATTGTAATGAAGGTCTGTTTATCTGTGGGATTCCACACTGGCCCATTCATCAATACAGGGCTTACATATAGCACAACCATTAAGGTGAATTAGAAGCTTGGCTTATTTTATGAATATTTTAACATTTGTAAATTCTCACTGATGATTCTGTGTTTGCGGTGCGGGGGCTCGCCTGGCTGACAATGAACAATAAACTATGTTGTTACTTTAGCACCGAAATTGATGGGAAGCCACCTTAGCGACGTTTGAGTGTTATTGCCTAAAGCTTTATAAGCAGATAGAAAACCATTTTACGAGAATAGAACAGGAATATTATTTGATATTTAAAGTGTTTATCTGTATTTTCTTTTCCCGTTATGTTTATCTCTTTTGACACTTTGTTTCTGCGGTATTACTTTATAATGAGATTACGGGAGAATTATCTCCACGGCTATATTAAAGTGGTCTAGGAGTGTTTTTAAAAATGGGAAAAAAATTAGGTACCTATTCACATTAGATGAATGTCAGGCAATTGTGTATGTGGCTTGACAGTTCCTGGACAGTCGATGTTGGGGGAAGAGACATCAGGCAGTTGGTTTCCAATGTGCTTGATAAGCAGCGCCGCACCTCTCATGAGGTGGCCTGAAGCGAGTGCTATGTCAGGGCCCCGAGGGGGCCAGCATTTTGATGACGTAAGCCAGTGCAGGACAAGCTGTCCTGCACTGGATTAACGTCACCATCTTGGCAGCCCGGCACGGGAAGCGAGTGGTGGATTGGGGAGGCCCTGTGGACACAGCGCTGCTCCACCAGCCTCCCCTGATGCTCAGGCAGAGAGCAGGTCCTCTCCCTGCCTGCTCTCTGCCTTCTAACGCCGCCCCGTCTGCCCCGCCCTGTCCCCTCCACTCTGCCCCCTCTGCTCCACCCCACCCCCCACTTTATGTCTTCCACCTCAGGCGGCAAAAACACTAGGTTCACCCCTGTTGATAAGCTAAGGGATAATATGTGGCTCCTGGGTCCCATTGCAAAATTTGTACCTAGAAAAGTTCTGGCATCATATGAAAGCTGAGATTCTATGCTTCTATGTGCTACCAAGATCACAGTAACACTATCTAATGTAAAATAGATATAGTACTTGTATATTTAGGGAGTATCTCACTTTTAAAGTTGTTTGATGGACATTTTTGTAATATGATTAACCTATCTAACTTCCTTTTACTAGTAAACAGGCTGTGGTTAACCTATCTAACTTCCTTATAATAGTAAACAGGCTGTTTACTACAAGTTCCCCCTTGCAATGCCGTAAGAAGGAAGAGTCTGCTCCATACACCTGTAATCAGTGCAGTATATGGAGCTTTAGCATTTGCCAAAGGGCAATGCTCGCTTCAAATATCTGTCCAGTTTATATCACGTATAAATAAAAACTTTCATATGATACCAAGACTGCAGCTCTAGGTATTAGACTGGACTACATGATCGTCTTTCTAAACAAAAAGAAAAACTAGCTATACTATCATATAGACAAGAGGGCCCGTCTATAGGTCCAAGCGATGGATGTTTCCACAGTAAAATCCCCCAAAATGTCAGAACTCCATAAGTTGAAACAAAATACTTTATTTACCGATCTTTGCAACATTTCTGCTCTTCCATAAAGGCTTAAAAAAGTGGAGCCTGCTGTCATATTTTTGGATTTTACTATTGATATCTCAAGCTATAAAATGATATAATAGGAAAGCCAAAATGTCTCAATTTTCTTATCAAGTCTGCAGTTCTAGTTGTTAAAAAAAATCTATCAATACTTAAAAACACAGTCAGAAATTTGAGCTTTATACGCAGCAGTTCATGTTGTATATACAAATCACATTCGCGTCTGTGATTTTAACTAGTGATAACTTCAGTTTTTAATAAATAGAGCTGTGAACTTGGTAGCAATGAAAAATGAGAATTTCGGTTTTCATATTTTACCTAAACTACTTCCCCATGTGGTCTAAAACCAGAGATACGGCCATTAGAATTAACCACTCCCTTTGGCATGTTACAATCTAAATACTACATCTACACATGGTGCATTGAGTAAGGGATAGGAAACAAACTCTACTTGACAATGCTTAGTTAGACTTTACGGCCCGTTCTCTAATAAAAGGAAGTTAGATAGGTTAAGTATATTGCAAAAATGTTTGGCAAATGATCCTCCCCGACACAAAAAAGGTAATCCACTTACACTTTAAAAGTAAGATACACCCTAAGTATACTAAAGTACTTCTGTATTTTACATGCATCTGACAACATGAAGTTGAATTTTCTTGTCCTGGTTGTGCCACACAAACAAGTTCTTTAGATCAATGAAACTATGGAAAATGGGGTCACAGTTGTATCATCCATCAAAATCATTATGTTCCACCTGGACTTGACTTTTGAGGTCATCGTTGCTATAGAGTTTAAAAAGACATGACCGAAATGCACAAAACCTCATTTTTCAAGGACAAACAAGCCTAATGTATTGAGATTGATTGATACTACTCTACTTAAAGGGTTCACTAAGATACTTGACAAAGGAATCCGATTTATTCATTTTCATAAAGTGATTTTACAAATTTTACAATAAATACATAAAGCATAGTTAAAATACCCAGTGCTCTCCGCTCTTCACAGCACAGTTCTTCTGATTCGCATAGGGCCAGGTTACTGAAGTATTGTAAACATAGAGTAGACCTTGGATGGACCAGTCACGAGCAGAAGGAGAGCCTACCAAAGTTCAACCACACATCAGACCTTGGATGGACCAGTCACGAGCAGAAGGAGAGACTACCAAAGTTCTACCACACATCAGCATTCAGGAATAGATGTTCCTCAGGAATGTTTGTCCCTGATCTTTGTCAGATCCAGAGAGAAAAGAAGTCCTGACCCGGTTCTTGACGTAGTAGGCTGTAGACATGCAGGGTAGCTTGAGCGTAGATACTCACCTCTTCGTTCCCCTGTACCTCCTCGTCTCTTCCACTCCATGATGATAAGTATTGGCTTGGAGCCACTGGTGGGGACACTAAACTATGTGAGGCCACGGCTGGCGGACGTTAGACTCTATGGGGCCACTACTGGGTTGATTTAACAATAAATTTGTGTTGTGTGGAATAGAAAGGAATTCTGCCCATAAACTTACATTTTTTTTTCTATCTGCAGTCAATTTGACTTGTCAAAAATGAGACGCCTGTTTTTTCTTACCTTTAGAAATCCCCAAAAGAATGGCATGAGATTCTCAGCTCTAGACAAACCAATTTTCACACTTCTCAAACTTGGTCACCTCATTGATCTTGGGATATCTTGAGCCAAGACAAAACGTCACATCTGATATATTTAGTATCCATAATTATTACAGATAGCAGAGTCCTCTTTCAATATATTGTACAATGTGGCCAAACTGACATTCAGTATAACAAAGTCAAAGTTTCTCGGTATAAAGATGCATATAGGTGTGCCTGCTACTCTTCTGCTATACAGTATAATGCAATAACACAGACAAAAACAAATAGATAGTCAAATCCTTCCGAACAAGTCATCATCTGTATGATTAAATAGTAAAAGGAAATCATGGTTTACTATTTTCACCTATACTTATGCATTAGTTCAGGCCAAAGGGTCATAGCATTGTTGTCTTAACGATCGTGGTCCCAGAGAGTGCAATTGAGACAGGGATCGGAGGGGTACGAGGCCCGCGACCAACTGGAAATGGCCGGGTCCCCAGACCACCATGGTTGGGGAAAGTCTTGTTCCATGACCACTATACATATTGTTGAGCCTGACTGGGCCCCGTTCCATTATATGCCAGGCCAGGGTAGCTGTATTAAAAAAAAAAAAAAACTTATACTCACCTTCCTGGGCTCAGCATCCACTCTGTGGCTCTTTCTGTGGTAGCTGCTAAGTCCTAGTGGGGACCTTTGAGGACGTCATGACCATGTGATCAGACTCTTGTGTGGGCGGAGCTCTTCTGTATTGTACAGAGCAGAGCGGTATTTAGCTGCTGGGAACAGAGACTGATGGAAGGCAAGGAGAACATGTGTGAGCTGGAGTGGGACAGGGGGGTGCAGGCTGCGTGTGAGCAAGAGGGCAGGATGGGGATGCAGGCTGTACATGAGCAAAATAAGAGAATGGGGTGAAGGCTGTGTATGAGCAAGAGAAGGGAATGGGGGTGCAGGCTGCGTGTGAACAAGAGGGGGCTGCAGCCTCTGGGGGGTGGATACTGTGACCACATAATACAGTGTGGTGGACACTGTGAACATAAAATTCTGTGTGGGGGCCACTGTGGAGCATATAATACTGTTTGGGGTCCACTGTGGCGCACATAATACTGTTTGGGGTCCACTGTGGAGCACACAATACTGTTTAGGGGAAACTGTGGAGCACATACTACTGTGTGGGGTCCACTGTGGGGCACATAATATTGTGTGGGGTCCACTGTGAAGTACGTAGTACTGTGTGAGAGCCACTGTGTAGCATGTAATACTGTGTGGGGTCCATTGTGAAACACATAATACTGTGTAGTGTCCAGTACAGAGCATGTAATACTTTCCCAGTATTATTTACATGCAGGGTACTCACTGTATTCTTCATAACTGCAGTTGAGGGTACTAAAGCTGTACCCCTTTCAAGTATCTGAGATATCGCTTCAGTGCCCGTAACCGCCACTATCAAGATTTTGCTCTTGGGTAGGGAGCCCGGGACAAAAGTTTGCACCCAGGCCTACAAGACTTTAGTTACTCCACTGGTCTTTGGAGTTCTAATACTCCATCCATCTACAATACTGATTAGATATATTCAATATGAAAGTGTGACTTAAAAGACGTCTCCACTAAATCTACTCTTATCCTATGGTCAAGTAAAATAGTTATGTCTCAGTTTGTATTCTTATTGTTTAGTTATTTTATTAAGTGGGTTCATGGAGGATATCAGGAATATTCTTAACTTTGCTATGGAGTTCTCTGAATTATAGGAATATCCTGGGTAATCTAGGTTCTAGACTAGCTACAGTATTAGGGCAAGGCCCCACGTTGCAAAAATGACACAATTTGGCCATGGCGGAAACGGCCTGTTCCTGTAAAGTGGATGGGATTCTGGCTGTGGATCGCTACGTAGGGTCTTAGCTTTATAGTCGGTAGCATTCTGGCATGAAGTTACGCATTGAGCTAGGTAAATGTTTGTGTAGGCATTATGTGCCAGGGACTAAATATACACATGTTAAGGTAATTTGACTTTATCGAGTAGGTAAATGTTTCTCTTGTGATTAAATATATCTTTTAATTAGTTTCTATCTAATCCGCCGAAGACTGGAAAATTTTTCTTTCATTGTACATGTGGGTATAGAAATGCCTAAAGGGGCAATCCGAAAGCATTCAGAGAACCCACTGACTGTAAGAAAAACACATAGAGATCAAAAGCGAGCAAAAGTCTACTTGTCTAGTCATAAATATAGGATTATAGAAGGATGGATTTTCTAGTTATATTGTGGAGTATCGTCCAGAATGAATAACAAAGCGCAAAATATAGTGTGAACCTTCTGGATCACACCATAAAGTCTGTAACAGTGCTGACACCTACCATACAGTGGCGATACCTGAGATACCGTACCTAAACCTATGATACAATGCCAACACCTACCATACAGTGCCGATACTTACCATACAGTGCAACTACTCACAATGCAGTGCCACTACCTACCATACAGTGCCGACACCTACCATATTGTGCCAACACTTACCATACAGCACCACCACCTACCATACAATGCCACTACCTACCATACAGTGCCGACACCTACCATACAGTGCCACCACCTAACATAGTGCCACCACCTAACATAGTGCCAACACTCACCATACAGCACCACCACCTGCCATACAATGCCACTACCTACCATACAATGATGAAGAGAAAAAAGGGGACTAAAGGTCCGTTGAGGGAGAACCGCGCACACTGGTATGTTTAGGAAGATGGTAAACCAGGGTCCAATCAATATATGCTGTATTTTTAACTACCCAATAAACCCTATGTGATTGAACCCTGGTTTACCATCTTCCTAAACATACCAGTGTGTGCGGTTCTCCCTCAACGGACCTTTGGTCCCCTTTTTTCTCTTCAGTATTTCCTCTGGTTCTCCGGTGACGGATTGAACTGCTGCCACTCTCACCCTAATACAATTTCAAGTGTTGTGACTGTTCACAACCTCATAAGGTGAGAGGCTATCTGGTCCACGTTAATACTTACCCAGTTTTTAGTCATCTGTGTACTCTCAAATACTACACTTAGTGCGCTCGGTGTCTTTGTTTTGTTTTATATTTACCATACAATGATGACATCTACCATACAGTCCCGATACCTACCATACAATGCTGACATCTATCATAAAGTACCACCACCACCCATACAGTGCAGACACCTACCATACAGTGCCCTTACCTAACATACAATGCCACCAACTAACATACAGTGCAGACACCTACCATACAATGCCCCCACCTAACATACAATGCCACTACCTACCATATAGTGCCAACACTTACCATACAGCACTAACCCCTACCATATAGTGCCACTACCTATCATACAGTGCCGCTACCTACCATACAGTGCTGACACCTACCTTAAAGTGCCACCACCTAACATACAGTGCCACTACCTAACATAGTGACACCACCTACCATACAGTGACACCACCTACCATACAGCGGCGACACCTACCATACAGTGACACCACCTACCATACAGTGACACCACCTACCATACAGCGGCGACACCTACCATACAGTGACATCAGCTATCTTATAGTGCTGATACCTACCATACAGTACCACCACCTATCATACAGCACCACAACAAGGCCCTTTACATGTACAATGTGGCAGGTTCCCTTTAAGATTTGTATATGCTCAGTAGGTAAGTATGGGTTTTTGTGCTTCCTAGTAATAAACAGTTGCTTGGTAAGGAGCCTCAACTTTAATATGATTCCAAAGACTTGTCTTCCTGGTAAGTCATATAAAGATTATATTGTTTTCATTTCATCTCCTACTGTAAGTGAGAGACATAATCTTGCAAAGATGCATAGCTGTGCGGGCTGGAAACATAAGACATGTCTTATTATTCATATTGTATTATTATAACTATATTTCAGTAATGGAATATAATGTGATTCCTTAAAGAGGTTTTCTGGCTGGAAATTAAAACCTTCAGATGAAGTTTCGTAGATATGGGTTAGTAGCCAAGCTAGCCAACACGTTTTGTGGAGAAGATTTTGTTCAGGATACATTGAGTTTGAACAGGTCCTCTACAATAGACAGGCACGGGACATGACCCTGGACCTAGAACCTGACAGTAAGTTAGAGAACAATCCCAACAAGAGTGGCATCATTGAACAGCCTACTAAGATGTGTCTAGCTCACAGATGTCCATTGGGTTCCATTGTGGTGGAAAGAATATGTCTGCGAGTACTGAAGTGCTCAACAGTGCTACCTCTGGGCAAATGAAGCATTACACAATTTCCATAGAAATCTCTATGGTCATAATCAGGAAAATACTGTATAATGAGTGTATAATGTGCTATGTCCTTCAGCGTTATACATTTCTTTCTAGTAGGGTATTTAAAAAATATAAAAAATATTATTATTATTATTATTATTATCTTTATTACAACTGCTAATTTCTGTAACACCTTAATTCTAATAATATATTCATGCTGAAAATTTATTTTCTACCTACCATTTATCCTACTCCCCTTCCTGCACTAGAGTTTCCGCCTTCTTCTTCTACCGAGCACCTCCTTATTGTATCATTCAGTTAACCCTTATGCTGAAAATAGAACAGATGTTACAAAACCATAAAAAAAGTATTTGTCTGCCTTATTCTGTGTTCTGAATGATAAAACATGATACTTGCCATTATGCCATAAAATCTTATTTTGAGGCCCTGCCAGAGATGAAATCATTGGGACATATTCTGCAAAGGTTTACTGTAATTTAGTACAAAGAGCAGATACAATATCTTAAAATACGACTATCATAATTTATTGAGGAAGTGCTTCAAAAACAGTCCCGAGTGGATGAAAGATAATACACATACAATACACAATCACTTATCATACGTATACATATAATACACATATAATACACATAGATAATACATATACAATACACGATCACTTATCATACGTATACATATAATACACATATAGTACACATAGATAATACACATATAATACACATTCATTCATCATACGTAGACATAATACACATAGATAATACATATATAATACACATTCACTTATCATACATACACATATTTCTACTCATCCATAATATAGATGAAGTGAATACATTTGAATATCTCATGAAAATAACATGAGATATGTGAAGGATGGAGGGGATATATTAGGCAGCATGTGAACACTTAGTTCCTGAAGTTGATGCATTGGAAGCACGAAATATTGGCAAGCATAAATATCCGAGCAACTTTGACAAGGGATAACGTGTGATTAGACTATCTGACTAAATGATTGGCTCAAAGGGGTTAACACCTTCCGGGGGCCAGATTAAGAGTACCATAGGTTCAGAAAGTCCACCCCCCATTCATGCCAAAGATACTTTGGCCGAGTAATGTTCCATAGTGTTCCTCTGCACAGTATAATGTCCCATAAAGGCCCTCCAGAAGGTATAATATCCCATAGTGGCCCTTTCACGTAGTATAATGTCCCATAGTGGCCCCTCCACATAGTGGCCTGTGACAGAATAATGTCCCATATTGGTAATCTACACAGTATAATGTCCTATAGTGGCCCTTGACAAAATGACCCATACTGGCCCTTTCACATAGTATAATGTCCCATAGTGGCCCTTCTGCATAGTCTTATGTCCCATAGTGGCCTATCCACAGTATAATGTCACATAGTGGCCCCAGCACTAATAAAATGAAAAAAGATCACATGACCAAGCCAGTTCTCATTATAAATTTTGCAAAACATTTCAGGTTTAGCTGAACCCCAATTTTTTTGGTTCTTTACTCCCAAGTTACTATTATACTCCAGGGGCTCTTCAGGTCTAAGGGAGTTGCGTAAACATAACAAACCAGGTTACTCACTCCCCCTGATCTCCGGTGTGGCTTCCCATCCTTCTTGGGTCTCTTACAGCTTCCTGAATGATGCCAGGGATGAGTCCTGTGATTGGGCCTCAGTGGTCAGGGCATCAAAGTATAATAATAGAAATTCAATTTCCCTTGTGTTTGGTCATTGCACATATTCTGGATTGGTAACATTTCCTGTAAACTATATTGTGTCTACTTACTTGCTGAGTAATGTAGGACAAGCTGGGTTCAGTATGAATTTTCCAAACATTTGGCATTGTACCGAATCCAATATTTTTTGGATTTGCCTTGGGCAAACCCCATGAGTCAAAGCATGATGACTTTGATGCTCTCCACTTGATTGCTGAGGTCTAATCATAGGCTTCAGCAGTGACACAGGGGCTGGAGAAGATAGCAGATGATCAGAATGCTGGAAGATGTCACAGCCTAGGAAAAGTGAGGACATTTTTTTCTTTTAATAAGATAAGATAAGATAATCCTTTAATAGTCCCACAATGGGGAAATTTCAGTGATACAGTTTCATATATGGTACAGTAGTATATAATAAGAGAGAAAAACGCATACAAGCTCATGGCAGATAGAGAAATCCTAGGAATCATAGCAACTAAAAAAGAAAGAAACACAGACACACTGCAGGATCATTTAGTTCTCTGTGTGAAGTGATGTTAATAATACAGCCCGACCGTGGTCGGAGGACATGAGGAGGGGGGTCACAGCATGTAGATATAAGTGGCAAAAAACGTTTTTTTTTGCAGAGGTGGGGGATATATGCAGCATATGCATCATGATAACATGTGGGAGTTCCTTTGGTAGGTGGTCAGATCTCCTGCTCACAGCTGATAGTTTGGTATCTTGCATCAGCGCTATTGTCCATTAACCACAAAAAAAAATGCCCCAAATGTCCTTCATCACAAGCCCTCCTCTTCCTTTCTTCTTACCACTGTGTTCTACTGCCCAGAGAGGTCTGAAGCCATCCAGGTAGACAGGGTGCTGCTTTCTTGCCAAGCTTCCATAAACACATGGGGTAGGTGGGTGATGGTTCCCAGGTTGTAACAGAGTCCCATGTGTCCACAGTAATAGAAAGAAATACTAGTCAGCTGTAGCATCTTCACACATCAGCAATAGACTCCAAAAATCATCTCCTTGAAAAGAAGAAGTCCAAGCTTCCATGTAGGTTTCTCCTCCATGCCACATGGTGTCCATGCTGTCCTTAGCTCCTGTGGGGATGGTAACAGGCACATGTGCACAGGTCTTGAGTCACTGTCCATGCGTAACAATAAAAACAAAAGGAACAAAATACTCCACAGGATCTTCCATTCAATTTATAGTTGCTAATTCATAGTGCTAGTTTGCTTGGTTACAGGATTCTTGAAGATACAGGGAAAAAGGTGTGAAAAAGAGTGAAAAAGGAAAGATAAAGGTTGCTCCCAGCTTGGAGCACTGTATCAGGCAGCCACACAAGGCGCCATCAAAGGCGCACACCTTTCCCATCCTCTGGTTATTTTGGGTCCTAAAAGATTGAAGTACCTGTCCCACAAAAACAACATGGGTATATCGACATATACATGAGTTGCCATTGCCTAATGTCTTGAGTTTATACAGATGTGGATGGAGAATGGTCCATGACAACTATGAACTCAGAATGGGAAGAAGCGGACTGTGCAGAAATACATGGATAAGTAATTAACTAGTAAAAGGATCAGAGAGAGGCTTAGTCAGTAATAGACGGGATGGTGTATGCAGATGAGCAATCAATATGGACAAGGAGCGCCGACTAGTGAGATTATAGGCAGGAGCATGGCAATCCGGCAGACAGGAAGGAAGACAGGAAGGAAAAGTGAAAAAAATCTGCAAAGCAGCAGAGAATAGTGGGCTAATGGAAGAATGCATCGCAGAGCTGTCCAGCTGCTGAAATAGCCAGTCATTAGAGCCATAGATTCTTAATCTGCAACCTATAGATCTCTACAGAGGTGTGACATGAAGCTGCTGGGCCCCAATGCAAAATCTATATTGGGCTCTATATTGGAGACTATATGGGCCCCATAAGGCTCCTGGGCTTTGTTGTTACCCCATTCTCTGCACCCCTCAAGCTGTCCCTGGTTCTCTAGCTGTTGAAAAAATGGAAATTGGAAGGGTATTCTGAGAGTTGTATGTCTCTAACACCCTTTGGACCACCATCTTTTGAGCCTCAGCTTGGGGACCAGTTTATTAGCTTATTATTTTGTTTTTAGGCTGCCATAGTACGTTATTACATTTTTATACATTTTGTGCTTCTTTCTAGTATATGTCTGTTACATTAGCAACTGTTTTGCTTGTTTATGTTTCATTACCTTGGGTCAAAGGATTAGTAATTGCAAGAAGTAAGAAAAGGTACAAAAATGAGTGAAAAAAAGACTATAACCAACATAGAAAAATCATCAAAGAATACTTTACTTACAGCTGAATTCCAATATTGGGCGACTTACCAAAATAAGACTAATAGACAATTAGACAAGCCACGGTCTTCTACATGAATACAGCGGAATGGGGCATTAAAATATAGTTGTTACTCCAACCATGGTGAACATTGGCTCCGTCACACAATCAGATCTAATATCTTGGTAAAGTTTTTTCATTTGTCTTTCTGCCACTTTTATTCAGTTTTTTTTTTGTTTTGCAGTAGTTACATTGTGTTCTGTACAATCTCCTGTTACAATACAGGAAACATCAATCGGCTGATGATAATGGATTTGTTATTACGTGTCTATGATTCTATTACTTTCGGTACATATTGCTGTCCTCCTGTGACTCGTCTATGGGCAGTGTTGAACTGGGATATCTTGGAACAGTGAAATTGATTTTAGGTGGAAAACATAGTTTTTGATAAACCTGCCCTGATATTTTCTATCTTACTCAGAGATGTCTGTATTCATTACAGCATCTGAGGGGTTAAATGGCTGAGATTGTTGATCTGAGGCAGCTGAGGTTTGTAGCTCTCAGAGGGTCAGGGAAGAATAAGGGACTGATCAGATGGGAAATAATGGTGAAATTCTGAATCAGATTCCTCTAGATTTTTCAGCCCTTCAGTTCCCCATGGTGGAAAGCCTTTACTGATCCCCACAATACAAAGCCCCCTTTTCTGGCCCCCAGACAGTATAATGCACCCTGTATAACGCACCTTTCCAAGCCCCACACAGTATAACACACCCTATTCTCGTCCCCATGTAGTAAATAATATTTACTGGTCCCAACATGGTCCCAACATGGTATAAACTACCCTTGCTGTATAGCATTCGGCCAATCAATACTGGTTCTGCATCAAACTTTTCCATTCGAATAGCGAGTGGTACTCGATCGAGTACGAGTATTTCGAATACCGTAATATTTGATCGAATACCTACTCGATCGAATACTACTCGCTCATCTCTGGTGGCCACCATACAGTACATGTTCCTATATAGTCAATGCCCAACAAACTGTGACTCCAGCAGGTAACAAGTGCTATTAACTTATCGATCCCCACACCATGCTGCAGCAGCCCCATCCACTTCCTCTTTAGCCTCCATTACACATTATATGAGGGTCAAGGGGCCCCCTGGAGGCTGAAGAAGAAGTGGAGGAGCTTACTATGGGCAGAAGTGGATCAATAAGTAATGAAGTTATCTAGGCCTATTAAAAAATCAGTGGAATGAGGGGCACTTGGGCCCCCAAACGGAGCAGCCTGTCCAGGGATCTGAATTGCTCATTTTGTCTGTAATATGGCCTATGCTGCTTGTCATTGCTACATAAGTGCTCAATGATAGTGTTAGTAATTTTAGACATTCACAGGATGACACCTTAAATCTAGCCGAAAGACAGCACATGGTCTACTGTATGTTATTTAACATAGCCAATGTTATTCAAAGCTGGAGCTTGAGATCAATATCTATTCCAATACACAGACAAATGTAAGAGCATATCTAAAGCATTCTAGAACAATATTATTCCAAATATGGCCTTGGGGGCTAAGGATGCTCCTTAACCCCCCAAGACCATCTTAAGTGCACATTCCCATGATTGAGTTTCAGCTGTGAAACTGGGTCCATGTATTGGCTTGGATCTTCCATACATTTCAGCATCTCTGAAAATGGACAAAAAAAGAACATGGCCTATGGTTAATCAAAAAACAACGAACCATCAAAACAGGGTCATATGACTAGTGAACGGGGGTCATGTGAATAGCCTCCGTTCACTTGAATTGAATTAAATGGTGTCATGTGACATCCGTTAAAAAAAAAACAGACATCACATGACCATTATTCTGCCTTCTGCAATGCTGGGGATTCAATAGCCAAGTGTCAGTGATCAGTCTTGGGGCTAAACAGCCCCCGCCCGTGGGTGATCTTATGAGCACAAGTGCTGTGTCCCTGTGATCCCAGCAGCATAAACGTACATTAAGTACACACTATAATAGTTATCATTTTATAATAGTAACAGCAAAATTTATTCTCCAACTTGAAAGTTTAGCTTATTTGCCTTCTGTCCATTTTTTGGAATATTTTCTCATCTCCATGTCTGATTTCTTTCAGGCCAGATTAATTCCCTTTATTTTTGGCCCAGTGGCTATACATCCAGCGTTTAGAATGCAGAACGCGTGCATCCTACCATACATCAAAGGGTTACATAGTAACCGGTCTAATGAGTCGCTCCAAACATAATTTATCTCCAAGCTATTTTATACTTGAAAAACAAATGTGTATTATGCGCTCTCTTCATGAGAAATTTGGCATTCCCTTAATGCACGAGGGATACAATAACAAATTAAATGTTTGTTTATTTCATCATTTATCTGGAATAACTTGTAAGTATTTCCTAGGAGGTAACAATTCAAAATGCATCAATACAAGCTTTAGATTTCCATCGGTGACGGCCAAATCCCATGGCTGCCGTGCTTATGTTTGTGGCTATATAGTTTAGATTGCATAGATTCTTGTTTACACTTGCAGAATTTCTAATCAATATGTAAATCAGTTTCTACTGATAGAGACATCTAATATATGATTATAAATATTATCTAGCACTAATAATAATAATAATAGGGCCATATATACAGCTTAGGTTGCCCTAACGACTAGAGATGAGCGAACACTAAAATGTTCGAGGTTCGAAATTCGATTCGAACAGCCGCTCACTGTTCGTGTGTTCGAATGGGTTTCGAACCCCATTATAGTCTATGGGGAACATAAACTCGTTAAGGGGGAAACCCAAATTCGTGTCTGGAGGGTCACCAAGTCCACTATGACACCCCAGGAAATGATACCAACACCCTGGAATGACACTGGGACAGCAGGGGAAGCATGTCTGGGGGCATAAAAGTCACTTTATTTCATGGAAATCCCTGTCAGTTTGCGATTTTCGCAAGCTAACTTTTCCCCATAGAAATGCATTGGCCAGTGCTGATTGGCCAGAGTACGGAACTCGACCAATCAGCGCTGGCTCTGCTGGAGGAGGCGGAGTCTAAGATCGCTCCACACCAGTCTCCATTCAGGTCCGACCTTAGACTCCGCCTCCTCCGGCAGAGCCAGCGCTGATTGGCCGAAGACTGGCCAATGCATTCCTATGCGAATGCAGACTTAGCAGTGCTGAGTCAGTTTTGCTCAACTACACATCTGATGCACACTCGGCACTGCTACATCAGATGTAGCAATCTGATGTAGCAGAGCCGAGGGTGCACTAGAACCCCTGTGCAAACTCAGTTCACGCTAATAGAATGCATTGGCCAGCGCTGATTGGCCAATGCATTCTATTAGCCCGATGAAGTAGAGCTGAATGTGTGTGCTAAGCACACTCATTCAGCACTGCTTCATCACGCCAATACAATGCATTAGCCAGTGCTGATTGGCCAGAGTACGGAATTCGGCCAATCAGCGCTGGCTCTGCTGGAGGAGGCGGAGTCTAAGGTCAGACCTGAATGGAGACTGGTGTGGAGCGATCTTAGACTCCGCCTCCTCCAGCAGAGCCAGCGCTGATTGGCCGAATTCCGTACTCTGGCCAATCAGCACTGGCTAATGCATTGTATTGGCGTGATGAAGCAGTGCTGAATGTGTGTGCTTAGCACACACATTCAGCTCTACTTCATCGGGCTAATAGAATGCATTGGCCAGCGCTGATTGGCCGAATTCCGTACTCTGGCCAATCAGCACTGGCTAATGCATTGTATTGGCGTGATGAAGCAGTGCTGAATGTGTGTGCTTAGCACACACATTCAGCTCTACTTCATCGGGCTAATAGAATGCATTGGCCAATCAGCGCTGGCCAATGCATTCTATTAGCGTGAACTGAGTTTGCACAGGGGTTCTAGTGCACCCTCGGCTCTGCTACATCAGATTGCTACATCTGATGTAGCAGTGCCGAGTGTGCATCAGATGTGTAGTTGAGCAAAACTGACTCAGCACTGCTAAGTCTCTGCATTCGCATAGGAATGCATTGGCCAGCCTTCGGCCAATCAGCGCTGGCTCTGCCGGAGGAGGCGGAGTCTAAGGTCGGACCTGAATGGAGACTGGTGTGGAGCGATCTTAGACTCCGCCTCCTCCAGCAGAGCCAGCGCTGATTGGTCGAGTTCCGTACTCTGGCCAATCAGCGCTGGCCAATGCATTCTATTAGCCCGATGAAGTAGAGCTGAATGTGTGTGCTTAGCACACACATTCAGCTCTACTTCATCAGGCTAATAGAATACATTGGCCAATCAGCGCTGGCCAATGCATTCTATTAGCTTGATGAAGCAGAGTGTGCACAAGGGTTCAAGCGCACCCTCGGCTCTGATGTAGCAGAGCCGAGGCTGCACAAGGGTTCAAGCGCACCCTCGGCTCTGATGTAGGAGAGCCGAGGGTGCACTTGAACCCTTGTGCACCCTCGGCTCTGCTACATCAGAGCCGAGGGTGCGCTTGAACCCTTGTGCACACTCTGCTTCATCAAGCTAATAGAATGCATTGGCCAGCACTGATTGGCCAGAGTACGGAATTCGGCCAATCAGCGCTGGCCAATGCATCCCTATGGGAAAAAGTTTATCTCACAAAAATCACAATTACACACCCGATAGAGCCCCAAAAAGTTATTTTTAATAACATTCCCCCCTAAATAAAGGTTATCCCTAGCTATCCCTGCCTGTACAGCTATCCCTGTCTCATAGTCACAAAGTTCACATTCTCATATGACCCGGATTTGAAATCCACTATTCGTCTAAAATGGAGGTCACCTGATTTCGGCAGCCAATGACTTTTTCCAATTTTTTTCAATGCCCCCGGTGTCGTAGTTCCTGTCCCACCTCCCCTGCGCTGTTATTGGTGCAAAAAAGGTGCCAGGGAAGGTGGGAGGGGAATCGAATTTTGGCGCACTTTACCACGTGGTGTTCGATTCGAACATGGCGAACACCCTGATATCCGATCGAACATGTGTTCGATGAACACTGTTCGCTCATCTCTACTAACGACCTATTTATTCAATGGGTATGTATGCAAATTAATAATTACAAATTAACCCAATTGGTTAAATTGCTGCATGATATCTTATTACAGAAGACAACAAAAACCTATGAAAAATAATTTTTTATTGATTTTTGTAGTCTTGGATGATAAGACGTTCACACTGCCGTTATTAATGTCCGTTGCTGTCTTCCGTCATAGCAATGTGTCCCTGCCAATAAGTCAGCCATTGTTGACTTTGAGAAAAGTGCCAGATGACAGCGTTCCTGCGTTCATGGTCATAGGATATCCATTGGCTATCTATTAAGACAAAAGACTGTCAATACTTGGATGGTTAGGGACAATTTTTAAAACGCTGCAAAATTTTTAGTTCTATTTGCAAAATTTGTAACCTTTCAATTCCTACTAATTTTTAATATGGGAAAGCCCCATGTGGCATTCCACAACAAAAAAGCACTGCAGACTGTTTGTTTCAATTATAACTATGGGGAAACTGAACGGAATACGGAACGCAATGGAAGGCGATGAGCAATGAAACCACATGGACCCTATAGACCAGGGGTGCTCACACTTTGTCAGCATGTGAGCTACTTTATAACATGCCCAAGTTGAAAGATCTACTACCCACTTCTTGTGGGCGGGGCTGGGGCGGGCCTGTGGACAGGGCCGGGTGGGCCTGTGGGCGGGGCATGTCTGTGGGCAGGGCCGTGTGGAGCGTGAGAGCAGGAGACAGCAGAGTTCTGTGGCCGCCCAGGGATCCCCGCTGTCTGCTTGTTCACAGTGCAGGCTGAGAGTTATCTCTGAACACTGGCAGTTTGGGGCTGCGGCAGCCCTGCCTGCCAGTGTCCGTAGATGACTCTCAGCCTGCACTGTGAACAAGCAGCACCCCGGCCCCCTCCATCCCTAAGAGCGGCCTGTAAGTGTCCGGAGTGCTTGTGCACAGCGCAGGCTGAGAGTCGACTCTCAGCCTGCGCTGTGAACAAGCAGACACCGGGGATCCCTGGCTGCATCCCGTGATCGACCCATACGTCCATTGCGATTGACCGGTAGATCACAATCGACATATTGGGCGCCCCTGCTATAGACTATATTTCAAGCACTACTTTTCTCTCTGCATGACTTGTGCGGACACCGCAGAGAAAACACATGGACCTCATTATAGTTCAAGGGGTCCTTGTGCTTTCATTGCTCACCGCTTTTTAATGCATTTAGTATTCTGTTCGGGGGTCCCCAAGTGGACTCCCCTGAATGTTAATACCAAACGCAGATGTGAATCAAGCCTAATAAGAATATCTTTTTTATTCATCGTACAGAAGATACGTCTCATTTCTTGGAATTGATAACTTCTCATTAGGGCTCTTGGACAGCTCTGAAGTAGATCAGTAGAATTATTCCGTGACTCTCTATGGAGTCTGTCCTGCACCAGATGGTTTATGAGGTCGACTCCATTTTTCCTTTTAGTAATAAACACCTGCTGCTGTATATAGAAAGCTGCAAGCATAGTAAAGAATGTGTATACATGTATCTGCCTCTGCAAGAATAATGGCTTCTGTCTAGTCTAATACAAATGCAGATACATCACTTACAGTATAGACTCTAGAAGGTGGGAATATCAAATATATATTTTTTGCATGTGTATTTAGAATGAATTCACTATTTTAACGGTAAGATATTGATGACATATCATTATTATAGGTTATCAATATCAGATCGGTGATGGTCGGATTCTGGGACCCGCTGTAAAAGAGGCATGGCTACCTTTTGACTGTATACCAAGCTACTTACTCCTATTATTGATATGTTTTCTTGGTCTTTCCTCCGTTTTTCTAAACTGACATTCACTCTTGAAGTTTCTGTCTTGAGATCAAGTCACATGTATCAGATTACATATGTCTACACAAGCTATAGGTGTTAGTTGGGTCACAGGTCACGCTTATCACACAGGTCTCCTTCCTGTCTGTGCATAGTAAATGTATCACCCCTGACTGTGGTGCACTAGAGTGTGACAGGGAGAAGATTTATGATACACAGCCTTCCACTGTCAGAAAGGAGACACACCTTAAATGGCAAGAGTAGCAACATACAGTCAAAAAGGGAAGAGATTATGGCATAAAAAGGGACATCATTACTATACGGGGGCACTGACAATAGAACTTCATCATTCCCATGTCACCACTAGCGTCAAGTAATAAGTAATATGAGGGGTATGACAGTGGACCCTCAGCGTGCCCATGTCACTGCTGCCATCCAGTAACAGATCTCAGTGGTGACCTGGGCGCTTGAGATCATCAAGGATACTAAGAGAGAGAACCAGAACGAGGCCCAAAAGAAATGAGTATAAATGGCCTAATTTTTTTTTAACTTCCCCTTCCCTAACCGGGAATCGAGTTCCCTGGGGTCTAAAGAGACCCCAGAGTATAATAATTTATTATTATTATTATTATTATTATTATTATTATTATTATTAATACAGATATCAACAAAACAACAACTAAATAAAAAAATAGAAAAATATAATTAAAAAAAAAAGATTAAAAACATGGGTTAAAATACACTTTTTTTTGTTGCAGTTTTCAAAAAGTTCGAGGAAATTTCCCATAAACCATAATCTACAAAAATAAGTAAATAAATACACAATAAGTCTGTTAATAAATAAATAATAAATAAACTAATAATAATACAGTTAATAATAACAATTGCATGCACCAACCTACAGCTTGGCGAAGTATTATATAAGGTAAATAGGTTTATCCAGGGCAAATTCTATACAAGCCCCATATGGATGATGGAAACAGCCAATTAACTCAACAACTCATATTCACGACTTTCCCTCTGACTATCGCTCGGCTTATACACATATTGAAGACAGACGTGGGGTTGCTAAGGTGTTTTTCAGTAAATGCGTCTGTAATTGTTCCTGTCTCTTTGAAAGGTAAAATAATGTTACTGACATGTGGTAACTCCCTTCATTGAGAGAACGCGGAGAGACAAAAGCGTTAAAGTAGCAGTCGGGTGCGCAAAAGTAACTCATGAAGAAATGAAGTAGTGATACGTGGGATATTAGCAATGTGATCTCTGCTTTCTGTCTTCATCTTAAAGAATTACTATCTTGTACCTTATGACCCACATTACATAGGAGCAAGTAATATGGCACAAAGAGAGTAATGGTTAAAGGGGATCTCCAGGGAGTGTGTGTACACTTGCATCAGGGTTTTTAGATGCTATACCAAGGGGTTCTGGGCTGGTTCTGACTCCTGTATATGGTTATCAAAAACCTCAGAGTAAGTAAGTGTAAGCAGACTGAATGGAGAACCCCTTGAGGCTGGAAGAAAGGAATACAGTAACTAATATAATGGAAAAATCTAAATCTATCTATCTATCTATCTATCTATCTATCTATCTATCTATCCATCTATCTATCCATCCATCCATCCATCCATCCATATATCCATATCTATCTATCTATCTATCTATCTATCTATCTATCTATCTATCTATCTATCTATCTATCTATCCTTTTGTCTGTATACTTTTGAGAAAATCAGGCCTACCAGAGTGGTTATAATGACAGACCTGGACTACAGCCCTAACCTTGTATATCCTCACACTCCGAGGCCACAATCGGGCATGTTTTTATATTCTTCTATTTGTCAGCTTTGCTTTGCTGTGAATAATTCCACCAGATGAATTTTATACTCACTCATAAAAGTTCTATTTTCGTTCAGTGATAGGTGACTATTCAGACATTATAAATCTAAGTGAATATTTTGAGTCTCCTTGGAAGGATCTTAGTGTGTAAGTATCTGGATAATATCAATGGAGAACTTTCACTTACTTCTAATTATGGTAACAGTACGTCTCGCCTTATATAACTTTATGGTGACCTTAGCTGGAAACATCTTGTGTACCTTCTATTTTGTAACTACTGTTTATACCAATAATGTCTGGAGAGAATCATTAAAGGGAACCTGTGAACTTGAGAATACGGTATAATTTATAGGTAGCACATTATATATAGATTGCATCTTATAGAGCAGATTGTATCATAGATCAAAAAACGTGTGACAGAATGGGCGAGGATTAGAAGAGTCTAACGTTACGACATAGTTATCAAACAGAACAAATATGGCGCAGATTTTCTTGACTGAGTTTATTTGGATGATATTTGAGACAGAATTTGGGATCTTCTTAAAACTCTCCATGTTTACGAAGAGCCGCACTTCAGAGTCTTATATATGTCTAAGACTATGAACAGGATTCGGTGTAAAGTTTGACGGTATTGATAAATGTGCCCCAATGTGCTCAGAAACAGGCACTTTACTGTATCATTTTTTTCCTTCATTTTATAGCACAAATAACATTGGTTCATTTCCTAAGATTTCCGTATATATATTAGCAATTTGGGAGAATATCTAAGGCAGCCGTCTAGATGTCTTGGGTACATTTCTAGCTTTACACATAAATGACACGTCTTTGATGCCTGCTTATTACTCCCATTTAGCCCATGTCATATAGAAATGGATTGTTAAATTGTGTCCTTGGGCCTTGAATGGAAGGAAAATGTCTTAACTGTAGCATCTGGTACAAGAAAACCACAGATGTCCCAAATAATGTACAATAAATTTTTGATAAGGATTTCTTACTTTGATCAGCAAGCAAAGTTAATGTATGAAAAAAAGATAATGGGATGGGGTTATTTCCAAGTGAGACATCAATAATAATTGTATGTGATTGTGAAATACGATAATCAAATGGCACATGCTGTTAAAGGCGTCATATGGAATTAATAACATATATATCCTACTAATATTCTAAATGTGAAAGTTTGTTTGTTTGGATGTTTGGGTGTCTGCGTGTTTGTGTGTTTGCGTGTTTGGATGTTTGTTCCTCAATCACGCAAAAATGGCCGAATAGATTTGGCTGAAATTTGCCACATACATAGATTGGAACCCCAATTAAAATATAGGCTACTTTGTATCCAGGTAAATTACGTAACTCCACAACCCCTATGAACAAATTTAGTTTCAGAGTACACTAAAAGACCCATGATGACATCATCACAGGTCCTTGAGCCATTCTCTCTATTGGGTGGGTGGAGCTACAGACTATTTTGTGGGTGGGGCTCTATAGGAGGAAACTGGACAGTGTGAAAGCTGCAGAAAGTAGAGTCTCATCTAAGATCAGGAGAATATAGAGCATGCAGGCTGTGTGTGGGCAAGAGAAGTATATCGGGTGTTGAGTTTCTGTGAGTATGACGGGGGATGTGCTGTTCTTCCTCTGATGGGGAAGGGATAGAACTGTGGCAAAATTCAGCAACATCCGTTCAGGTTTCACACTCACATAACCAAACCCCTATAATTAAAATTGTCTGATGTAGCAGAGCTTAGGAGGTGCTGTAGCACTGCTCAGTAGACTCTCCATATGAAAAGATATACATACAGCTGGGTATACTGTACATATGCAGCGATGTAGCAGAACTGAGACGCGGGAGCAGGCAGATCAAACTGTGGCAAGTTTCTGCCACATTCGTTCAGCCGTTTATAACACAGAAGCTGTTTGGACACTGAAATAAGAACACCCCTGTAATCCAAATGGCCAGATGTAGCAGAGCTTAGGCAGCACTGTAGCACAGCTCAGTAGACTCTCCATATGCAGAGGTGTACAAATAGCTGGGTATGCTGCGTATATGCAATGATGTAGCAAAGCCAAGCTGCAGGAGCAGTCGGATCATCGCCAACAACAATTGGCTAAATATGAGCGGATCATCGCCAACAACACGCAGACGAAGTCGAGGGCAGATGCTAATATATATATATATATATATATATATATATATATATATAGACAAACATACATAAATATGTGTAAATAAAAAAAAAAAAAATATATATATATATATATATATATATATATATATATATATATATATTTATCTATCTAGTATATAACCAAGAGGACACAATTGATGCACCTAATAAATGCCTTAAACAGAGGATCACAGCTGTAGTGAAAGGTTGTAGCTCAAATTAACAAGTAGATGTCGTCAGGCAGTAGAAAGAGATTAAATATTGATCATCTACCTTCTAGTAAAGATGCTCCGAGGAAGCGAGAACCGACGGGATGCTGTAAATTGTACAGAATTTTGCACACACTATGCATGCAGATGCCGCACCATAGGTCACACAGGCAGTAACAGATGAGGTGCTCTTTTTGTAAAAATTTAGATCTATGGTTAGAAAAATAGAGTTGCCGCACTTAGGAGTCAGAAGGAAAGAGAGGTTATAGTACTGAAGTGTTTCCCTTTATTATTATACTTATATGCAACTGATCTATCACACCTATTGGAGAACCCCCAGTGCCGAGACCTAAATTGATGAATTCACAGCACACTTAAAGGGGTTTCCAGCCTAGAAATATTGATGACCTATCCTATTGTTCACAAAGGGTGCTATGTCAACTTATAGTGGTGCACTTGTGGGGTACAGGGACTTATTAAACATTTAGAGCCAGTCCTTACATATGACCTTTCCTAAGAATATTTAATCAATGTTAGATAGGTGGGAGTCGGACACAAGGGACCACGACCAATAAGCTGTTTTCAGCAAGTGATATGCAGAAAATGGACCAGGAAGCAAAGAGCTATATTCTCTATGTAATGGCTAAACCAAGTCAATGCAACTCACATGAATGGGAACTGATGTGCAGTGACCTGGTGTAACCACTATAGAAAGAACAGAACTGTCTGCTTCCTGCTCCATTCTCTACCTACCATCTGCTGAGAACACTTGATCAGCAGACCCCGGCCATACGGGAATACGTCATCAATATTTCCAGTCCAGATGATGCCAGTTTAAGGGGTTTTCTAGGTTTGATTAACTTTCCTTAGGACAGGTCATCAATTAAAGATCAGTGGGTTTGATACCAGCGTTCCACATTGATCATCTCTTTGAAGAGAGTGCAGGTTTTGCATAAGCCAATAGACTCTTCATTACTACTGTGTACTATTGCATAGAGGTTTTGCTTGGCATCACAGTTCAGTTCATTCATTTGAGTAGTGGCTGTGAACTGGCCATGTAACATGGCTTTCAAACAGCTTTATTCACAAGAGAACTTGTTGAACCCCCATTGTTCCTCAATTGATGACCTAAAGATAGTCATTAATGGTCTCTGCTGGAGACAAAAATTGGCTTAGTGGTCATGTTTACATGTGTGGTATGTTATTATTTTAGAACAAGTCAACAAGACCATTAGAACCCCCTGGAGTGGTGGTGCTAAGCAGAGGGGTTACCAAGCAAGTTTAAGTTTTTTGGGGGGGGTTTTAACCACATTTCCAGCCTCTAGTCATTATTTTTTCAAAACTCTGCCCAATCCATTTATTATGAAATCCCCAAACACTCTCAAACCCTTACATAGGTGCAGATAGTGGTCCATCATTGGCATCTATGGTCTTTGTTGGCATGATGGAGGTGTAAGGGAATAGCAGGTGATAATTCCCCAGAAGCTGCTGGTGAACCCTGGAGGGAGGGGCACAAGCGACAGTGAGCCCTAAACTGAAGCCCCCCCGCTTTCCCTTCCTATTGCCAGACCCTATCCTAGGTGATAGGCGACAACCACGAGGACAAAAAAAAGGCTTATGACCTCTGAATGTGAAGAACCCACTTGCAAAGAGATCAAGGGGGTTTTAAAACTGACTTTACCCCTGGCCAGTGGAGTAGAATCCGCTCCAGCAACAGACATAGGTGTATCAAGTGGCAAAAGCTCAATGTCCAAAGATTCAACAACTGAATATTTAATAAAATTTGCTGCAGACCCAGAGTCAACTAGGGCCTTGCCAGAAACAGATCTGTCCCCAGAGGACAGAGACACAGATAACATCAGCTTATTGTTATTTCCACCAAATACCTGGTTGCCTGAGTGGTTCTTCCGATTACCACTCAGGCACTGAAGTCTTTGCGCAAGTGTCAGGGGTCTGATAGTGCAGTCTCGGATGACATGACCAGAGGAACCACAGTACAGGCACAGGTTATTCCTGAGACGATGTTCTCGTCGTGTTCTGGCGTCCACAGCTCCCAGTTGCATGGGTTCCTCACCAGAAGTGACGGGAGGAAAAGTAGGTTTATCAGAGGAGAGAGAGGAAGAGACAGAAAACTTGGAGGCAACAGGCCCTACTCTCTCTTTTAAATTCTCACGGATCTTGCGGTCAATACGGACCGCCAAAGTCATGGCCTTCTCAAGAGTTGGGGGATCTGGGTGACCAACCTAGAGCTCTTTAACACGATCACATAGCCCTTGTTTAAAATGAGCCTTTAGCGCGGACTCACACCAACCTGCCGTTACACTGTACTTACGGAACTCAGAGCAATACTGCTCTGCAGAGCGTTTTCCCTGCCGCATGGTGAGGAGTTGCGATTCCGCAAGCGCAATGTGGTCTGGCTCAGCATAGATAGAGCCCAGGGACTTAAAAATTTTTTCCAGATCAACCCACTCATCAGCCTCAGCAGGGAGTTTAAGGGCCCAAGCTTGTGGGTCCCCCTGTAAAAGAGATATAACCACTCCCACCATTTGGGCCTGAGTAGCATGTGGATTAACACGGAAGTACAGGCGACAAGACTCCCTGAAAGTTTCAAATTTTGCACGGTCCCCTGAGAAACGGTCTGGGAGTAGCATCTTGACCTTATAAGGTGCCAAAACAGCTGGGGATGGTGCAGCAGCCTCAGTTAGGGTCTGAACCTGTTTAGCAAGCTCAGCTACCAGACCTGTCAATCCCTCCAACTTGGCTGCAAAGCACTGGATAGGATCCATGCTTATCTGTAGGGAAGCAATGGATGTAGGTTTTAGGCCGGTTATTCTGTAAGGGAATAGCAGATGATAATTCCCCAGAAGCTGCTGGTGAACCCTGGAGGGAGGGGCACAAGGGACAGTGAGCCCTAAACTGAAGCCCCCCGCTTTCCCTTCCTATTGCCAGATCCTATCCTAGGTGATAGGCGACAACCACGAGGACAAACCCTCCCTGAATACGTGAAACACAAAACGCAGACAAGACGCACAACAACAAAGGGAGGTCAGGTAGCCAGGGTTCGGTAACAAGAGAGCGATGCAGTGCCAAATCGGAGTCAAGAGAATAGTCAGTAGGAAAGCCAGAGGTCAAGGATCAGCATACAAGTAAATAAACCCAAGAGATACCAGAAAGCTAGAGGCAATAACCGGCACCAGTGTGACTGTGAGCCAAGACTAAATAGGGAAGGAAGAACCCGCCCAGAACCTGACAGGAAGAAAAGCTGTCAATCACAGGCAAGACAGATTAACCACTTAATGAACAGAGGCAACCTTGGCAGAAGACGGGTGTGGTGCAAATCCAATTAAGGACTAGAGCCGTGTTCACACAGTGCAACTAAAAACCTTAAGCAGATTGTCCAACTGCACACGCCTCCGGCGCCGCAGCATGCGAGCAGAGGGCGGCGCAGTGACCCGAACAGGCAGAGATGTTACAGGAGGGCTTTTGGCTCCTGTTCCCCTTGCATTAGCCGATTGCCCTTCACATCCTTGATTTGACCAGAGACTCTGCCTTTAGTCAATGTAATAGCTGATCTTATTGACCTCTCATGATGAGATTACCTTTAACATAGTGAATAGCTGCGTTGAGTCACAAGGCAGCCTGTTAACTTGTCTTCTTATGGCGGTATTATATCACTGCAATAAATGACAACACCTCTGCAGATCCAGGTCAGATTTTAGGGTTACAATTTGTAGTCTAATTACAGGAACGTGAAAAGAGATTGTTCTTTTTACAAGTTCCCTAGAAGAAGTGACCTCATTGCAGTCGGAGCTTAGGAATGACTCATTGAAGTAATAATCTTTATTTGTGTTTTCCTCTAGAAACCAGGATTTTCTTTTACTCTCTGCCATTTAAGTACCAGTTATCTAAAGTGCCAGGGTTTAACTAATCCTCTCCGCACCTTTATATTTACAGGGCTGGCAAGATTAATGGTGATAGGTCGGCGCAATGCCATGGCTATAAAAATAGTAAATTTCACCCAAATCCATACACTTCTTCCTGTTCTATAACATACTATATGAGAATTGGGGCATGCTAAGTCTGGATTCACACCAGTATTCGCTCTACATTTGGGGATTCTGCCCCTGAATCTGTAAGATGGATTTTTCTCCCCGGTGTGAAAACTGGCGAATCCCATTATAGTCTATGGGGTCAGTGAGTTTCCTTAGGTAACTGCTTTTTAAGAGGATTGGGTTTCCATTATTTTGGTCCCCAAATGGACCCGAAGAATGGAATACCAAGTGCTAGTGTGAACCTAGAGTAAAGAATGGGGTAGGCAGGACATACGCCCTGGATGCCTGAGTCGAAGGGATTGTATCAAATTTTAAACTTGATCATTGGGGTCAAAATGAGAAATGGGGCCTCATGCCCCTTGTATGAATTGGGTGTTAAGTGAGTATACACTATGCCTTCGTTCACCCCTATAGTGGAGGTCAGACTTGTACCAAGGAAATAGAAGGAGAAAGGGGGAGAGGTGCCACGTGAATCTTTACCACTGGTGAAAGAAAGCCCTGGAGCCGCCCTACTACATATGGGGTCTGGATACCTTTCTTGAACAGTAAAGTTACCTTACTACAGGGTGGGCCATAAGTATGGATACACCTGGGTGGGCCATAAGTATGGGTACACCCAAATAAAATGGAAGTGGTTGGTGATATCACCTTACCGTTTGTGGCATAATAGTACATGGGAGGCGGGAAACATTTGAGGCCGGATGACGCCCATGGCAGCCATCTGCAAAGCTGCCTTTTTGGATTCAACTTTACTTTTTTCAATGGGAAGGGGGTCATGTGACACCTCAAACACATAGAAAATTGCACAAGAAAAACAGATGGCCGTCATGGGCGTAACCCAGCCTCAAATGTTTTCCCCCCTCCCATGTACTAATATGCCACAAACAATAAGGTGATATCAGCAACCACTTCCATTATATCTGGGTGTATCCATACTTATAGCCCTCCCGGATGTATCCATACTTGTGGCCCACCCTGTAGATTAAGTTACTAGATTTCTGAAGATGAGATGTTCATTCAGACATTTATTCTACATGTCATGCAGGTAGTCAGCTAGGAATTATTCCCCTGATATGGGACTGTTAACTTCTTCTTTACCTCAAAGGGGGTTTGCCTTCTTCAGGATTACCATGGTAGAACCATAGGTGGGACTTGATGGAGCTGTGTCTTCTTCCAGCCTTGTCATCTACTGTATGTGACATAGCTAGCTCACTTTAAATAACATCATATTGAGATTTATATAGAGTTTATTTCTAGTTTCATGTTTCACTGTTCCGTCCAGAACCACCCAGCAAGCGACAGACCCTGATGCAGATGGATGATGACTTCTCTCGGCATACATTGCCAGCGAAATTGAACTGTAACTAAAGGTTCATCTGTAGGGCAGAGGGAAAAATCATTATGGAAAATCTCAAACTCAAAGTTCACCATAGGAAAAAGCAACGATACCATTTACAGTATTGACAGGCTTGATCCATTGTACCGTAACAATCTGCTAGCTAGCCATCTAGAACCTGAATATCTCAGGGCAAGGATAGAATTTCAGAATTGATCATCAGAGAGCAGAGACATAAAGGCCATTTACAATCCTCATCTGTGAAGCTATGTCTCTCCACATAATACAAGGGGATTATACTTCTCTATGAAGGACATGCTGAAAACAAATGCTTATAGAATTGAATCGAACATTTATTTCAGTAAATTCTTTCTGTCTTGATATATAGCCAAGGGGACAATCCTCATATCCATCCTTTATGTAATATTATAGGTTTTGCATGTTTATTGCTGACATGCTTTGTTTGCCCCACGTTGGTTGTGCACCATACTGGTCCTTATATATAAGTGGTGGTGGGCTTTTGTATGCTTGTTAGTAAATTTAAAGGTACAAACAAGGTACTGTACCGTATACTGTGAGTTGATAGTAAAGGATGAGAGTGAAGATTCATAAAGGTGCAGGTCTAATAAGGGGTAAATGATTGGGGAACCCCTTCATTAAAGAGCCTATAGCAGGGAGTAGCCCAGAAATTCATAGAAATTCAAGTTCCAGTTGCCCTCCTCACAGCACAGGGCATAAATAGCTTATCAGGGACCAAATACAACATCAATGATTGCTCAGGAAGGGTGGGGGCTACAGAAGAATCAATGGAATGGAGCCTAATAAATGGTATAAACAGCTGGACTTGTTAGAAGTGGTGAAAAGACCTCTTTAAGATTTATTTGTCACTCTTTCAAATGAATGGATGCCCAAGTAATACCTGGTTTACCCCGATTCACAAGGAGAAGACATTGCTGGGTTCTGGGGACAGACTCCTTTTACAAGTAACAACACAAAGTCAATTGAAAGAGCAAGTGTTGTGCTGATGGACTTGCCACACCCAAGTATTCCTTGGGATATTTATTTTCCCTTTGTCAAATTAATCAAGAATAAAAGGAGTCTGTCAGCAGAACCCAGCAGTGTTTCATCTTGTGACTTGATGCCTTTATTGCTATGATATCGCCATTACAATATGTAAATGAGCTGTTTGGAGCAATGAAGGCATTGCAATTGCCCCAAAGAGGTAAGCTACTAGCCTTCATTGCCCAAAAGAGCTAATTTCTGGATTTACAAGTGGGAGACACTGATTCACAAGCGGAAAACATAGAATGATTCAGAAGACCCCAACCTATCTATCAGTCGGATGGGGTTGATCTGGTGGGTTCTAGTGATAGACTCCCTTTAAACATACAGAAGATGATAGGACTATGTGTGTTGTGCAGTATGTCTTACTGCCTTAGACCACTGGGCGTGGGAAACCCACTGGTTTTCGGCACATTACGTGGCACAAGTTCACACCTTTTTGAGCACCCCACTCCCTATGCCTGGTTTACCAGTGCGGGAGAATTTTTTATAGATCCGGCGGTAAACCGGGCTCTTGATGGGCACTTTACCACTTTTTAACAGTTTTTTCACTTCTTTTGTCCACTTGTCACTGTTTTGTGTGTCGACGAAGGGATGCTGTACCCTTTTGGGCTTCCCTTCTGTCTCTCTTGGTGATCCACCCTGGGTCGACTGGGGCGGACGCAGGTACTCGGTCTGAGTCCACGAGTATCCTAGGTGTTGGCAGCCCAAGGAGAAACTGGACTAAGGTCAGTCCTTAGTACCCTAGGTGGTGGTAGCCCAAGAGGAAAAGGATGTTTGAGGGCTTTCTGGTCTGGCAGTTAGCCCACTGGTACTCGACTCCGCTTGGCACCTTTTAGGCCTTGTGGGAAAGGGTACGTTTTTTGACAGCATCCTGGGCACGTTTTTTTTTAGTGACACTCCCACTTTTTTCGTGCACTGGGTGTTTATGTTGGCACTGTGTGAGGCCTTCGGAAAAAAAAAAAAAAAAAAAGTATGTCTTTGAGTTACCAGCAGTGGTGTAACTATATGTTTCAGGGCCCCGATGCAACAGTCCACCTTGGGTCCCCCAACAGCAATTTTCTTCCCTATTGTGCTACCAACCCCCCCCCTAGAATCCGTCCTTGACTATGACTAGTTGCTCCATTTGGAATGAAAAGGTAAATTTTCTCTTTATTGACAGGGGAAGGCTAATTATCATAAATCATCTCACTCCAGTTCACCAGAGGACAGGGGTAATACATTTCCAATACACAAACTGCCAGTGATCACAGGGATTCAGAAATTTGATCAAAGAAGTATAATCTAATCAGCCTTCATGTGGTAAGGGTGACTTAGAAGAAAACTGGGCTTATGGACCCAGGGGTATATGAGTCCATTGTTAACCATTTGAGGTATGCCAGTGCTTATGGCCCCCCAAAGCTCCTGGGACTGGGTGCAATTGCACCTGCTGCACCCCCTCAAGTTTCGGTCCTGGTTACCAGATAGTAGGTGCAGAGAACTCGTGGGCACCAGGCAAGTAGAATGTACCCCGACCTGGACAATTACAATACCTTTGTAAACATGAGAGGTGTCATATATACATTTATATAAACATCCTATATACTCTTATACCCTATTATAACCTGGCAGAAGTAAGTCTTCAGCTGAGTTCTATGTAAGGTCACTGCAGCAATAGTATATATATATATATATATATATATATATATATATATATATATATATATATATTTAATTTGCTGTATACTGGACTCTCGCACTTCATATTCTCTATAACCCCAAAAGCTACCAAGGGATTGGTAATAGAAAGTGCATGTTTGTTTTCTGGGAAAGGAAATGTCAGCCGTATTTATGTGTTTAGAGCAATATGTCATCTTGTACTAATCTCGCTAGAAAGAGCTGATGATGATGTTACAATGGCAGGCGCTTCAGTGACAAGGTCCTGATTTAGGCTTTCATGGCGCTGCTCGGTTCAATCTGCTGTAAGACATAACCATGGCATGTAACACGTCAGGCTAGATGCACTTTGTCTATTGAAAACTAGATTGAATTTTAAAGGGAAAACACTGTCATGTAAAGTCTATGATAGATCACCCGCATTCTGTGCATGTTATCCACTCATCTTTAACGTTGCATATTATATTTGTTGTATTGTATTATTTTATGGTTTTCCAGGGCAGGGTCAATTCCGAGAGGTCCCATAAAGGCCAGCTACAGACTCACATTTCAGATTTCTTATGTGGCACATGTACGCATGATAGATTAGATTCACTGGCTTGATTCGCAGATAGTAAAATGAATTCCCGCTCTGCCTTTCCATGGTGGTGTTTATTAACTTGAGGATTACACTTGTGTACATGTAAAGATCGTTATTAAAGGGAGTATTTCTATGTTAGGCATATATGGAATATCTACAGGGAAAGCTGATTATATTTGAGCCCAGGAACTCTTGTGACCTATGTGAGTGGATAGGTGGCTGTGCATGGAGTGAACTCCTATATTTACACTTACAATTTCCATTATAACACCCATAAGGATTGTCATTTTTATAGAGGGAGCATGATATATGAAAAATGCAGTGTAATGTACAGGCAGCATGTTATAGAGCAGGAGGAGCAGATTAGATTGATATATAGGATTGGGGGAAAAGATTCAGGATAACCCGTCATGTATCCATTGATATCTCAGCTCTTTCTATATTGAGACGTCCAGGAGGTGGAGCTATCAGTGATTGACACCTATCTGTGTATGTCATATCTGCTCAGCTCTCCTTACTATATAACATGCTGATTTTTCTTGCAACAGGGTCCCTTTAACTACACAGCAGTGCCATTGAGTGGCATTCGCTTATACAAATCTGTTCAGCCATTCTGAAGATATAAACCCTTTTACCATGGATCCAGATTAGGGTATGTTAGCCAAGTCAGTGGTAACAGAACATGACATACAGCACACAGAGACCCCGTCCCAAGAAAAAATAAAATGTTACTACTACTTGGTCAGTAGACCTTGGTTTGGATTAAGGGCTTATATCTTTGGAATAGTTGAATTTATTTGGATAAACTAAACACTAAAATCCTCAGGATGCCAGCTCCTATCAGATGAGGTGTGCCATTGGGCATTTTAGACCTGGTCTTCAGCTCTCTTTAAATAGGAAAGCTCTTTTGGAAGATTGATGAGAGTCTGTCAGCAGTTTAGTTGTTAAATAGTGTCCCAGGGACAATCTGTTTATGTTCAGTATTCCCAACTTTCTACTCTTTAAACCCCCAATCCCTCTCCTCTGCTATTGAGTGATGACTCCACCATCCATCCAGAAGAAACCTAAATCGAGGGAGTGGAAGGGTTTAGGAACGTTCGGTGAAGAAAGCCTTGGACACTGCACTTGAAGAAAGCTCAACACTGCTGCCAGACTCCCTTTTAAAGATACCCTGCACCCTGCTACGAAGAATATTAATTGAACACACGGTACTGAAGGCCTAGGGGCATGTCCATGTGGAAGTCAATGACTACTTTACCATGGAATAGCTGGGAGCAACAGACGCAGCAACAGAAGCGCACCAGGTAAGTACACTAGACGTGTTTAATGTATAGGCATGTTGAGCAGGGTGGAGGGTCACTGTAAACCCTGTAGGAGAGCCATAATAGAAATATATTGTACGCTGTTGTTCAGTATAGTTAGCTGTCACTATGGGAAGCTCCAGGTTCCAGATCACAGAACAGCCCGCGTATCTTATACATGGCGCATAAACAAGTAACACTAAGGCTATTAATCTATCGGAAGTCATGCCGTCATTTTACCAGCATGCAATATTGTGCTGCAATTTATTTAACACACAAAGACATTCACTTGGCAGAATAATGCCGAATCCTCCCACTGCTACAGATTTAGGAAGAGATAGAAAATGTAATATGACGGGCTTACCATGTGCGGCATATGGCTTCCATTAATCCTTCAACTTCATGATTTGATGGAGACACAAGCAATTCTTTTATCTAAATTATTAATATCCAGGAGTGTTATAGAGGGTTACATTTTGTTGTGACCGTATGTAAATTTGGGGTAGTGGCAGCGAGCTATGGATGATTTGTACTCATATCTATAGTGTATATTCCATATCTCATTTCATAAGGCAAAAATGGAAAATCGGACCCTTGATACCTATTCAGTTTTGGTTGAAGGAGTTCTCTGAGCAAATATCCTTAGATACTCACAAGGGCTGCAGGCTATTCACTATGTCAATGATGTCGGGGTCATCAGTCACATGGTACTGAAGCAATTCTGCCCCATTCAAGCGAGTAGGGCTGGGGTATGATATGTATGGCACTAGGCTTGGTATCCAGTTAAGAGACCGCCTAAACCCTGAGACCTCTTTAACCAGCTGATCTGTGGGGTCCTGTGTGACAAACCCCCAACAATTACATGTTAATGATGACCCATCCTAAAGACAGGTCATCAGTATATAACTTCTGGATAACATTTTTTTTAAAGACATTCTCAATGATTTAAGATTAAGAAGACATACAAATTAAACATATAATGATATTCAGAATCTTTCTTATCACCTCTATAAAGACCCTTCTGAACCCTCAATCAAAACCAGACCCCCTTTTGTGTAATTGGACCTCAGAATGGGTTTACTTACACAAGTGAGCATATGCCAATGATAAACTTGTAGAGCTCTGCAAATATGTAGAATACAGACAATAATCAATACAATTATCAAATACATGTGTGTACCGTAATACACATGAACAGAGATGTAGAGAGCATGAACAGAGATAAGAGTGCACTACCAACCCACTTGTTCTGGGGCCCCACCAAACAGCTTCCTGCTAATAGACTACATCATGGCACCTTCACTGACACCTTACATTTGTGCTGACTATATGGCATTACTAAGTATGTTCCTGTTATAGTCATCCCCTATAGTAATGTGCAGGCGCTAATAGCTTCATGACTGGTTCATGCACAGGAATGTATGGAGAAATGACACGGAGCACTACACGTATGTGCAAGATTGTAGTAGAGATGGAGCTGTGATACAGACATAGCACATAGGGCTGCCAGCAGGATTTTGGACTCCTCTCCCCCACATTCTAATGCTGCACATAGTATTTAATGCTCCACAGTAACCTTCACAGCCCTCCAGTGGCCCCTCATGGTATACAATGTTCCACATAGTATAATATGCTCCCCAGAACCCCAATACAGTATAGTACCCCTTACTGATCCTACACAGTATAATATGCTCCACAGCAGCCCCACACAATATAAATGATTCTCCACAGCGCCACCACCACAATATAATGCTCAACAGTTGCCCCCACACAGTATAATCCCTACAGAATATATACCCCACAGTGATCCCACACAATATAATATGCTACCTTGAGGCACCCCTCAGTGTAATATGCTCCCCACAGTATAATATGCTGCAAGGTGGCCCCACACAGTTGGAGAGGCAAGTAAAAATGTTTGTTACCTTTACAGACCTCACCTGGACAGCCCTCTATTAGAAAGGAGCCCTGCAGCACATGAAGCATGGACATATGTCCATTATCAATGTGACTCTTTGTGGATGGGGGCCCTGGGCAATTTCTAAGTCTGCTCCCCCCTAATGCTGGTCCTGTATGAAGGAACGGGGCCCACCGGGGGATTTACCTAATTTATCTAATATAACAGTAGCTATGAGGAATAGATGGCAACCCCATTGACAGCCAACATAATAACCAACCTGAAGTCTATTTCTTATGCACTAATTTAAAAAAAAAAAAAAAAACATTTTAAGCCTTATGTTGCCCGTACACATTATATTTACACGGTGCAGAGCGCCATTGCCTTAATAAGACAAACCAATGTGATGATTCTCGAGCTATAAATGCCTACACTACAGTGATAAGTAATGCTACGGCCGCTATAAACAGAACTAGACGGCTATACAATGCAAATGATGTTATTTTAGAGTCTGCATCTAATGACTCATATTATTGCCCTCCATTGTCCAATGAATGATGAACACACCATGCACAATCTATTTCCTCCAGATGCGGTCTGTGGGACCCTGGGCACCCCTGCCAGCTATGTGAAACATTTTATATGACTGCGTTTCCCCATCCGAAATCTCCATAGTAACATTTAAGTAAAAACTGGATTACATTAGAATACAGGAAAATATGCAGAATAATACTTAGCAATCTTTGTCTCAGATGTTCATTGGCAAAAATATGACCACGTGCTTGGGCTGATGAGAGTATTAGTTGTGATGGGCCAACCTCGCAATAGTTGTGTTGCAGTTCTCACTTGCACCCTTCACGATCAGACCCTTATGATATATCCTGGGGAAATGTAGAGGGGTCAGAGAGGGGAACCTTAGGACACAGGGGGTTGCAGACAGATGACAGCAAGTACAGAAAGGGTTTTGTTAATAAAACAGATGTTTTCAGATCTCATCTGAGCAATGGGCCCCCGGGTTTGCTGGGCACTGATGCCAACCCTAAATGAGACAATGGGACAAACCAACTTTGGACAGTATCTTTAAGTGAGGAGGATTCCATTAAGTAAAGATAAATGCAGGTAAGCAGGACCACTAGTGATCAGCTTAAATCTGCAGACTCCTGTTTACCATTCCCCTACAGTGCTAATACAGGAAAAATGAAGCATTGCAATGTTCACATGGAATAAATTGGCTCTTCATGTATTGGATGGATGTGCTCAGCTCTCTAAAGCTACCCTTTGCTCCTGTTCTCCACTCTGGCTAATAGCTAAAGGTCCTGAATGCCATTACACCATGAAATAGAAATGCTCTAAGAGGAAAACTAGTTTTTGAAACCTCACAACCTTTGCAAATTCCAAAATAATTGCAATTACTTCGTCTTAGCATTAATGGCGGACATTTTCTAATTTTTGTTCAAATAAAATGTACATAGGTATACTTCTTTGGTTCATCATATCCTGAGATTATCAAGTCCGCCAATCCCTCCCCAAAACCCATAATTTCATGCCACTCTGTCACAAAATGCCTATACTATATGGCTGTATGTGTGGGTTCACCCAGTGGTTGTATTGTGAATTTCACCCTGGTTTTTGCTAGTACATCATAACATTGTATGGAACCAATTTCACAAGAAATTGGGAGCCCTTATCTATATTGGAGCATAGATAAGGGTACACCCATCTGTCACTTACATCTCTAATATCCACTATGCTATATATCCATGATGGCGAACCTATGGCACGGGTGCCAGAGGTAGCACTCAGAGCCCTCTCTTTGGGTACCCATCTGTGGAGCAGATTGTACTGTGTGGGGACCACTGTGCAGCAGATCATATTGTGTGGAGGCCACTTTGCAGAAGATTGTACTGTGTGGAGGCCACTGTGGAGCAGATTATACTGTGTGGAGGCCACTGTGGAGCAGATTGTACTGTGTGGAGGCCACTGTGGAGCAGATTATACTGTGTGGAGGCCACTGTGGAGCAGATTGTACTGTGTGGAGGCCACTGTGGAGCATATTGTACTGTGTGGAGGTCACTGTGGAGCCGATTGTACTGTGTGGGGACCACTGTGGAGCCGATTGTACTGTGTGGAAGCCACTGTGGAGCATATTGTACTGTGTGGGGACCACTGTGCAGCAGATCATACTGTGTGGAGGCCACTTTGCAGAAGATTGTACTGTGTGGAGGCCACTGTGGAGCAGATTATACTGTGTGGAGGCCACTGTGGAGCAGATTGTACTGTGTGGAGGCCACTGTGGAGCCGATTGTACTGTGTGGAGGCCACTGTGGAGCAGATTATACTGTGTGGAAGCCACTGTGGAGCAGATTGTACTGTGTGGAGGTCACTGTGAAGCAATTTGGACTGTGTGGGGGGTCACTGTGGAGCAGATTGTACTGTGTGGAGGTCACTGTGAAGCAATTTGGACTGTGTGGGGGTCACAGTGGAGCAGAAAGCTCTATAAAACCCCATTCACATGATCGTACTTTGCAGGTCCATAAATATCTACAATTGTGGATCTGCACATTATTAAGGTTAAATTGCCGTATTGGCACTTTGTGATACATTTGTGGGTTTTGGGTTGCAGTCTGGGCACTCGGTCTCTAAAAGCTTCACCATCACTGTATTCACCAAAGGAATTTCCAATACCCTATTTTAGAAACATAGAAAAACAATGTATCAGTTTAGGAGGGTTACAAGGTCACTTTGTAGTCTCAAGGTCCCCAACCATCTTTCGATTAGCTGAACGATATCATTCTATGAGTTACTTGCTTCGGAATGTAAATTTTATTAACAAAATAAAATCTTGAAATGAAATTTTCCATGCCTATACGACTTTTTCTTCATCTGAAGACCACAATCTTTCATTTCATTATTTATTTTAATTTTCTCTGCGTTTCGGCGAGAATCCATCACTTATCAGCTGCTTATTTCATGGTCGGTTTAAGTTGCTTATTACCATAATAATAACATTAATAATCTGTAATTTGTAGGGCATTCACTGAGTGTATTGTTTTAGACTGAACTTCTTTTGAAGATGCTCTTAGCATATTTAATTAACTTTAAATAACTCCTTTCCATCATCTGATACACTCATGTTACTGGGCTACATGACTGGGATAGAAAATGAAGTATTTCATGTATCCTTGCTAATCTTGGAGCTCAAAGTAATACACCAAAGACTATTTAGATTTTTACTTAAGAAAATGTGAACTATGCCGATGGAATAACAATATGTCTTTCTTTGTCAACTGTGGAAGCAAATCCATTCTTCTCTTTCAACCATCCATTTAGCATTCAAAACCAGGGCTGGATGAGAAAGAATATATAGGCCAGTTATTCAATGATGGCCACTCCATCTGGATATCTTCAGTCGATTGTACCTTTCGGCTGTGGAGCTCAAACCACTATGTTCCAAATTAAAGATGGATTTATGATGGATTTATGATACATGCTTAGAAACTTAGGGCATCCTACTAAACCCAGACCCCAGATTACTAAAAGGAGTTTTGCACTTACAATACAATCCCTTCTTAATCTATTGGGTGACCAGCCCCATGGGATATAGAGTTTGCCACCAGGAGGATGGGACTAGGTGTTAAATGGGTTGTACCACAATAGACATTTTAGGCATATTATTACCTCTGGGACCTGAACCTATTTCTAAAAGAGACTCCCTAAACCCCAAATCTTCTTGCAGTGAGCTACGCTGTTTCCATCTCTCACGAGTTACAGAAACAATGTCGCTCACCGTGTTGTGCTAGTTCCATAAATTCTGTTCACTTATATGGGAGATATGGAAATATTGTAGCCAATTGAGCAAGGCTGATTCTGTAAACCAAACCAGTCTTTCGTTGGCTGTCAATGGATCCAGAGTGAGCTGAGATTTGGGAATGGGTTAGAGCAACCAGTTTAAAGGTAGGTTATGGATCGTTAAGGTTTATGGAATATCATGTGAATACACCATAAACAGAGTTAGACCAGCAACCCATAGTATAAGAGAATCCTTAGGTGGGTCTAGTCTCTGAAATACTGGGCCTCAAAGATCCAACAGAAGACTCATTTGGGGGCTGATTGTCACTGGGCCTCAAAGATCCAACAGAAGATTTTTTTATTATGGTATGATTACAATTAGTATCAATTATTAGATTTTATTGTTGATTTGTACTACATGGACATGATGGTGGGCCCTTACCATCATTACTCCTGGTAGGCTCAAGCAACTTCAGTCCAACACTGACCCAAAATATCTACTATGACACAAGTCCTTTAAAAAGTGATGCACAAAAGTCCAATGCTCTTAATGTCACTGAGGACACAGCACAATGGGATGTCCCAAAGCTTTCCCAAAATGTAGGAAAAAAATTGCCAAATGCAGCAGCTTTCAGAACTTTATGACTCATCAGAAGACAAGTTATGGATCTGGTAAAGCAACAACTTAGCAGACAAATGTTTTGGCTTGCACATCCACATGTTTTATATTGCTCCACTATATCACTGGTAAGCAAATTTCAGATAAATTAACATGGCAATCTCTTTTAGTGGGTTCATACTTTATTGGGCATGGTGCAGAATGATAATAGACAAAAAGGATACGATATAAGGTTTATGCACCCCACTAGCTTTGAAGAAACGAAAAATAGTGTATTAAAAAATAACTTTTATTAGTAGAGTTAAAAGCTATGAACAACCAAAACATTAAAACTGGTCAAGTTTTTAGGGCTAATCAACAGAGTGTGTGTGGACTATTATCAAGATTTGCAATTAAGGCTCTTCTAGCCCTATAATTTGAACCTGGTCCTACTCAATGTGAGCACCCTAACCCAGCCTTGTCCCTAGGATACTCCCTAGTACATGTCAACAAGGGGGCTAAATAACTTGCAGGGGTAACTCTGAAATAGTTGATGTTCACTCAGGGATAAGTAGATTAGAGCATAACCAACTGGATCAGCGTTTGTCAGATCCAGTGCTATTGCAAACTAACAGCTCTATCCACTCAGTGGTACACCCCCCACACACACTTCAACATCATTCAAATTCTGGCCTAAAGCTGTGCCTGACGCGTTTCACCGGGTCTTGCCGGTTCTTCAGAGGCTATCTTATCTAAAGACCTAACCGGTGATACCCCACTAAGGGGTTAAACACCGTAGCGCAGGAACGTTCTTGATGCTGTGAGCGCCCGGCCGGCTGTGATGTGTAGCCACGAAGCGCTGGCGCTCACTCCCCTGTGATATAGAGAGGAGTCCGCCCTTCAACCGCGTCATCGGTAGGCGTTTCCCATCAACCCGGACACGCCCACCAGCACGACGCGCACCACCAGCTGCATTCACCAAGCGGCGAGCCCCCAGGGGCTCCACCCCCCTCAGCTCCACTCGCTGCCGTGGCTCGTATGACAGGGGACTATGAAAGTGCCCTACTAGTGCAGTAATAGTGTACCTACTACACTTAACAAAATAGGGATTTCAATCGCGGATTCAAACCCTAACCTGGGGTAATATAGCTCCTTGACACGGCTCTGAGCGACACAAATAGGAGCCCACTCAGAGAACATGCGGCGACATTGTTAACCATGAGAAGACCAAGAAGGTCCATGATTTAATGGCAGATATTCAGCATATACAGAACAGGCAGAACAAAAGCTTATTTGTTTGTGTAGCTTTGCGGCTACACATCACAGCCGGCCGGGCGCTCACAGCATCAAGAACGTTCCTGCGCTACGGTGTTTAACCCCTTAGTGGGGTATCACCAGTTAGGTCTTTAGATAAGATAGCCTCTGAAGAACCGGCAAGACCCGGTGAAGCACGTCAGGCAGAGCTTTAGGCCAGAATTTGAATGATGTTGAAGTGTGTGTGGGGGGTGTACCACTGAGTGGATTGACCTGTTAGTTTGCAATAGCACTGGGTCTGACAAACGCTGATCCAGTTGGTTATGCTCTAATCTACTTATCCCTGAGTGAACATCAACTATTTCAGAGTTACCCCTGCAAGTTATTTAGCCCCCTTGTTGACATGTACTAGGGAGTATCCTAGGGACAAGGCTGGGTTAGGGTGCTCACATTGAGTAGGACCAGGTTCATATTATAGGGCTAGAAGAGCCTTAATTGCAAATCTTGATAATAGTCCACACACACTCTGTTGATTAGCCCTAAAAACTTGACCAGTTTTAATGTTTTGGTTGTTCATAGCTTTTAACTCTACTAATAAAAGTTATTTTTAATGCACTATTTTTCGTTTCTTCAAATGATGCAGCACAGTATCTGCAAGGGGAGCAACCAAGCAGCTACTTGCAAGCTAGGGTCCTGTGGCTTTGACCCACCCCAGCCCACATGTACAGTACAGAACCACGGCAACAATGGCCATCAATATTCCACACAACACCGCACGATCTCACCTTTCCATCTTGTCTCAGGCAATGGACTACTCAAATTGGGAAGGTGGCTAGGCTTCCAAACCACATTCAACTCTCCTGGCTCCACAGGATAATGATAAGGGACACGGAAAAGATCTAGGGCAGATTCCAAGCTGGATCTTTCCTTACGTTGTCCTATAACCAATAAAAGGAAATTATGAGGGGACCATCTCCTATGCCAGGAAAGCCAATCCAGTCATTTTCACAGTGAAATATAATCTGAGCTTAACAACCCAATGTTGACAACCATTGCAATTTTTTTTTAAAAAATTAAGGCTGTTACTCCAAAAATGACTTAGGAAATCATGGCCCACCAGTTATCTCTGACCAGATTCACATATATCAGTTGTGTGTGGACAATTGTCTTATGCCCAAATTGGATATAGCAATGGTGACAAAGTTATGTATCCTGGCTGCTTGACACTCTCTCCGGTTCTCGGTAACCTCAAATTGAAACCGAGAATAAAGGTACGGCCATGTCTCTAGACCTGTTAGGGGTCTATAAAATCCTGGGTCTAAGCAGTTGGTTTCGTCCTCCTCTGGAGAAATGCTATAGGATAATAGCTTGGAATTCATAGAGTTGAGACATTGTAACTAGAGATGAGCAAAGCCACGTGGGGAGTTAAGCGGACGGCTGCCGGCAAAGTCTGCGTGCCGGCCGCTTCCATTCATTTCTATGCGAGCCTGCTATTCGAAATGGCTGTTTCGAATAGTGTTTGCTCATCTCTAATTGTAACCCTACATTTATCAGTAGATCTTTGGAGCATGGGAGGATATCCACAATTATATTACAAAAAGAGGGACAGATGACTTTCTATATCAAATATTTAGCCTGTATACTTGCTTTAGCTTTTATACTTGGTAAAATGTATCTAGATATAAAATGGATTTCCTCCTAAATAAAAATACATGTCAATATACAATAAATGGTCTGATTATGTTATGTGGGGAGGTATTTAAGATTCTATTCAACCTTTCCGTTCTATATCAAGTTGCTGAAAAATGGTTTGGTGTACAAAAGAATAAGAAAGAAAAAAACATGATAAAGTTTAAAGGTTCTAGTATGTAATATATCAAGTAAAGGGTTAATTTTTTTCACTTGACCAGTGGTGAATGTCAAGGTCACAGAAAAGTAATGAAATCGCCATTCTTTGGCTACAGATTTAAGGCAGCCTTTTTACAAGTTTGACCTCTAACCTCAGTGAGCAACAATGTTATTAGTGTTTGGGTTTAGAAATTGTTGTTGTGTCTTCTCTACAAGATGTGGTGTTAAATGTTGGGTAAGCGACAGACCATAATAATACCTGTAAGGAAAAATTTACAAGTTGTAAAATGGACGATTTGTTATTTTTTGTTTTTTGGTATGTGAAGCTTTAAAAGGATCCTATCATACAAATGTTTTTTTTTCTGAGTAACACGTCAGAATAGCTTTAAGAAAGGCTATTCTTCTCCTACCTTTATTTGTCTTCTCCGCGCTGCCGTTCTGTAGGAATCCCGGTTTTTGTTGGTATGTAAATGAGTTCTCTCGCAGCACTGGGGGCCGTCCTCAGCGCTCAAACAGCACTGGGGGCGTCCCCAATGCTGCAAGAGAACTCTCCAGTGCTGCCTCCATCTTCTTCAGCAACGTCCTCTTCACCCATCTTCTTCGGGTGCAGGTTTCAAACTTCTAGGCCTCGGGCTTCAGGCAGAGCAGACTGCGCATGCGCACAGGCCACAAGAAAGTGGCCTCTTACACAGTATTGGAGATGGATAGAGTGAATGTACTTTACTGGGGTTTACTTTATGTTATTGTCCAAGACATTCTGTTTTTTTGGTTCTACTCTGTGAAGAATATATCCTATGCTCCTGTGTTGCGAGATCATTTTATATACCCTTGTGCTGTGCATAGTCATCTTCATTGAAAATATAATTTTCACTGACATACATGAACATAGATAGGTGCGTATGTGAATTTGGAAAACTGATGGCTATTTTCAGTGATATCCGATATAACTCTAACATAAGAAAACTTTTAATTTCGGAGCTGCGCTGTGAGTCATATATCACTCTCCTTCACTTTGAGATGCTCAGCAGTATAAACATTGGAGGCAACATATTTCCTTCAAATGCAGAGAAATCCTTTCATTGCAATAAGCCATAATAAAGCACTTTTATAATATATGTTGAAGTCCTGTAGTTTACAGCTGAATCATCAGTCATGAATATTGGGCATTGTTAGGCTTTTAGGCAATGTTCTGGCTTCTGAAACAAGACATTTTTATATATGAACTGAAGAATCCTTGAAGTATAAACAATGACAAAAGATAAAAAGAACAGATATAATGGCATAACTTTCAGAGAGTCGCTCCTGCTTAGGATAGTTTGCATGTCAAGGATTTGGATGATGAACAGTCCGCACTAAAAAGTCAACAAGTCTATTAAAGGGACGGGCCGCTAAAAACATTGAGCTACTATAGGCTGAATAAGTGGTAAATTTGTGATCTCTGGGGGTCTGACCATTACCATCGCTAAAATGGGGTCTTGTGTTCCTTATTTGAATGGAACGGTGATCACAGATCCATACTACCGACCACTTCAATCCCAATGGCACTGACAGGGATAGCCGAGTACAGGGTTTTGATCTCTCTGTCACACAATGTGACATTAAACCATGTAGGAGCAATGACCCATTATACTGTGTGGGGGCATTCTGAAGGATTATACTGTGTGTGGGGCACTCAGGAGCATTATACTGTGTGAGGGGCACTCAGAAGGATTATACTGTGTCGGGGCATTAGAGAACATTATACTGTGTGGGGGACACTAACAAGGCATTATATCATGTGGGGGCACCAACGGGGCACCATGGGACATTATACTGTGTGATAAGGACTAGAGATGAGCGAACAGTAAAATGTTCGAGATTCAATATTCGTTTTGAGTAGCCCCTCAATATTTGACTACTTGAATAGAATATCGAACCCTATTATAGTCTATGGGGGGGAAATGCTCGTTTCAGGGGTAGGCAACATTCGATCAAATTATACTTACCAAGTCCACGAGTGAGGGTCGGGCTGGATCTTCCGAGAAGTCTTCTCCGTGCAGCGTCCCCGCGGCATCTTCCGGCTCTTCATTCACTCTGCCAGGCATCGGGCCTGGGCAGAGCTGACTGTGCATGCCCGCACTACAAGCAGACATGTGCAGTCGGCTCTGCCCAGGCCCGATGCCTGGCAGAGTGAATTCAAAGCCGGAAGACGCCGCGGGGAAGCTGCACGGAGAAGACTTCTAAAGGTAAGAGAAGGACCAGCGTTGATTGGCCGACTGTATAGCATTCAGCCAATCAATGCTGGTTCTGCATCAAACTTTTCCTTTCGAATAGCGAGTGGTACTCGATCGAGTACTAGTATTTCGAATACCGTAGTATTCGATCGAATACCTACTCAATCGAATACTACTCACTCATCTCTAATAAGGACACTAATGTGACATTATACTGTGTGAGGGCATTAGAGAACATTATACTATGTGGGGGATACTCATGTGACATTGTATTGTATGGGGGCACTAACATGGCATTACACTATTAGGGTGACACTAGTGTGACATTTTACTCTTTGGGGGTCAATAACATGTCATTAGTGCCCTCAACAATATAATGTTCTTGAGCGTCTCACACAAAGAATGGAAACAAACAGCGGTCCGAAGAAACCTTCCTGTCCCGACTGCTGTTCCCTTAGCCCTAATACATTACAACAGTGACAGGAGGAATTAGCAATCCTCTCTGCTGCCTGCATAGGAACATTACTCCTGTGCAAGGACCCGGAGACAGTGGTCCGGACAGCTGGAGGCCGCAGTCTGGATTCCTATCCCTGGTATAGGCCATTCTATTATTTTACACAGTTTCTGGCATTTGGATAAGTTTTTTTTAAAAAAATCTCTGAAAACCCTGCAAGACTATGACTGATGATACACAAGCCTGTTCTGTCTTCTCAGTGGAAAGAATATATTAAGGAGTCTCCTTCCATAGTTTCTGGAGTGAAATAAGTTATTGATCTCACAGGAAAGTCTATATACTAAGAGCACTTGTCAGCCTCCTAGATGAAACTTTATTGTATCAGTCCGAATTTACTGCTGATGATATATTGTAGGAAGATACAGCGCAGGAACAGGAGAACTCACTGACTATTAGAAAAACAATACTTATATCAGCTCATTGTTGTGTCTGTATACAGTGTTCTTAGCCATCTGCAGAATCCGGCCATCCATTACTGCTATGTATTCTTTATATAGCAGTATACAGCATATACAGCATACCGCCACTCTATCATATTAGAGGACCTCTCACCTCTCCAAGCATTTTTAGCAAACAATTGTATTCTCCATGAAATAACTATCTTTTCTCAGAAGTCTAAACTGTGCCGTTCCTCTGTTATTCCTCTAGACCTTCATATATATATATATATATATATATATATATATATATATATTTTATGTAATGCTGGATTCACACCTGCATTGGAGTCTCTGCAGAATCTGCTTAAAATTATCAGAGAAGAAAAATACTGCACGGACTTACCTGGTTTAACCTTTGCCCTTTGGAGGAGGAGTCCTGGAAGTGATGATCCGGCCCCCGCAGAGCCCTGATCTCAACATCATCCAGCCTGTCTGGCATTACACAAAGAAGACAAAAGGATTGGAGCAAGCCTACATCCACAGAAGATCTGTGCTTAGTATTCCAAGATGTCTGGAACAACCTCCCTGCCGAGTTCCTTCAAAACTGTCTGCAAGTACCACGAAGAACTGATGGAAGGCAAAAGAATTCCAAATCTTAACAGGAGCCAAAGTTTCATTCTTCAAAGGCAAACGTCCAAATATGTCTATATCCACCACTGGAGAGGTGTAAAAGCTTACTAGATACTATACTGTATATGTTACATGCAAAAATAAACCAGTATGCAGTAAGCTCCTGCGCTCCCTCTAGTGGAGGCGGATAAGTTGATGTTTTATCTCCACTGTATGTCTGTGCAGGAGATTTGGAGCTATGTGTCAGAGTTTGCATGCTAATAAGCATTGTTTTTGGACTTATCCTGCATGTATATAGAATTGATATACAGATGGCAGTAAAGTTGCTCTGAGGCCACATTAGAGAATGAACACACAGTCTGCAATAGTTGATGGATTCTTACAGGACTTAGTTTATTCGCTGAATTACCTGAGGTTTTTGCCTTATTTACTGTGTCTTTCCTATAAATGAGCTCCGTCTTCTCTGGGAACACATTGTCTTGTGTTATTTATATGACATACAAGTGTTTATGTAGCTTTAGCTTCCTTGCAGTATATATTAAATGTATCTTCTATAAATTAAGATGTTCCTTTATGTTCTGAAATGTACTTCTATTTCCAGCATGTCCTCAGCAGACTTCTCTCAGTTCTCTCCCACTTATTGCAATTTTTTTCATACTTTGCGATGTCAGTATGAGAAATACATTCACGACAGTAGCAATAATATGGATATGTTTTGGCAGAGACTGTGTGACTTTATAAGATACACATGCAATCTTAAAATTGTAAAAAGACACAAGCCAATCTTGTTCAATCTGTTAACCTGAACTTGAATAGGTATGAGGCTGCAATGCCAGACATAGCCTCTAGGCAAGTGTGGTGCTGTTTAAAAAAAAAAAAAAAAAAAGCAAAAACCAACAGACACTTTAAATAATGTTGAACAAATCCTTTAAATCTTTGGCTCTCAAGTGAAAATTTATTTAAAGTGGTTGTTCCATTATGGACACTTATCTCCGTATACTAGGACAGGGGATAAGTATCCGATCACTGGAGGTCCAAGTGCCAGGTCACCCAGTGATCAGAAGGATGGGGACAGAAAGTGCCAGTGCACAGGCATGACCAGAACTCCTTTCACTTATATGGAGCTGCCGAAGATTACATTATGGTAGCCTGACCTCAGGGAATGGAGAACCAGCCATGCAAGTGCTCTACTCACATGGAGGAAGTAGGGGGACTTTCAGTTCCTTGTCCTCCTGATCACTGAGGGACCTGGTGGATGGTACCCCAGGAATCAGACAATTATCCCCGTCCTGTGGATTGGGGATGAGTGTCCATAATAGCACAAACCCTAAAACTAAAAACCCAAAAACTGAATCACATAAATTTTCAATATTTGGTGTGTCCTTTGCCATTTGGAGAAGAACTCCTGAAAGTGATGATATGGCCCCCATATATATAACTCTGATCTCAACATCATCCAGTCTGTCTAGGACTACGTGAAGAAACAGAAGGATTGAAGCAAGCCTACATCCACAGAAGATCTGTGCTTAGTTCTCCAAGATGGCGGGAACAACCTTCCTGCCGAATTCTGCCAAAAACTGTCTCCACATGTTCCAAGAGGAATTGATGGAAGGCAAAGGGCAAAGGTCAAACCTAATATTGATGGATTTACATTTGTCTTATCTTAATTTACTTTATTTTGTTAATTGACTCAATATCATTAGCACTTCCATTTTTGAAAGTTTTCTTACTTTGCAGCAAGTTTCCGCACCTGCCTAAAAGTCTTGCACAGGACTCTATCTAAATATTGTATATAGGGCATTTTCTGCTTTTAATGTACCTTTAGTCTTTGCAAATCTATCGCATTAGCCATAAATCATTCTATAGATATGGAGGACGATGGTAGAGCCGGGTCTTTACACATTTGTCATTTTAGAATCCTCGGAATAAAATCACTTGAACATGCCATAAAGCCGTGGACTGTGCCGAGATAATGGAATTGTTAAGGCCTATGGCAGGTTAATAATTTAGCTGAGATTAGTATAGATTACAGAACATCATACAAGTATTGATGTAAATGGCGGTAATATTCCTCACAATGGTTATGTGATGTGTTACACGGTGATGAATTACATTTATCAAAATAGACTATGACATATAGCAATTGCTGGTAGTGCGGCGAAGCTGTACAGCAATGCTGAATACCAGTACAGATGTCGCAGAGATGAATATATATATATATATATATATATATATATATATATATATATATAATGCCACAAATTCCAAGATGCACCTGTGATGTATATATACATCCTAGCCTCTGCCGGTGACTTCATCTGTGGGTTGTTTGCGTCGATGAACCGCCTATATTTAGCAAATTGTTGCCGTCTATGGTTTGCCAGGCTCCGGCATTTCGGCAGCTATTGTGCTGTTCTGCTGCTGAACTTGTTCCTCACACCGTGCCTGTGATTGTTCTGGCATCTCAGCAGCTAGCTGGGATGCCATATTAATGAGCGTGTTCTTGGTGTTGATGATCCGCATACTCCAGAGTTTTGGCAGCTCTCAAGCTGGCCTGCCGCTGAACTTGTTTCTTGCACTGTGCCTGGAATTGTTCCGGCATCTCAGCAGCTCGCTGGGAAGCCATATAATGAGTATGTTGTTGGCGCCGATGATCCCCCTCAGCTGTGCTTGAGAAGAACTCTGTGACTTCTGGCTTCCTTCATAGCTGTCATTGTTTGTGACAAATTAGATTCTCTTTTTCCAGGCATGTTAAAAATTGGCAAACTGCCAATTTGGATTAAAGGTGTTTGCCCATGTTTGTCAAATGTGCCTGGAGCAGATCAGATAATATGCAAAGGTGTCTACACACTAAGGGTTAAGTGTGTTTGCACAGAGAGATAACAGCCCTGGCTGAGTTAAGGAGCTGCTAAGAGCTGTTTAATATAGAATTGTAAACCTAAATTCATAACAGTCATGAAGCCATGTCATTTACCAGGATAAAAAGTAGCCAATATTTTAATCGAGGTTACTATCTATCTGTGTGACAAATTTCATTCAAATCCGTTCAGCCTTTTTTGGGTGATTGAGGAACAAACATCCAAACACACAAACAAACAAACTTTCACATTTATAATATTAGTGGGATATACTACAGTGCGGTGCTTGAAAGTTGTGAACCCTTCAGAATTTTCTATATTTCTGCCCAAAGTTTTTGGATACGTTTTACCATCAGATTTTCATACAAATCCAAAAGGAAAAGACAATGGTCCAATATCACATATCTGTGCGTGGCAAAGTGAACGTCACAGGTGACACTATAAAGATGGGTCGGATGAAATAACAGACTCATTCCCACTCAGTTTGGCCATCGCACGTCTGCTAAGTCTGTGATTAGAACCACAGCAATCTCCCCTACGCATAGAATTTCCTATAACATGCTTATTTACAAATTACAATAGAACTGCAATTGTAATAGAAAACTGTTAGAGCCTAAAGTGGCTGATAATGCGCTCCCATAATAGCTAAAACATCTTATGAACAATTAGGGAAATGTAGGAAGTCTATGTAAAGAGGCTAATGACTGTGAAAAATGACTTTTTCTTTGTTGTATAACTCTAAATGGCTTATAGGGGGTTGTCCAAGTTACAGAAAAAAATCTAAAGAAATTATAAATAGCGCTAAATTAAAAAGAAATCAATGCTCACCTGTCTGTTCCCCTGGCGATCCACCACTGCCTCTGCAATAGTCCCCTGGTATCAGGAATGCAATTGTGGCTGTAGCGGTCATGTGCCCTATTAATGCCCTATTAATGGCTTTGTAGCTTGGTGATGGGAGTCATGATGGTAGTAATAGGGCCGGTGATGCCATCTGCATGTAAACAGAGACTGAGGGACTGTCAGAGAGTCTGTGTTGGATCCTCGGGGGCGTGGACAGGTGAGTAATGATTATTTATTATAATATATGTATTTTTTGCTTGTTTTTATTTTATTTTTTTAAATGACCTGGACAACCCCTATAAAGGGGGAAGATCAGGGTGTGGTTAAATAAAGAAAAATATATACTAACCTGTCCTCAGCCATCCCTGTCCCCAGTTCTATTCTGTGAAAATCGCTGTGTACCAGGAGGTCATCCATGTCTTCCTTCTGAATGTCTTGTGATAGACTGCAAGACAACTGGCTGGAATAGTAGTTTTATCTCTCTGTAGTAATGGAGCACATGACCATTGCAGCCAAGGGTTGCTGCGATTCATCATCATGGATTCCTTAATCTATGAGGGATCCGTGAAAATGGATTACTTTTGGCTGTAAAAAATATACTATATATAGAGCCTAATGGGTGGTTCAACTTGCAAACAGCCATATCTATGTGTGTGTGTATATATATATATATATATATATATATATATATATTAAAAGAAATGTCACTGAGTAGTACCGCCCACTGGACTCCTAAGCATAGACAAATCAGGGAATTCAATGAGTAAAGTAAAATGTATATAGAATGTTCTCTGTTGAGCCCCTCTGCTTTATAACATGATGCTCCTAGATCAAGCGCTATGTCCAACATTACAGCCAGCTGAACCTCTAGATGTCATAATCGGTATATAATATAGCATAAGTGTAGTTGATACTTCCTCATATCACATACTATGTCCTCCTAATCTCCTCATTATCCGTCCACTGTTCTGTATTATATCCAGCTTGTTCCTAGAATGACGCTTTAAGCGGTAGATTACTGAAGGTCACTCACGACCTGACCTTGTGTCTGATATCCTACATGAGTACTTCACTATCTATTGATGATGGGGGATTTTGTTCAGCATTGCACAATCTGCCATTTAGAGTCCAGATCTTCATTGCCATCATTATGTTCTAGCTGTACGTATCCCATTAGAATGAATTAATACGGCGGCCGGAGCTCAGATACATAATTTGCCTTTTATTGCTGCTCTTGTACAGGCGTTGTGTCTGGCTGTTGGAAGATTTTCTGCAGTTTAATGACATTTCTTAGTGAAATTAGATTCTGCTGAACTTCATATATTCTCCTAGCCTTCTAGTAATTTTTTGCCTATTCATAGTAGTGCATTGTGACTGTTACAAATATATATATATATATATATATATATATATATATTTGTAAATGTCATTCAGTCCTTCTTTTCTATATAGGTACATATAGGACTACAGCAGTGCTAATCACTGAGCCACCGTGTTACCCCAATCTCATTAGTATTTGATGTGACCTTTATCCTTTGCCTTCCCAATTACACTTGTTTTTAAAGGAACTGTGCAGGGAGGTTGTTCCCACCATCTTGGAGAACTAAGCACAGATCTTCTGTGGATGTAGGCTTGCTCCAATCCATCAGTCTCTTCGTGTAATCCCAGACATACTGGATGATGTTGAGATCAAGGCTCTGCGGGGGCCGTCTTATCACTTCCAGGACTCCTCCTCCAAAGAGCAAAGGCCACACCAAATATTAATTGGCTCTAATTTTCTCTATTAGGATAGGTCATCAATATCAGTTCCTCGAGGAAACACATTTCATCTCTACAGGTGGCTATGAAATCTAGAGTTCATGAACAGGTTTCGGATAGAATGTATATATTCCCTCTATATGGCTCGCAGTGCTGTGAATCCTATTTAGAAAACCAGATTCCTCCTTCATTTACGCCATGTTGTTTATCTAAACCAGACACTTACCAGACCATAAAGAGCTTATGAAATGGAAAGCAAACACGACCTTCTGGAACAGCTGCAGTGTCATTTCCAGAAATGTATTAACTCCAAAAACCCTGGATCATCTGTCACTGAGCACATGCCTTAAGTCACTAAATACGATTAGACTGAGCAGTATATCTTGTTTTCTCATTATGCTAAAAATCACATACAGATAAGGACAAAGGGTCATTTAATGTAGCCAAGGAATGGCACGTGTAAGAGAAGAAACCAGACGAGACAATTGATATAATTCTGTATTTTTGGAGAATTAAAATATATATCATGGAGTACATTTTATTCTGGATGCATGTGGACGAAGTGTAGAGAATAGGTAGGGCAAGAGTAAGTAGGTCTAGTGAGGAGGTGGAGATTATTGCAGGATTGGACTGGCCCATAAGGGAGCAGGTGAATCCCCCAGAGGGGTGCTGATCTGGGGGGAAGGTTGTGGTGCCTTGCCCACTCAACCCCTGTAACAGTGGTGCATGGCACAGTACACTCACTGGACTACATACAGATGGGCAGTATACTGCATTTCAGCCAGCCTATGTGCCCATGATAAACTACCTAATATATTTTATATAGATGCATTGAATGACTGAGATGACATTGAGCCACAGAGTCAGGACAACCATTATCCGGCTCACAGATAAAAGGGGCAATAATCTCGGGCAAGGGCTAGGTAGCAATGTAATGCTGAAAAAAATGTAATATTTGCATTTGCCTGTATAGGGGGCCTTCAGAAGGAATTCCCATGGTGGGCCCAAGGCAGGAGCATAATCTTGGGGGGTGCAGAGAGTGCAGTCACAGTGGGCTCAGGAGCCTAAGAGGCCCATAAGCACTGGCATCAGTATTGAGATTGCAGCTTCCATCTGGCCCCTAAACCAAGGAGACCCAAAGATTACCCTAACCTAAGGTGGATTAACTCCTTATCACCCGTAACCATCACTATCAAGAATTCACTGTAGGGATAAGGTAGGGGGCCCTGGACAAAAGATTGCACCAGGATCCACAAGACTTTAGTTACGCCACTGGCCCTAGGCACTCCAATCTGATACTATTTGTGAAGGACATTTGTCATACATGCATCATGTAAGATTTATTATGTATTTTAAGCACTTTTAGCAAATCCCTAGAAACTTATGAAAAGTGTCTCGAAAAGAGAAACTGATTTACACCAAATTGCACCAAAATTGTGCCAACATTTTTGGTACAGAATGTTGGTCTTAAAGGCTCCGTTCCCACGGAGTAACGCGCCGCTCATTTAGACACGTAAATGAGTGTCAGAACGAGGCGCTTCAAAAGAGATCCCATTGATTTCAATGGGTGCCGCCTTACGCGCGCTACACATTGAAATCAATGGGAGGCTTTATAACGCATTGATTTCAATGGGTAAGCCGGCACCCATTGAAGTCAATGGGATCTGTTTTGAAGTGCCTCGCTCTGACGTGTCTAAATGAGTGGCGCGTTACTCCGTGGGAACGGAGCCAAAGTTTGTTCCTGCCCCCTCACATTGTGCTGTCAGTGCCAGTGTATAGAGACACAACCATTCTACAAGGAGTTACAGTATCACCCAGCTCACAATTTATTCATGAAATTTTTTTGTAAAGAAAAATATTCCACAATTGTTATTAGAATGTGGATAATTCACATATTTATAAAAATAGAAATGTCCGGGGGAGAGGTGACAGGTCCAGTTAGCTGTCTGGTTATAGTTGTAATGAGGATACCAAATATCTTCATATTATTTACTGTCATATAGAAATGTGCAACCAATTATGTTGTAAAATAATGTTTATTGTATTTTTCATGTTATGTTTTTGCCATTTATACAAATTTTTACATTTTTGAGAAGATTATAAATTTCTTTGTCTATCCTATTTCTATATGCTCCTAGATAGCGCTCGCTCTCATTAGTAGCACAAGTAGTCGCATCAGATATACCGCTATATACTTTACTGGGTATTCATAGGAGGTATCAAAGGGAACAGGGTGGTGATCATAAGATCGTCTGATCACTGACATTAAAGCACAGCTGTTTGTTACAGTTATACTCCCATGCCGCAGGGGTTTTCAGGAAATTTACAGTCATCACATAAGTTTTAATTAACATTTACCAGTTAATATCAGTAATTATAAAGCCAGTTAACGCAGTTTATGTTCCCTTTAGTACTATTAATACTAGCACTCTATTGTTATTGAAAGCTCTCTACTACCGTTGTTAATGTCCGTTGCTGTCTTCCAACATAGGATGCCAGCAATGGACATTAAACGGTCACAGAGAACGGCCACATACTGATTCTGTTTCCATTCCCATGTTTGTTTACCTTTGTAATGGAAGATAAAGTCATGCACGCATTAGTGTCAATGGGAACGGAGACAGAATCTGTCTGTAACCATTCTCTGCGACAGTTTAATAATTAATATATTGTCAGAGTCTGGGGTTGCTCGGTGGGGTGGCATAGACACACAAGTCCAGTTGCTTTAGTCCAAAACAATAGTAGAGTTTTATTTTCACTCAAAAAAAAGGTAGTGCAGCAACAAAAGGAAACAATACAAAAATAAATCCCTGCCCGGCTAGGCTCTGACTATACATAGAATAGGTTATCTCACCTAGAATAACAGAAATCCAAAAGCCAGTAGAATCATTCAGGACACAGCTCCAAAAATATGACCTCTCTCTTTGGCTCTCCAGCCAAGCTCTGCCAAAGTGTTGCTGTTGGAGAAACTTCTTAAGCCTCCTTGACGAGGAGACGTTCTGCAGCTGAGTTGCTGCCGGAACATCCACAAAGTGTGGACTGGAGGGGGGTGGAATGACAGGTCCCATTACCAACCTACCTGTCATTCCTAAAAATCCAGCCCAGCACTGAGCATTTACCAAAATGCTCAGCAGACGAAAGTTGCCTGCTGAGAAAAAACATTCCTGGAGTTTTCTCATCTCACCCACCTGAGTAGTCTGGGTGACACCCCCTCCATTACCTGACCAGCCATCGGCTTAAAATATTTGTAATTTTATAATGAATTTAATGATATAGTTTATTAACAAATTTCGGCTCCATTCTGTGAATGTCTGCAATGAGATCTTTTTGCTTCTTTGTTTATTGCTAGGTGAATTCTGCCATTGCTTATAACTCTAGTAGAGGTGGATGGGTCATGTATAGTGTAGGAGAGCTTTTATGTGACTCTAAAATTGTAGTATACATATTATTTCCAGTGATATGACCAGTTGATAGCAAAGTTTGCATTAGTATTTTTAGACACAACTACTCTCAATCCTGCCTGTGTTTAGGCTGGTGATATCACTGTAAAGAAATACAGATAGAACTATGGTCTTAGTGACACATGAAAGCTAAGAATGCCATCCTTCGTAAGACACCATAATCACTGTTCTATGTGATAAAATACTGAGATATAGCTGCTTGAAGTTACTCTCCCCAGCTCAGCTTCTCTGTGATATACATGATCCCATACACCCATACTCCAATTACAAGCAGTGTACAAAATTTAGCCAGCAATAAAGAGGGAAAATAGTTAATAATATATACTACAATTTTATTAAAGTCGCAAGTGGTTCCAGAAAATAAAAAGTTGTTCAAAAATTTAGCTATGCTAGATAGCATATGATAATTTACGCATCTTATTGGTGAAAATACGGTACTCTTGGATTCAATCCATTGGTCTCCAACCTGTGGCACATCACCAGTTGCTAGACTACAACTCAACGCATTCCCTCACAGCTGTAGGATGGAAGTTATTGTGCAATAATAAATAGAGAGCCACAGTTTAGAGATCCCTGGCTTAAAGGGGTTTTCCTATAGATATACATTGTTTACATGTCCTGCTGTAATCTCCAGAAGTGCCCAAAACCCCATAAAAGTGAATGGAGGTTGGGTCAGTCAAGAGCACTGGCACTCCATTCACAATCATGTCATAGCGAGACATTCGGTCCCCAGTCCTCCTGATCACTGGGTAACCTAGGGTTTTGGCCTCCAGCAATTGAACTCTTATCCAATGACCTGTGCATAGGGGATAATGTCCATAATGGGGCAACCCCTTTAAGGTCCTTGAATACATAGAAAAGTTGTCTGAATCTACAAATTTTGATAGAACTGGTGGCTGTTTTTTGTATAGGGGCCTCTTGATAATATCAGAAATGATCTTACACAATGCGTGCTATCATGCCCGATCCTTTGCTCAAGGTAAATGAGCTGCTTCCAGAGGCTTACTCTCCTGTACCCATAGATAACATGGTCGAACAATTCCAAAGTTTATGATAGACATCGTCCCAAACTATTGTGGTTATGATTAGACACTGGTGTACGAGTTGCCATCTTTGGGGCAATGTGGTGCTTCTAGCGTTGTACTTGATAGACATATAAGTCTGGATTCTCAGAAAAGGAGGCATGGCATGAAGGCACCACAATGGGACCAATCTGCACCAAGATTGTTTTGTAAAATTATCACTCAAAGAAAGCCAATTAAAACGTGGTATAAACTCAAAGCTACACCATATTTCTCATCCAGCATCAGGCACTGTGATAAAACTGTTGTAGTTTCACACTGTCTGTGTAACTGTTATAAATCTGTGCCATTGTCTTTTCTCACTGTCCTCACCATTCAGAATGTATAGGCAGGAATGACTGTTGGCCAAAGCTTGCGCCCAAAATTTGAGCCTAATTTTCCCTGTAACGTTTCCATTCTTTTGCTCAGCTATAAATGTGTGCGGTATATTTTTTCTTTTATCATATAAATGGCATCCTATATTTTAGATTTAGCAGTTTATTAACTTTTCATATGAGTTCAGTCCAAGGTCTCATTCATTCACTTGGTCATGCTTTTTACCTCTGCCTGACTCATAATTTATAAATGATTGGAATCTTCGGCATACCCTTGAAAAATGGAATTTACAATACGCCATTATTATCTCAGCTTTATCACTTTAATCTTTTTTTTTTTTTCCTTTTCTAGCAATCAGATTGAGAGTGTCCCTTAATCTCTTTGGCCATAAAACAATGACAGAAGGTTAACCAAGGTAATTGCTAAGTTTCCTTTTATTTGTGAACCTGTAAAGCAGTCAAGCTTCCGAGTGAAATGCGTTGGGGATTTCATGATGTAAAGTGAAGCGCGTTTTCTAATAGGACATGTTTCTTTAATTACAATTAGTAATTTCCCAAAATTTGTCTTTTTTTGTGTGTCTAGGCATGGCAGCTATGAAGTCTACCAGCCTGGCTTATACTCAGAGATGATGCCACTAACGCAGGCCATATTCACATGACCGCTATATATTTCACGTACCATATCTCTATGAAGTATGGACCAATCGGTCTGTTTGTAATGGCTGGTGAAACAAATTGTCATTTAAGTGACGTTTATTAAAAACTGATCTATGGAGGCCACCAAAATAGACAAATACAGGACTAGGGTTGAGCGATCGGGATCGGAAAGGATCGCATACCGATCGGCGATTGAGCAAATTTCACGATCGCGATTGGGATCGGCTGGAAAATGAACGGAAATCGGATTTTGAAATCTCAAGATCGGCTCAACCCTAAAAGTGACTTTTTCCATAGAGAAGCATTGAATAGGGTTGAGCGAACGGGATCGGGAAAGATCGGATCCTGATCGGCGATCGAGCAAATTTCACAATCGCGATCAGCTGGAAAATAATCGGAAATCAGATTTTAAAATCTATCCTGAAATCTCAAGATTGGCTCAACCCCATACAGAGAAGATCAGTTAAAAATACGGACATGTAAATGCACCCGTATATTTTATGGTTTTCACTGACATAAGGCCGTAAAGGGAATTTTTTCCGATTTTTTTATTTTTTTATTATTGATTAAAACCAGATATCTAACTGAAATCTATCTATTCTATCTATCTACTGTAATACTGTGTGCAGGGGCCACTGTGGGGCATAATAGAGCGTGCAGGTATGCGGCGGAGGGGTCGGTCGATCGAGGTATTCGGCGTCGGGGGATGGGGTGCATGTCGTAAGTTTACCACATGTCCCCGCCATTCCTAGTTATGCCACTGTTCCTGCATACTAAATACTTCAGTGCTATACTTTACTACATATAGCGCTGTGCTTTGCTACATTACAGTTTTTGTATACTATATACTCCAGTGACTATATACTCCTGTGTTATACTTTGTTATATTACATAGTGCTGTGCTTTGCTACACTACACTGCAGTTCTTGTATACTATACACTCCAGTGACTATATACTCCTGTGTTATACTTTGCTATATTACACGGTGCTGTGCCTTACTACATTATGCTGCGGTTCCTGTATACTATACACTCCAGTGCTATACTGTGCTTGGCTACACTATGCTGCAGTTCTTGTATACTATATACTCCAGTGCTATACTTTGCTATATTACATGGTGCTGTGCCTTCCTACACTATGCTGCAGTTCCTGTATACTATATACTCCAGTGCTATACTTTGCTATATTACATGGTGCTGTGCCTTCTTACACTATGCTGCAGTTCCTGTATACTATATACTCCAGTGCTATACTTTGCTATATTACATAGTGCTGTGCTTTGCTACACTATGCTGCAGTTCCTGTATACTATATACTCCAGTGCTATACTTTGCTATATTACATAGTGCTGTGCCTTCTTACACTATGCTGCAGTTCCTGTATACTATATACTCCAGTGCTATACTTTGCTATATTACATGGTGCTGTGCCTTACTACATTATGCTGCAGTTCCTGTATACTATATACTCCAGTGCTATACTTTGCTATATTACATGGTGCTGTGCCTTCCTACACTATGCTGCAGTTCCTGTATACTATATACTCCGGTGCTATACTTTGCTATATTACACGGTGCTGTGCCTTTCTACATTATGCTGCAGTTCCTGTATACTATATACTCCAGTGCTATACTTTGCTATATTACACGGTGCTGTGCCTTTCTACATTATGCTGCAGTTCCTGTATACTATATACTCCAGTGCTATACTTTGCTATATTACACGGTGCTGTGCCTTTCTACATTATGCTGCAGTTCCTGTATACTATATACTCCAGTGCTATACTTTGCTATATTACATGGTGCTGTGCCTTACTACATTATGCTGCAGTTCCTGTATACTATATACTCCAGTGCTATACTTTGCTATATTACATAGTGCTGTGCCTTCTTACACTATGCTGCAGTTCCTGTATACTATATACTCCAGTGCTATACTTTGCTATATTACATAGTGCTGTGCTTTGCTACACTATACTGCAGTTCCTGTATACTATATACTCCAGTGCTATACTTTGCTATATTACACGGTGCTGTGCCTTACTACATTATGCTGCAGTTCCTGTATACTATATACTCCAGTGCTATACTTTGCTATATTACACGGTGCTGTGCCTTACTACATTATGCTGCAGTTCCTGTATACTATATACTCCAGTGCTATACTTTGCTATATTACATAGTGCTGTGCCTTCTTACACTATGCTGCAGTTCCTGTATACTATATACTCCAGTGCTATACTTTGCTATATTACATAGTGCTGTGCTTTGCTACACTATACTGCAGTTCCTGTATACTATATACTCCAGTGCTATACTTTGCTATATTACACGGTGCTGTGCCTTACTACATTATGCTGCAGTTCCTGTATACTATATACTCCAGTGCTATACTTTGCTATATTACATAGTGCTGTGCTTTGCTACATTATGCTGCAGTTCCTGTATACTATATACTCCAGTGCTATACTTTGCTATATTACATGGTGCTGTGCCTTCCTACACTATGCTGCAGTTCCTGTATACTATATACTCCAGTGCTATACTTTGCTATATTACATGGTGCTGTGCCTTCTTACACTATGCTGCAGTTCCTGTATACTATATACTCCAGTGCTATACTTTGCTATATTACATAGTGCTGTGCCTTCCTACACTATGCTGCAGTTCCTGTATACTATATACTCCAGTGCTATACTTTGCTATATTACATGGTGCTGTGCCTTCCTACACTATGCTGCAGTTCCTGTATACTATATACTCCAGTGCTATACTTTGCTATATTACATGGTGCTGTGCCTTCTTACACTATGCTGCAGTTCCTGTATACTATATACTCCGGTGCTATACTTTGCTATATTACACGGTGCTGTGCCTTCTTACACTATGCTGCAGTTCCTGTATACTATATACTCCAGTGCTATACTTTGCTATATTACATGGTGCTGTGCCTTTCTACATTATGCTGCAGTTCCTGTATACTATATACTCCAGTGCTATACTTTGCTATATTACACGGTGCTGTGCCTTACTACATTATGCTGCAGTTCCTGTATACTATATACTCCAGTGCTATACTTTGCTATATTACATGGTGCTGTGCCTTACGACATTATGCTGCAGTTCCTGTATACTATATACTCCAGTGCTATACTTTGCTATATTACATAGTGCTGTGCTTTGCTACACTATGCTGCAGTTCCTGTATACTATATACTCCAGTGCTATACTTTGCTATATTACATGGTGCTGTGCCTTCTTACACTATGCTGCAGTTCCTGTATACTATATACTCCAGTGCTATACTTTGCTATATTACATAGTGCTGTGCCTTCTTACACTATGCTGCAGTTCCTGTATACTATATACTCCAGTGCTATACTTTGCTATATTACATGGTGCTGTGCCTTACTACATTATGCTGCAGTTCCTGTATACTATATACTCCAGTGCTATACTTTGCTATATTACATGGTGCTGTGCCTTACTACATTATGCTGCAGTTCCTGTATACTATATACTCCAGTGCTATACTTTGCTATATTACACGGTGCTGTGCCTTCCTACACTATGCTGCAGTTCCTGTATACTATATACTCCGGTGCTATACTTTGCTATATTACACGGTGCTGTGCCTTTCTACATTATGCTGCAGTTCCTGTATACTATATACTCCAGTGCTATACTTTGCTATATTACATGGTGCTGTGCCTTCTTACACTATGCTGCAGTTCCTGTATACTATATACTCCAGTGCTATACTTTGCTATATTACATAGTGCTGTGCTTTGCTACACTATACTGCAGTTCCTGTATACTATATACTCCAGTGCTATACTTTGCTATATTACACGGTGCTGTGCCTTACTACATTATGCTGCAGTTCCTGTATACTATATACTCCAGTGCTATACTTTGCTATATTACATAGTGCTGTGCTTTGCTACATTATGCTGCAGTTCCTGTATACTATATACTCCAGTGCTATACTTTGCTATATTACATGGTGCTGTGCCTTCCTACACTATGCTGCAGTTCCTGTATACTATATACTCCAGTGCTATACTTTGCTATATTACATGGTGCTGTGCCTTCTTACACTATGCTGCAGTTCCTGTATACTATATACTCCAGTGCTATACTTTGCTATATTACATGGTGCTGTGCCTTCCTACACTATGCTGCAGTTCCTGTATACTATATACTCCGGTGCTATACTTTGCTATATTACACGGTGCTGTGCCTTCTTACACTATGCTGCAGTTCCTGTATACTATATACTCCAGTGCTATACTTTGCTATATTACATGGTGCTGTGCCTTTCTACATTATGCTGCAGTTCCTGTATACTATATACTCCAGTGCTATACTTTGCTATATTACACGGTGCTGTGCCTTACTACATTATGCTGCAGTTCCTGTATACTATATACTCCAGTGCTATACTTTGCTATATTACATGGTGCTGTGCCTTACGACATTATGCTGCAGTTCCTGTATACTATATACTCCAGTGCTATACTTTGCTATATTACATAGTGCTGTGCTTTGCTACACTATGCTGCAGTTCCTGTATACTATATACTCCAGTGCTATACTTTGCTATATTACATGGTGCTGTGCCTTACTACATTATGCTGCAGTTCCTGTATACTATATACTCCAGTGCTATACTTTGCTATATTACATAGTGCTGTGCCTTCTTACACTATGCTGCAGTTCCTGTATACTATATACTCCAGTGCTATACTTTGCTATATTACATGGTGCTGTGCCTTCTTACACTATGCTGCAGTTCCTGTATACTATATACTCCAGTGCTATACTTTGCTATATTACATAGTGCTGTGCTTTGCTACACTATGCTGCAGTTCCTGTATACTATATACTCCAGTGCTATACTTTGCTATATTACATAGTGCTGTGCCTTCTTACACTATGCTGCAGTTCCTGTATACTATATACTCCAGTGCTATACTTTGCTATATTACATGGTGCTGTGCCTTACTACATTATGCTGCAGTTCCTGTATACTATATACTCCAGTGCTATACTTTGCTATATTACATGGTGCTGTGCCTTCCTACACTATGCTGCAGTTCCTGTATACTATATACTCCGGTGCTATACTTTGCTATATTACACGGTGCTGTGCCTTTCTACATTATGCTGCAGTTCCTGTATACTATATACTCCAGTGCTATACTTTGCTATATTACATGGTGCTGTGCCTTACTACATTATGCTGCAGTTCCTGTATACTATATACTCCAGTGCTATACTTTGCTATATTACATAGTGCTGTGCCTTCTTACACTATGCTGCAGTTCCTGTATACTATATACTCCAGTGCTATACTTTGCTATATTACATAGTGCTGTGCTTTGCTACACTATACTGCAGTTCCTGTATACTATATACTCCAGTGCTATACTTTGCTATATTACATAGTGCTGTGCCTTCCTACACTATGCTGCAGTTCCTGTATACTATATACTCCAGTGCTATACTTTGCTATATTACACGGTGCTGTGCCTTACTACATTATGCTGCAGTTCCTGTATACTATATACTCCAGTGCTATACTTTGCTATATTACATGGTGCTGTGCCTTACGACATTATGCTGCAGTTCCTGTATACTATATACTCCAGTGCTATACTTTGCTATATTACATAGTGCTGTGCTTTGCTACACTATGCTGCAGTTCCTGTATACTATATACTCCAGTGCTATACTTTGCTATATTACATAGTGCTGTGCTTTGCTACACTATGCTGCAGTTCCTGTATACTATATACTCCAGTGCTATACTTTGCTATATTACATGGTGCTGTGCCTTCTTACATTATGCTGCAGTTCCTGTATACTATATACTCCAGTGCTATACTTTGCTATATTACATGGTGCTGTGCCTTTCTACATTATGCTGCAGTTCCTGTATACTATATACTCCAGTGCTATACTTTGCTATATTACATGGTGCTGTGCCTTACGACATTATGCTGCAGTTCCTGTATACTATATACTCCAGTGCTATACTTTGCTATATTACATGGTGCTGTGCTTTGCTACACTATACTGCAGTTCCTGTATACTATATACTCCAGTGCTATACTTTGCTATATTACATAGTGCTGTGCTTTGCTACACTATGCTGCAGTTCCTGTATACTATATACTCCAGTGCTATACTTTGCTATATTACATAGTGCTGTGCTTTGCTACACTATGCTGCAGTTCCTGTATACTATATACTCCAGTGCTATACTTTGCTATATTACATGGTGCTGTGCCTTACTACATTATGCTGCAGTTCCTGTATACTATATACTCCAGTGCTATACTTTGCTATATTACATAGTGCTGTGCTTTGCTACATTATGCTGCAGTTCCTGTATACTATATACTCCAGTGCTATACTTTGCTATATTACATGGTGCTGTGCCTTCCTACACTATGCTGCAGTTCCTGTATACTATATACTCCAGTGCTATACTTTGCTATATTACATGGTGCTGTGCCTTCTTACACTATGCTGCAGTTCCTGTATACTATATACTCCAGTGCTATACTTTGCTATATTACATAGTGCTGTGCCTTCCTACACTATGCTGCAGTTCCTGTATACTATATACTCCAGTGCTATACTTTGCTATATTACACGGTGCTGTGCCTTCTTACACTATGCTGCAGTTCCTGTATACTATATACTCCAGTGCTATACTTTGCTATATTACATGGTGCTGTGCCTTTCTACATTATGCTGCAGTTCCTGTATACTATATACTCCAGTGCTATACTTTGCTATATTACACGGTGCTGTGCCTTACTACATTATGCTGCAGTTCCTGTATACTATATACTCCAGTGCTATACTTTGCTATATTACATGGTGCTGTGCCTTACGACATTATGCTGCAGTTCCTGTATACTATATACTCCAGTGCTATACTTTGCTATATTACATAGTGCTGTGCTTTGCTACACTATGCTGCAGTTCCTGTATACTATATACTCCAGTGCTATACTTTGCTATATTACATGGTGCTGTGCCTTACTACATTATGCTGCAGTTCCTGTATACTATATACTCCAGTGCTATACTTTGCTATATTACATAGTGCTGTGCCTTCTTACACTATGCTGCAGTTCCTGTATACTATATACTCCAGTGCTATACTTTGCTATATTACATAGTGCTGTGCTTTGCTACACTATGCTGCAGTTCCTGTATACTATATACTCCAGTGCTATACTTTGCTATATTACATAGTGCTGTGCCTTCTTACACTATGCTGCAGTTCCTGTATACTATATACTCCAGTGCTATACTTTGCTATATTACATGGTGCTGTGCCTTACTACATTATGCTGCAGTTCCTGTATACTATATACTCCAGTGCTATACTTTGCTATATTACATGGTGCTGTGCCTTCCTACACTATGCTGCAGTTCCTGTATACTATATACTCCGGTGCTATACTTTGCTATATTACACGGTGCTGTGCCTTTCTACATTATGCTGCAGTTCCTGTATACTATATACTCCAGTGCTATACTTTGCTATATTACATGGTGCTGTGCCTTACTACATTATGCTGCAGTTCCTGTATACTATATACTCCAGTGCTATACTTTGCTATATTACATAGTGCTGTGCCTTCTTACACTATGCTGCAGTTCCTGTATACTATATACTCCAGTGCTATACTTTGCTATATTACATAGTGCTGTGCTTTGCTACACTATACTGCAGTTCCTGTATACTATATACTCCAGTGCTATACTTTGCTATATTACATAGTGCTGTGCCTTCCTACACTATGCTGCAGTTCCTGTATACTATATACTCCAGTGCTATACTTTGCTATATTACACGGTGCTGTGCCTTACTACATTATGCTGCAGTTCCTGTATACTATATACTCCAGTGCTATACTTTGCTATATTACATGGTGCTGTGCCTTACGACATTATGCTGCAGTTCCTGTATACTATATACTCCAGTGCTATACTTTGCTATATTACATAGTGCTGTGCTTTGCTACACTATGCTGCAGTTCCTGTATACTATATACTCCAGTGCTATACTTTGCTATATTACATGGTGCTGTGCTTTGCTACACTATGCTGCAGTTCCTGTATACTATATACTCCAGTGCTATACTTTGCTATATTACATGGTGCTGTGCCTTTCTACATTATGCTGCAGTTCCTGTATACTATATACTCCAGTGCTATACTTTGCTATATTACATGGTGCTGTGCCTTACGACATTATGCTGCAGTTCCTGTATACTATATACTCCAGTGCTATACTTTGCTATATTACATGGTGCTGTGCTTTGCTACACTATACTGCAGTTCCTGTATACTATATACTCCAGTGCTATACTTTGCTATATTACATAGTGCTGTGCTTTGCTACACTATGCTGCAGTTCCTGTATACTATATACTCCAGTGCTATACTTTGCTATATTACATAGTGCTGTGCTTTGCTACACTATGCTGCAGTTCCTGTATACTATATACTCCAGTGCTATACTTTGCTATATTACATGGTGCTGTGCCTTACTACATTATGCTGCAGTTCCTGTATACTATATACTCCAGTGCTATACTTTGCTATATTACATAGTGCTGTGCTTTGCTACACTATGCTGCAGTTCCTGTATACTATATACTCCAGTGCTATACTTTGCTATATTACATAGTGCTGTGCTTTGCTACACTATGCTGCAGTTCCTGTATACTATATACTCCAGTACTATACTTTGCTATATTACATGGTGCTGTGCCTTCCTACACTATGCTGCAGTTCCTGTATACTATATACTCCAGTACTATACTTTGCTATATTACACGGTGCTGTGCCTTCCTACACTATGCTGCAGTTCCTGTATACTATATACTCCAGTGCTATACTTTGCTATATTACACGGTGCTGTGCCTTACTACATTATGCTGCAGTTCCTGTATACTATATACTCCAGTGCTATACTTTGCTATATTACACGGTGCTGTGCCTTTCTACACTATGCTGCAGTTCCTGTATACTATATACTCCAGTGCTATACTTTGCTATATTACATGGTGCTGTGCCTTACTACATTATGCTGCAGTTCCTGTATACTATATACTCCAGTGCTATACTTTGCTATATTACATGGTGCTGTGCCTTACTACATTATGCTGCAGTTCCTGTATACTATATACTCCAGTGCTATACTTTGCTATATTACACGGTGCTGTGCCTTACTACATTATGCTGCAGTTCCTGTATACTATATACTCCAGTGCTATACTTTGCTATATTACATAGTGCTGTGCTTTGCTACACTATACTGCAGTTCCTGTATACTATATACTCCAGTGCTATACTTTGCTATATTACATAGTGCTGTGCTTTGCTACACTATGCTGCAGTTCCTGTATACTATATACTCCAGTGCTATACTTTGCTATATTACATGGTGCTGTGCCTTTCTACATTATGCTGCAGTTCCTGTATACTATATACTCCAGTGCTATACTTTGCTATATTACATAGTGCTGTGCTTTGCTACACTATGCTGCAGTTCCTGTATACTATATACTCCAGTGCTATACTTTGCTATATTACATGGTGCTGTGCCTTACTACATTATGCTGCAGTTCCTGTATACTATATACTCCAGTGCTATACTTTGCTATATTACATGGTGCTGTGCCTTTCTACATTATGCTGCAGTTCCTGTATACTATATACTCCAGTGCTATACTTTGCTATATTACATAGTGCTGTGCCTTACTACATTATGCTGCAGTTCCTGTATACTATATACTCCAGTGCTATACTTTGCTATATTACACGGTGCTGTGCCTTTCTACATTATGCTGCAGTTCCTGTATACTATATACTCCAGTGCTATACTTTGCTATATTACATAGTGCTGTGCTTTGCTACACTATGCTGCAGTTCCTGTATACTATATACTCCAGTGCTATACTTTGCTATATTACATGGTGCTGTGCCTTACTACATTATGCTGCAGTTCCTGTATACTATATACTCCAGTGCTATACTTTGCTATATTACATGGTGCTGTGCCTTTCTACATTATGCTGCAGTTCCTGTATACTATATACTCCAGTGCTATACTTTGCTATATTACATGGTGCTGTGCCTTTCTACATTATGCTGCAGTTCCTGTATACTATATACTCCAGTGCTATACTTTGCTATATTACATGGTGCTGTGCTTTGCTACACTATACTGCAGTTCCTGTATACTATATACTCCAGTGCTATACTTTGCTATATTACATAGTGCTGTGCCTTACTACATTATGCTGCAGTTCCTGTATACTATATACTCCAGTGCTATACTTTGCTATATTACATAGTGCTGTGCTTTGCTACACTATGCTGCAGTTCCTGTATACTATATACTCCAGTGCTATACTTTGCTATATTACATAGTGCTGTGCTTTGCTACACTATGCTGCAGTTCCTGTATACTATATACTCCAGTGCTATACTTTGCTATATTACATGGTGCTGTGCCTTACTACATTATGCTGCAGTTCCTGTATACTATATACTCCAGTGCTATACTTTGCTATATTACATAGTGCTGTGCTTTGCTACACTATGCTGCAGTTCCTGTATACTATATACTCCAGTGCTATACTTTGCTATATTACATGGTGCTGTGCCTTCCTACACTATGCTGCAGTTCCTGTATACTATATACTCCAGTGCTATACTTTGCTATATTACACGGTGCTGTGCCTTACTACATTATGCTGCAGTTTGTCACATTGGCGATGACTCAACAATACATTTCTGCAGTACAGCTAAATGCACAAATCTGACTCACAAATCTCAGTGTCTGGTATTTGCCAAGATGCATACCTTCTTCCTGGAATCACAGTTATTATAGTGAGATTTACGGTGATCTCGGGTTCTGCGGCTTTATCCCTGACTATTCATCATCCCAGAATTACTGTTTTTATCCAAGTTAATCATTTGCATTCCACATAAAGAACTAGTTTACGAATCCCTGGAAAAACATTCCAGCAAAACACTGAAACCAGAAAGAATAGAACATTTTGGTGCTTTTTTAATAGTGTTTACGCGGTTTATTTAAAGTTTGTTTTATGGCCTTTGCTTAGAATAAGCCAATAATATGTGATTGGTCAAGTGGATACTTACCTGGGCTATGGGGTTGGCAGACTACAGTCACAGTGTACACGAAATCGGAGGGAGGTGGCAGAATCACCCCGGAGGCGGGTGTTCTTTCTGCTCACTTGACCTGAGTTCAGAACCAGCCTGGATACAACCCCATAACACCTTGGTGTAAAAAATAATGTAAATCTGAAATTGACTCCTACGGTTGAGTTGCTTCAATCCTGCCAATGGAGACATTGCATTTCCTTTTTTTCCTCCGGTGAGCAGACAACCCCTTTAATTTATGCATTCTTGGAAAGGCAGCTATTCATTAGTGTTATTAGTGTCATGCAAAGTTGGTGTCCTATGAGGATGCCTCCTCTCCACATGTTCTATTAGATTACATGGATGTAACAGAAGCCGTGCCTGCTACATTGATTCCAGATTTGGCCGTAGGATACTCCAGGGGCGAAGCCCCTGAACGCTAATATCAGGGATAACACTGATTCTTACAGCTTTACCCTTTAAATTCAATGATCATAGAGACTTCTATATGGGGAGAGTTGGGCAACCCCTTATCTCATCCCATCAGCTTGCCATAGCAGGGATTGCCTTGGCAGCCAGGGGGCCAAAATAATGACCTTTGGGTTTATGTCCTGCCAGAAGAAGGACCTAATATCAATGTTCTGCAATAAAGAAGTAATGCAAGTGATCTCATATTCAAGACAGGGAATAAACAAATTTGGGGCAACATGGTGGCTCAGTGTTTAACAATATGGCCTTGCAGCACTGAAGTCCTGGGGTCGAATCCCACCAGAAGCAACATCTGCAAGGAGTTTGTATGTTCTCCCCCTGTTTGTGTGGATTTCCTCCCATTCTACAAAGACATACTGATAGGAACAAAAATGTACAGTGTGATCCCTATATGGGGCTCACAATCTACATAAAAAAAAAACTAAAATGTTTAAAAAAATAATAAAGTTCAATCTTTCACATCCAATAAGAAATAAATACATATAATTAGGATTGACACGTGTATAACAGTCAAGCTAATAAAATATGTTACTTAATAGAGATGAGCGAGTAGTACTTGATCGAGTAGGTATTCGATCGAATACTACAGTATTCGAAATTCTTGTACTCGATCAAGTACCACTCGCTATTCGAATGGAAAAGTTCGATGCAGAACCAGCATTGATTGGCTGAATGCTATACAGTCGGCCAATCAACGCTGGTTCTTCTCCTACCTTTAGAAGTCTTCTCCATGCAGCTTCCCCGCGTCGTCTTCCGGCTCTTCATTCACTCTGCCAGGCATCGGGCCTGGGCAGAGCCGACTGCGCATGTCTGCTTGTAGTGCGGGCATCCGCAGTCGGCTCTGCCCAGGCCCGATGCCTGGCAGAGTGAATGACGAGCCAGAAGACACCGCGGGGACACTACAAGGAGAAGACTGCTCGGAGGATCCAGCCCGACCCTCACTCCTGGACTTGGTAAATATAATTTGATCGAACGTTGCCTACCCCTGAAACGAGCATTTCCCCCCCATAGACTATAATAGGGTTCGATATTCGATTCCAGTAGTCGAATATTGAGGGGCTACTCAAAACGAATATTGTACCTTGAACATTTTACTGTTCGCTCATCTCTATTACTTAACCCTACAGAGAACACCACAATAGCAAAATTATCGTTGGTCACCTCACCTGCTCTACAAAAAGAAAGAAGAAGTGATCAAAAAGTCACATGTATCAGAAAATGACATCCGTAAAAACTTCCGTTTTCCCTGCAAAAAAATCAGTCCTAACATAGTTTGTCAACAAAAAAAGTTAAGTGGTTAAGGGTCTCAGAAATAGAATGTTACAGCCTGTTTTCTATTGACAAGGAAGTTAGATAGGTTAACAAAGTATATTACAAAATAATGATGATAATGGGAGTTATACTTTAACAAGTTAAAAAAGTCCATAAAGCTGAGAGAGAACACATGGGTGTAGTCAGTGGTATATGGCTTATGTGTTTGTTTAGTATGAGCCTGTTTTTTTCTAAGTGTTTTTGATTGTCTTCCAGCTTGGCATTTAGAGTATTCCAAATTTCCCATAGAGACTCATAGCAATAAATAGGAAGCACGTTCCTCTTACTCATTTAAATAGAAGTGCTTAGGTTGTCAAAGACGGGTTCATTAACTTTTAAGATCGGGGAAGCACTGGAATCTACAAAGAAGTAGCAGGCACTTGTGTGAAATATCGCCCACATTTGAAAGCCAATCTAGTATATATGCCATGTTAACTATAGATATACTTCATTTTCTAAGAATGACAGTTCGCAATTCATTATAGAAATGATCTCCTGCCTGGTGTGTGACTATACACTCCTCAGCATTGCAACACCATGAGGAACCAGCTGTAAGGTTATGCAAATGGGAGAAGTAACAAGTGTCGCTAAGATCTGCAAATGGTCAAATTTTCAAGCACTGTGCTCCAATCTTTGGCATGTGGGAGGGGCATAAGTCAGATTGAAAGTATTGTTTTATAACCCCATGAAACCTCAAAATTTGAATCAAGTGATGTGGGATCATTGTGTGATGCCTTCTGTTCATTGATGTGCTAGTTATTGTTACTTGCCGCAACCTGAGAGGGACACAATTCTTTTCTTTTTATTATAATGTAGAGCTCACAATGTACATTTTTCCCTATCAGTATGTCTTTGGAATGTGGCAGGAAATCCATGCAAACTTACAAACTCCTTGCAGAAGTTGTCTTTGGCAGGATTTGAACCCAGGACTCCAGGGTTGCAAGGTTAACCACTGAGCCACCGTGCTGCCCCAAGAGGGACAAAAACTCTTGATCTGAGAGATCTTGGTTTATCACTCTGAAAGATCACTATGTGCTTAGGCGAAGATGGCAGCTCTGTTCAAAATGACACGTCCTAGTGCTACAGAGGACAATGATGGACTGGAATGGCAGTAAGAGGTGACCAGAGGTGAACGTCTACTTGGATGGATCATCTGATTGGAAGAATAACATATACTGAATAGTCCTGAACTGCAAGTAAAATTGGACATAACATCCCGAGCCTAGGGTGGCAAACAGTGTCAACACAAACCATCAGATGGCGCCTGCATGACATTAAGCTATGAGCCAGACCTCCATTGACCTCACACCACGTCCCTTAATGCTGTCATGGTGTACACCAATATGCCAATGGAGGCTAGAATGGAGTTGTATCCTGATGAGTTCTGATTTTGTCTTGGACTCAACAATTCGTCTGAAGATCATGTAGGAAATGCCACGAAGAAGGCTTCACAAAGAAAAGTCCTACCGATCCTACTGCTGTGATTATTGGGTTCCATAGTGTATGGTAGCCGCATCCCTTTAGTCTCCATTTCAGGTACACTAACAGTGTACTGTTACATTGCTTCGGTACAGTCATTCCTCCATAGTGTCCCAGAGGCTGTTCTTCCACAGAATGAAGTCAGGTCACATACTCCTTGTGCTACTGTGATCAACTTGCGTGGCCTTCAGCATCTCCAGACATCTCCCATCACACACATCCGCAACGTTGGTTATTGAATAAACATTGGACATTGAATACTGATTAACCGAGATGGTTTCAATTTTATTTTCGTTTTTCTTTTTCTAATTTTCATATCATTAACATGTATATTAATCCTGAGAATTCTATAATTCCAAGACTCATCCTTCTTTCCATGTTGAAGAGTGTATATTTAGTGTGTCCAACTTTCAGCACCATGGACAGCATGAAGAGGTACAGATTTTGGAGGAGGATTCCTAAATTAAAGAAATAATCTGTCTTTCTTTCTAGACACAGTAGTGCCAGGCTTGTCCATGACTTTTATGTAGTATTGCACCTCAACCATTTCAATGTTCTTCTCGGACAACCTATTTATTATGGGAGGGGAGGGTGGTTGCCAAAAAAAACCCTCTACCTTTTGTGGCAGTAAGGACTTCTCTTTCTTGCTGGCTCTACTTTTGGCTTTAGGCCATTAACGCAGTCGAGTTTTTCCCAAAAGTTGTGTATCAGCCTTAGGGTGGTGACACAGGGAAGGATCACCGTGGATTAGTCAGTGGGTGTTCCTTATGCCCACCAAATAAAATTATCAATCTGGAAATAAACCATACTCTTCAAATGTGAGTGTCATCTGCTCGACCATTGTTGTGTTAGAGCCTGGAACCACCGAAAGATCTTCTGGTACTCTAGAGAGCCAGTCCAACACTGTGCATGTTTGTGTTATAAAACTGAGTTACATGGATTCTATCATATAGCCTGCAGATTTATTCCAGGGTTCCATAATAGGTAATGGGTTGTGTTGGACCAGCCATGTGCCCTTCTAAAAATAGCAAAGCAAAGACATCGGGGGCTTACGATGCATCACTACCACCACAAGTCAGGTCTCTTTATTATTCTATTGTTTCAGAATTGGGCTACCTTTGTTCCTATAAATGGTTCATGGGCTGTATACCGTACAACTGAAACACCATCATAAATTTGTGAAACCCTTCTTATCAGTATCTGATTGAAATCATACCCAATGCCCTTGAATTTACCTTGTTCCAATTACACAAATGTCAGGATTTAATTAACAGAAAGGCTATCACCCAATGCAGCACTCAAACCCATTAACCGCTCCACGGTAATGAAAGTTTCCCCTATGATTTAATATGATGGATTATTCTAGTTACCCATTGAAATGGGATGCTTTAAAACAATATTATGTGCCCATTTAATTCACCCTGCCGTTTTGCATCTCAGCTCTTTTTGACTTGTCCTTCGTCGGTGATGTAGAATACCTGCACACGTGACTACTGCCGCCCATCGCTGAGGCCATTGTTTGGCTCTAGCACTTAGGAGTGGATGTAAGATACGTCATCACTGCACGGCAAGTCAACAAGACTGGTGGAGTGACAGAGTCAATGTACCAGTACAGTTTATTGACATAGGGATCATCAAGATTGGGGTACGATATGTTGGTCTTGAGGAATCCCCCTCATTGTCTCCCAAAAGTTTATACTCGATAGACACATAGCTATTTAACCACTTGTGGTCAACAATATTAAATGTTTTTGGTATTGCATTGATGTGGTAATATCTCGTGGACTGATATTGCTATTCAGTACAAGAGGCTCTGTAATTTATTTTGCTTAAGGGAACCATGGATTTACCATGCCAAAATATCAGCACGTCAGTGTGGTATATGCTGAAGCTACTGTCAAAATGTGTCAGATAAGAAAATAAATATGTGCATACTGGGATTTCATTACACGGGGATTGGAGTTTTTCCCAGTAACTAGCTATTAAAGAGGACCTCTCACATACTCCTAGATGTGTGGTATTTAGGGTTGAGCCGATCTTGACTTTTCAGGATCGATTTTGAAATCCGATTTCCGATCATTTTTCATTCGAGCCCGATCTCGATCCCAATTCCGATCCCAATTCAAGTCATTGGATTTTTTTTTACTAATCGGAGATAGGATTTTAAAAACAATCCTATTCACTATACAGCATGGAATCTAACAATTGAATGCTTTAATTGTTAGAATCCATGCGGTGTAGTGATTCTTTCTAATCACTAAGTAGCCAGAGGATTTTTTTTTAATTCTCTGGCTACTTAGTCCTCCCTGGTGTACACTTACCTGCAGAGATGACTGGTCTAGTGCCCGGGGTTCTCATTCTTCTTCACCTCGCTGCCCCCGCCTCCCAGGTTAGGAGAGTGTGGGTGGGTACTGGGAGGGGAGATGTCACGTCTCCCTGCCCTGTACCCACCCACACTCTCCTAAGCCACAAGCCCCGCCTTCTTCCTAGCTCTTTAACACTAACCTGGTAGGCGGGAGCAGCGAGGCGAAGAAGAACGAGAACACTAGGCACCGGACCAGTCATCTCTGCAGGTAAGTAGCTACTAGCTAGTCTCCCATTAGAATGAATGGACGCAGCCGGCACGCAGGGGCTTAAGGCTGTGTGTCGGCTGCTTCCATTCATTCCTATGTAACCGCAGTGGTGCCTTCACACTGAGTATACACTCCGCTCAGAATGAGCGGAGTGTATACTCAGTGTGAAGGTTAACATTGTTAGCTTTTCCCACAATGCTTGGCCAGTAGCAAAGCATTGTGAGAAATAATCACCAATCTCGATCCCACCTAAAAAGATTGTGTTCAGAATTCCGATCGCGATCGTGAAATTTTCTCGATCACCGATTGGAATCCGATCTTTTCTGAACACGATTGCTCAACCCTAGTGGTATTATATACTGATATTCCTTCACTGTCAGAAGGGCAGGTCTTACTGCACAGCATCATCACTGGACGGTAAGTACAGTACAAGGCAATTTAAGAATTCTGACTATCACATCTATACCCAGTAATGTTCAACTCCCAAGGGGGTCTAAAATTTTAAGTTCATGGTTATGTGATATACAGGGCACGATCATGTGATATACAGTCCATGGTCATGTGATATAAATTCTATGGTCATGTGATGGACACACTGGTGCACAGCTAATTACCAGGCAGACGTTTGATTTCTGTGCTGTGACTATAATGGGTTGTGCATCTGTTCACATGACCATGGACTGTAAATCACATGACCATGGAGTGTTCATCATATGACCATGAACTGTATATCACATGACCATGGACTGTATATCATATGACCATGGACTATATATCACATGACCATGGACTGTACATCACATGACCATGAATTGATCTTATCCACTGGAAGTAAACAGAATGAACGACAGCGACCAGACATTTAGAAAACCATGAGGAGTTGATACAGAAAGTATAATGGAAAATTGTACAACTTCTCACTATGCAAACAATAACATTTGTCTCTCAATGTTAGGCTCCATTCACACAGAGTAACGTTGGCGTTTTTTGTGCTTATTTTGTGCTTATTTTGGCACATAGCGCCGCGTAACGCCGTGTAATCGTGGCATATACGTAGCGTTTACGTGGCTATGTGCCAAAATAAGCACAAAAAACGCCAACGTTACTCTGTGTGAATGGAGCCTTAGTCTGAAAGTGGTCAACCCCTTTAATGTCAGAATTAGTTTCTACATGCTATGAATTGCTTTACATTAGGCAGCCATGGCCTCCCCTGTGTTACTTGTCAATTACTAATATTTTACAATGTAAACTTAATTGATATTGATGACTTAACACTTGAACAGATAAATATAATTTTCATCTTCATGTCCGGACAGGAAATCTATCCATCAAACAAAGGGAAATTATGATTTTCCAGAATTACTGAATAATTATTGTCCAGCGATCTATCCTATAATCAATTATTAAAGGTTACCATCTGCTCTTCTCGAACAGAAAACTCATCCTTAAGCATTTTACGCCATATCCTGCACTTGTATTAATTATAGCCGCTATTATGAGCTTGTTTTCTGATGATAAAGGCCATTATCTATACACTGTCTTGTGCATTTTTTGTTAATTATTAGGAAGATCACGGCACAACTTCAGTTCATAGCTAATAGTTATAATCTACTTTCATGAGATATCATTTCTACAGGGATAGGAAGGGGGAGAGTCCAATTTGATGGGTAATATCTCTAAGGCTATGGCTATAACTAGGCTTGAGCAATTGGGATCGAAAAAGATCGGATCCCGATTGGCGATCGGGCAAATTTCACAATCGTGATCGTGATCGTCTGGAAAATGATCGGAATTCGGATTTTAAAATCGATCCTGAAATCTCAAGATTGGCTCAACCCCATTGGTAACTTCTGATCAGAAGAAGAATGAGTTCTTATCAGTATACATCACAGTTGCAGCACACTTGGGGCCACTATATGACTCCTTTCACTTACATTAGTGAAGGAGTCTGAGGCGACATGATGATCTTTGGTCACACACTGAGTGTTATGTCCAAAGTACCCATACAAATAAGAGCAAAGTGATCAGAAGCCACCAATCTTGACAAGACCAGAAAGCTATTCCGTGTTTCTGTGTTGGGTATAGACTAGTGATGTGCGAACCAGCTCATAACATGCTAGGTTTGTTACAAGTTTTCCAACAATGTCAGGCTTGGCCGAAGCCACGTTTTTGGGGTTTTGTTTTGTAATACTCTAGAGTTCTTTTCTAAGATTCTTTTCTTTCCAAAGGTATAATAATCATAGACCTTGGGGAGGTGAGTAAAAATAATATCCTGCTCATACTCACCTCTCCAGGATTCTGCCTCCCATCTTCTTTAGCTGTCTCTTTGTGCCTCTTTTTGCCTCCTGGGTTACGTGGGCACACCAACGTCATGATGGTTTTGACTAAATCATCATGAAGTTGATGGAGCCTGCATGACATCAGCCAGGAGATTGGAAGAGGCTGGGAGACACCTCTTCTGAATAGAAACATGCTCCCAAACCTCATCAATATTCACTATCTCGCAAGGTTCACTCATCTCTAGTGCTGAATACCTTGCTAGATCCTTATTTGTCGTGGTTGATAAGTGGGTTATTCCACTTTTCTATTGAGAACACATGAACCTTGGGATTTGGGAAGAATAGTTGTCGGCTGAACAAGCATCCCGCCAGCAGTGTATGGACACATTGGTCTAATTTTACATTAGGTTGACACCAAATCTGTACCAACAAATCAGAATTTTATGGCACTGAAGTCGCAAACTGATTCATCACATGAAAAATACTTGTGCTGGACCCCATTAACTTTTAATGGTGGCTTTTCAGGTTTCACTATGATCTCTGTCATGTTACAAAAAAAAAATAGTGCCATACACTGTACTATTTTCTTCTTGCAAATGTAACAAAATCTGCAATGAAGGTCCAAAAATTGGATTCAACCTATTGTTCTATGTAAATTTTAACTGAACAGAAGGATAAAGGTAACATTGTAATTCCATGAGTTGATTCCGGCTTCTGGCTTCACAATTGTTTTATTCTTTGTTCTGGCTTCTCTCAAGCCCTTCCTGGCAATTTCATCGTTTCATCATTGCCTGGGTGAGATTATTTTATCAATGCCTATACCATCGTCTGATCTCAGCTTCTATACTGTCAGCATAGCATTCAGATCTTCTTCCCATATGGAGACAAAGGGCCTCCTATCTATTAGATCATAAGCCCAATCACATTGATATGGAGATCTGTATGGCAGACGCCGCCGGGAAGGGTCCGTTGTACTCCAATGAGCTTTGTTCCGTGAAAAAAAAGTGGTCCCCGGGGTTATTCGCAAATTGTTGGGCTATCCCGATCTGCTTCCTGCAAAACCCTTAAACACTTAAATTACAGATATTTATGTGCTTATTTTTTTTATTACTTTTTATTTTATTATCTGATGCTTAAATAATGTTAATTTAAAAGCTACAATTGACGGCAAAAACATAAAAGCAATTTTTATCGCATCTAGTTTCTAACAGCTAAAATGTTATCATTATGCCTGCGAATACGTCTTGGTTATACTACTGTAGATTTTCCCTGACAGCTGTAAACGGTACAAAGCTATGTCTATTTACAGCCATTTATACACCGTCACTTTGTCGCTTCTAAAAAGGGGGCGAAAAAATAATAATCACAAGACTCAACTCTGCCAACCAAAGCAAGAATGTTTTTGGCTTTTCCGGAAAATTGAATATTTATGTTGGTCGTCGAGCCTTTCATGTGAACTCAAGTGTCAAAACTGGATTTTTTTTGCGCATTATAATAGAAGATGTGTATTTATCTCTAAATGCTGAATATTATAATTTACCTTTCATTGTCATTGAGCTGAATAAAAGCCTTAAAGCTATGTACAGTAGCCCTAGGCAAGCCCTCCGTGATTTCACTTCGCTGCACGGGGAACCAATTATTTCACATTTCTTTCGATTCCTTTCTTCAATTTGGCAATCCACATTTGTTTTATACCATAATTGTTTATGGATGGGCTGAAGATAATGTCCATAGACCCCAATGACAAAAATTGTAGGGATAAAATGGATCGACCCGTACTAAGGTAAAATAGAGCAAAAACTCTCTGCAATATAGATGAATAATATACTTGAGTATCCGTCTAGTTGAAATTATGCATACATTTCTGATGACAGGTTGAAGAAAAATAGCAGAATGTTGTGTACTGCTCACCTTGGAAGGAGCGCGCTATGGTAGCAATTTTTTTGGAAGAATTGTCATTATATAAAAGGATGACATTACGGAAAAGTACAAGGTAAAGTTGAGTCTCGCACTCTCAAATTGAAGCAAACAAGCCTAGATTTTGTTCGTACCTTGAGACATTGATTTTTATGTTCGTTGGCATCTCCAGTTCTTGATCTTCTTTGGTTGCAATTTTTTTTGAGTTACCTAGTCAAGGTAGACAGTTGGTCTTTCAGTTGGTGACGTTCCACCTTACTCCTTATACAAATGCAAACTTGGCACTGCTGAACAAACTTTTTTCTCAACAGTAAGACAAAAGAAAGACACTTCCGGAGACTTCTGCTCATTTGAGAACAAAAGGGCCCAGCATGTTAAAATCCAGCACGAGTCAACCTCACCTTATACATTAGGGAAAGGCTGGCCTGAACTTGCTGAGTTTGGTAGGACTTACCAACCATATAATTTCCATTGTGACCTTCAGACTTTATCCCATAGATTATCGTATAGATATTAGGACTAGAGATGAGCGAGTAGTATTCGATCGAGTAGGTATTCGATCGAATACTACGGTATTCAAAATATTCATACTCGATCGAATACCACTCTCTATTCGAATGGAAAAGTTCGATGCAGAACCAGAATGGATTGACCGAATGCTATACAGTCAGCCAATCAACGCTGATTCTTCTCCTACCTTTAGAAGTCTTCTTCGTGCAGCTTCCCCGCGGCGTCTTCCGGCTCTTCATTCACTCTGCCAGGCATCGGGCCTGGGCAGAGCCGACTGCGCATGCCCGCTTGTAGTGCAGACATGCGCAGTCAGCTCTGCCCAGGCCCGATGCCTGACAGAGTGAATGAAGAGCCGGAAGATGCCGCGGGGACGCTGCACGGAGAAGACTTCTCGGAGGATCCAGCCCGACCCTCACTCGTGGACTTGGTAAGTATAATTTGATCGAATGTTGCCTACCCCTGAGACGAGCATTTTCCCCCCATAGACTATAATAGGGTTCGATATTCAATTCAAGTAGTCGAATATTGAGGGGCTACTCGAAACGAATATCGAACATTTTACTGGTCGCTCATCTCTAATTAGGACAGCACACCTGGTCACAACAACGGTATAAGCCTGGTGCACTACAATAATTGCCTGATAAGGGCCATGTTTAGGCCAAAATATTGTATACTTCAATAAACCAATAGTGTTCCAAAGAGGTTGTATTGGGGGAAGGAAGGATTGGTCGTATTGAATTAATTCTCCCACCTTGCTTTTCCATGACATCTGCTCTCAAGGTAGAGTCAGTGCATTATTCCCTACATGCTTGATGGTTTGCCAGTTCTGGTGGAATCGGAAACTATGAATTATATTTTCTAATGTTTATGGATATCTATAATAGGCTATTCCCTGGCCTATGACAGATGTGGCTATTCAGGTGAATTAGTGCTGTATTCTTATATTAAAGTGTCTGTTTTTTCTATATAAACCCGGCTGATATAGAATTTCAAGGAGATGGAATGTAACTGGCAGGGCAAAAGACAGCAAGTAAAACAAGCTACCTAAAATCCAAACCATCTTAGTTTGCCAAGGTTTCACCACAGTCTGTCTCAAAGCAGGATAGAATTGACTGTTTCAGAACCCAGATTGCAACCCCAGGACAAGGTGCCAGCAAATAGGTACACTGGCAGACTAAGGACCAAATCAGAAACCTTGTAGCGGGCAGGTAAAAAAGCAGGACAGTACTGGAATTGCCAAAACTAAAACAGGCATATCAGATTTAAAACCATGGTCATATCCAGGAGGTCACAGATTAAGCCAAATCAGAAACAGTAGGGTAGTCCAAGAGTACAAGCCAAGATCAGAAAATCAGGTGTAGGAATACAGAATAAGGAGATGAGAGCAAGTTCTGAGAAAACAACACCTATATTACTTAGTGTAATCATAGGCCTCTGACAAGTGATAATGATAGGTTTCAATAACCCGCCACAGCTCAGGATTGGACAGTGACACAGCATCTAACTGGCTCTGTATCTCGAAACACCCAGACAGAGATTGACTGGTAGACATGGAAACTTTAAAGCGATGGTTGTGAGCAGTGCTGCACTGAAGAGAATGATGGAGCCCAAATATTGAGATTCCTAACAATTCTCTTTCCTGCACGTAGACTAGGAATATTATTATGAAAGAATTTACTTACAGAGTTCCTTTCACCATCTGGGGCACATACAGTTTAATACACCACTAGAAACCCGACAGTGCACTGAATTCAGCACACTATCAGGTATCCTGTTCTGTGCCCCCGGCGAAGAGCTATCGGTGCTGGTACCATAGCTCTTCACTGTCAGAAGGGCATTTCTGACAGTCAGGGACTGGTGATAACTTACATTTTAACCAATGGACTATCGTTGACCCAACAAAAGAATTAATTTTTCTATCGCACCCCATAGTGTAGTGTGAGTTAGGTCTGTTTAATGAACATATTAACAAGGGTTGTCTTCTACTGGACCTATCACTACATAGTATAATTTCAGTATATGGATCTACTAGAAAATTTCTAGCAGTAGGTTGGTTTGATGTGGTGAGATTTATGGCCATAGATAAAAGATTGGGTAAAAAGTTTCAAAATAATCAATATATATTTTGATACAATTACTGGTTGAATACAAGGAAGAAGGGGCACATTTGTTGTAAGGAAGGGCTTGTACCAAACATGGGCACAAGATGGAGGATGGGATGGAGGAATGATAAATTCCCATCCAATATATTTTATTCACACTTAAGGGGTCTCTCATACTTTACTTCTCAACAATATGCAATGGCTTCTCGAAACCATTACAAATCTAAAAAAACCATAAAGTGTGAACACAGCCTAAGTGACTCAATAATGTATGGTATAGGAATACACTGTCTACTAATAAGTATTTGGACACCCATACAAATGAAGATATCTGCGGTCGTGATGTGCATCGTACCTTGGTCCCAGTGCATAGTAATTACAAAGCCGACCAATTGACCAATTTTATATAACAGTGTGCTTCCTACATTATGGTGGTTCTATTTGTTGGACCAATGTTACTTCCAGGATGACAATGCCAGCTGTCATGTAGCAAGGTCTACCATGGCTTGGTACAGTGACAATCTGGTTAGCCGACTAGACTGGTCTGCCCAGACCTCAGACTTGAACCCTATCAAGTTTGATCGCCGAACTAAAGGATGCAGCAGCCGTCCAAAATCAGTGAAAGAACTTACCTGTCTTCTCCAAGCCGAATGGAATAAAATACCAGTAGCCGTCAAACAAAGACTTGTGGAAAGCATGGCCTGGAGGGTTAAGGCTGTAATTGCCGCTCGTGGAGGCTCTACCAACTATTGAATATGAATAAATGTTGTTTTTCTATTCTACCACATTTGTCCGATTACTTATTGGTAGACAGTGTACAGTAACGTATCATCTCTCAGTGCCTAAAACATATCCAATACTAAACCATTCTAAATTGTTTGCCTAATATCTAATCTGGAACAACTTCAGCCAAGAACCACCAAATGTCTCATTGTCAGAAACATTTAAGCACCATCTCGTCTTCCAGCATAGTATTGGCATAACAAAGTAACGGCGTATTAATATTATGTAAAATCAGAGATTTTTGCCTTCCCAGTAAACAAACAGCTCTGTTTTTGTGGCATGGCGACGATAACGCAGATAATATTAATCAGGAGTAAATGCATTATATTTCCAAATGATAACAGATGTATAAAAGAATTTAATTAATTAAGGGAAACAGCTAGGGAAATTGCTCTACTATTCTGGCAAAAACAGAGCCGTCTAGAGGCGTAATTATTAGAGATGAGCGAACACTAAAATGTTCGAGGTTCGAAATTCGATTCGAACAGCCGCTCAATGTTCGTGTGTTCGAACGGGTTTCGAACCCCATTATAGTCTATGGGGAACAGATACTCGTTAAGGGGGAAACCCAAATCCGTGTCTGGAGGGTCACCAAGTCCACTATGACACCCCAGGAAATGATGCCAACACCTCTGGAATGACACTGGGACAGCAGGGGAAGCATGTCTGGGGGCATCTAACACACCAAAGACCCTCTATTACCCCAACATCACAGCCTAACAACTACACACTTTACACACTCAATACCACCTCTCTGACAGTAGGAAAACACCTTGAAACATGTGTATTTGGCACTTGCAGTGAGGAGAGCTTGTCACCAGCAGTGAATTTGGCCCTTGTAGTAAGTTGAGGTTGGCACCAACATTTGTTTTGAAAATCAGGGTGGATTGAGCCTCTAACCAGCAGAGTTTGGGCAAATTCATGGTGGAGGGAGCCTCTAAAAACCCCAGTTTGGACCAATTCATGGTGGAGGGAGACTCTAAAAACCCCAGTTTGGACCAATTCATGGTGGAGGGAGACTCTAAAAACCCCAGTTTGGACCAATTCATGGTGGAGGGAGCCTCTAAAAACCCCAGTTTGGACCAATTCATGGTGGAGGGAGCCTCTAACCAGCCCAGTTTGGACCAATTAATGGTGGAGGGAGCCTCTAAACAGCCAAGTTTTGGGAAATTCATGGTGGAGGGAGCCTCTAACCAGCCCAGTTTGGACCAATTCATGGTGGAGGGAGCCTCTAAACAGCCCAGTTTGGGCAAATTCATGGTGGAGGGAGCCTCTAACCAGCCCAGTTTGGACCAATTAATGGTGGAGGGAGCCTCTAACCAGCCCAGTTTGGACCAATTAATGGTGGAGGGAGCCTCTAACCACCCCAGTTTGGGCAAATTCATGGTGGAGGGAGCCTCTAACCAGCCCAGTTTGGACCAATTAATGGTGGAGGGAGCCTCTAAACAGCCCAGTTTGGGCAAATTCATGGTGGAGGGAGCCTCTAAACAGCCAAGTTTGGACCAATTAATGGTGGAGGGAGCCTCTAAACAGCCCAGTTTGGGCAAATTCATGGTGGAGGGAGCCTCTAAAAAACCCAGTTTGGACCAATTCATGGTGGAGGGAGCCTCTAATTAGCCCAGTTTGGACCAATTAATTGTGGAGGGAGCCTCTAACCAGCCCAGTTTGGACCAATTAATGGTGGAGGGAGCCTCTAAAAAACCCAGTTTGGACCAATTCATGGTGGAGGGAGCCTCTAATTAGCCCAGTTTGGACCAATTAATTGTGGAGGGAGCCTCTAACCAGCCCAGTTTGGACCAATTAATGGTGGAGGGAGCCTCTAACCACCCCAGTTTGGACCAATTCATGGTGGAGGGAGCCTCTAACCACCCCAGTTTGGACCAATTCATGGTGGAGGGAGCCTCTAAACAGCCCAGTTTGGGCAAATTCATGGTGGAGGGAGCCTCTAACCAGCCCAGTTTGGACCAATTAATGGTGGAGGGAGCCTCTAAACAGCCCAGTTTGGGCAAATTCATGGTGGAGGGAGCCTCTAACCAGCCCAGTTTGGACCAATTAATGGTGGAGGGAGCCTCTAAACAGCCAAGTTTTGGGAAATTCATGGTGGAGGGAGCCTCTAACCAGCCCAGTTTGGACCAATTAATGGTGGAGGGAGCCTCTAACCACCCCAGTTTGGGCAAATTCATGGTGGAGGGAGCCTCTAACCAGCCCAGTTTGGACCAATTAATGGTGGAGGGAGCCTCTAAACAGCCCAGTTTGGGCAAATTCATGGTGGAGGGAGCCTCTAAACAGCCAAGTTTTGGGAAATTCATGGTGGAGGGAGCCTCTAACCAGCCCAGTTTGGACCAATTCATGGTGGAGGGAGCCTCTAAACAGCCCAGTTTGGGCAAATTCATGGTGGAGGGAGCCTCTAAAAAACCCAGTTTGGACCAATTCATGGTGGAGGGAGCCTCTAATTAGCCCAGTTTGGACCAATTAATTGTGGAGGGAGCCTCTAACCAGCCCAGTTTGGACCAATTAATGGTGGAGGGAGCCTCTAACCACCCCAGTTTGGGCAAATTCATGGTGGAGGGAGCCTCTAACCAGCCCAGTTTGGACCAATTAATGGTGGAGGGAGCCTCTAACCAGCCCAGTTTGGACCAATTAATGGTGGAGGGAGCCTCTAACCACCCCAGTTTGGACCAATTCATGGTGGAGGGAGCCTCTAACCAGCCCAGTTTGGACCAATTCATGGTGGAGGGAGCCTCTAAACAGCCCAGTTTGGGCAAATTCATGGTGGAGGGAGCCTCTAAAAAACCCAGTTTGGACCAATTCATGGTGGAGGGAGCCTCTAATTAGCCCAGTTTGGACCAATTAATTGTGGAGGGAGCCTCTAACCAGCCCAGTTTGGACCAATTAATGGTGGAGGGAGCCTCTAAAAAACCCAGTTTGGACCAATTCATGGTGGAGGGAGCCTCTAAACAGCCCAGTTTGGGCAAATTCATGGTGGAGGGAGCCTCTAACCAGCCCAGTTTGGACCAATTAATGGTGGAGGGAGCCTCTAAACAGCCAAGTTTTGGGAAATTCATGGTGGAGGGAGCCTCTAACCAGCCCAGTTTGGACCAATTAATGGTGGAGGGAGCCTCTAACCAGCCCAGTTTGGACCAATTAATGGTGGAGGGAGCCTCTAACCAGCCCAGTTTGGACCAATTAATGGTGGAGGGAGCCTCTAAACAGCCAAGTTTTGGGAAATTCATGGTGGAGGGAGCCTCTAACCAGCCCAGTTTGGACCAATTCATGGTGGAGGGAGCCTCTAAACAGCCCAGTTTGGGCAAATTCATGGTGGAGGGAGCCTCTAAAAAACCCAGTTTGGACCAATTCATGGTGGAGGGAGCCTCTAATTAGCCCAGTTTGGACCAATTAATTGTGGAGGGAGCCTCTAACCAGCCCAGTTTGGACCAATTAATGGTGGAGGGAGCCTCTAACCACCCCAGTTTGGGCAAATTCATGGTGGAGGGAGCCTCTAACCAGCCCAGTTTGGACCAATTAATGGTGGAGGGAGCCTCTAACCAGCCCAGTTTGGACCAATTAATGGTGGAGGGAGCCTCTAACCACCCCAGTTTGGACCAATTCATGGTGGAGGGAGCCTCTAACCAGCCCAGTTTGGACCAATTCATGGTGGAGGGAGCCTCTAAACAGCCCAGTTTGGGCAAATTCATGGTGGAGGGAGCCTCTAAAAAACCCAGTTTGGACCAATTCATGGTGGAGGGAGCCTCTAATTAGCCCAGTTTGGACCAATTAATTGTGGAGGGAGCCTCTAACTAGCCCAGTTTGGACCAATTAATGGTGGAGGGAGCCTCTAACCACCCCAGTTTGGACCAATTCATGGTGGAGGGAGCCTCTAACCACCCCAGTTTGGACCAATTCATGGTGGAGGGAGCCTCTAAACAGCCCAGTTTGGGCAAATTCATGGTGGAGGGAGCCTCTAACCAGCCCAGTTTGGACCAATTAATGGTGGAGGGAGCCTCTAAACAGCCCAGTTTGGGCAAATTCATGGTGGAGGGAGCCTCTAACCAGCCCAGTTTGGACCAATTAATGGTGGAGGGAGCCTCTAAACAGCCAAGTTTTGGGAAATTCATGGTGGAGGGAGCCTCTAACCAGCCCAGTTTGGACCAATTAATGGTGGAGGGAGCCTCTAACCACCCCAGTTTGGGCAAATTCATGGTGGAGGGAGCCTCTAACCAGCCCAGTTTGGACCAATTAATGGTGGAGGGAGCCTCTAAACAGCCCAGTTTGGGCAAATTCATGGTGGAGGGAGCCTCTAAACAGCCAAGTTTTGGGAAATTCATGGTGGAGGGAGCCTCTAACCAGCCCAGTTTGGACCAATTCATGGTGGAGGGAGCCTCTAAACAGCCCAGTTTGGGCAAATTCATGGTGGAGGGAGCCTCTAAAAAACCCAGTTTGGACCAATTCATGGTGGAGGGAGCCTCTAAACAGCCCAGTTTGGGCAAATTCATGGTGGAGGGAGCCTCTAACCAGCAGAGTTGGGGGAAATCAGGGTGGAGGGAGCCTAGTATTAGCAGAATTGTGCAACGCTTATGGTGGATGAGTATGAGGATGCGGAGGAATTGGAGAGGTTGAGTACAGACATGGAGTTTCATGTTGGGGTGCTTTACACAGGTGGGCACAAAAATGACGGCTCTACCCAGTGGTGGTTCATTTTTATCAAAGTGAGCCGGTCGGCACTCTCAGCTGACAGACGGGTGCGCTTGTCAGTGATGATGCCACCGGCTGCACTGAACACCCTCTCAGATAGGACGCTGGCGGCAGGACAGGACAGCACCTCCAAGGCATATAGGGCAAGTTCAAGCCACAGGTCCAACTTCGACACCCAATACGTGTAGGGCGCAGAGGGGTCGGAGAGGACAGGGCTGTGGTCGGAAAGGTATTCCCGCAACATGCGCCTATACTTCTCACGCCTGGTGACACTAGGACCCTCCGTGGCGGCACTTTGGCGAGGGGGTGCCATCAAGGTGTCCCAGACCTTAGACAGTGTGCCCCTCGTTTGTGTGGACCGGTGAGAACTTGGTTGCCTACTGGAGGAACTGCCCTCCCTGCCGCCAACGTCACATGCTGGAAACATCTCCATCATATTCTGCACCAATTGCCTGTGGCAAGCATTGATGCGATTGGCCCTCCCCTCTACCGGAATAAAAGACGAGATGTTGTTTTTATACCGGGGGTCAAGGATAGCAAAGATCCAGTACTGGTTGTCCTCCATGATTTTGACAATACGCTTGTCGGTTGTAAAGCACCCCAACATGAACTCAGCCATGTCTGCCACAGTGTTAGTTGGCATGACTCCTCTGGCCCCACCGGAAAGTTCAATCTCCATTTCCTCCTCATCCTCCATGTCTACCCATCCGCGCTGCAACAATGGGACGATTCGAAGTTGCCCGGAAGCCTCCTGTATCACCATCACATCATCGGACAACTCTTCTTCCTCCTCCTCCTCCTCCTCCTCCTCCATTAAACGCAGTGAAGCGGACAGATGTGTGGACCTACTCTCCAGCTGTGACGGATCGGATGCTATCCCTAACTCCTCTGTGTGATCTGAGTTATCCCTGATGTCAATCAGGGATTCTCTCAGAACACACAAGAGCGGGATTGTAAGGCTCACCATCGCATCCTCAGAGCTCACCCTCCTTGTGGACTCCTCAAAGACCCGTAGGATGTCACAAAGGTCTCTCATCCATGGCCACTCATGGATGTGAAACTGAGGCAGCTGACTTTGTGGCACCCTAGGGTTTTGTAGCTGGTATTCCATCAAAGGTCTCTGCTGCTCAACCACTCTATTCAACATCTGAAACGTTGAGTTCCAGCGTGTGGGGACGTCGCACAAAAGCCGGTGTTGTGGCACATGCAGGCGTTGCTGGAGAGATTTTAAGCTAGCAGCGGCTACTGTCGACTTGCGAAAGTGGGCGCACATGCGCCGCACTTTCACCAGTAGCTCTGGAACATTGGGGTAGCTCTTTAGGAAACGTTGCACCACTAGGTTGAAGACGTGGGCCAGGCATGGAACATGTTGGAGTCCGGCAAGCTCCAGAGCTGCTACCAGGTTCCGGCCGTTATCACAAACGACCATGCCTGGGCCCAGGTGCAGCGGCTCAAACCATATTGCCGTCTCATCGAGGAGGGCATCCCTCACCTCGGAGGCAGTGTGCTGTCTGTCCCCCAAGCTGATCAGCTTCAGCACAGCCTGCTGACGTCTACCAACGCCAGTGCTGCAACGTTTCCAACTCGTAGCTGGGGTCAATCTAACAGCGGAGGAGGAGGCGGTGGCGGAGGAGGAGGCGGTGGCGGAGGAGGAGGCGGTAGAGGAGGAGGAGGAGGAGGGGGGTGTTCTTCTCGTGTCCCTGCCAGGAATGTTAGGCGGGGAGACGAGGTACACCGGGCCAGTTTGGGAAGCAGTCCCAGCCTCAACTACATTCACCCAGTGTGCCGTCAGTGAAATGTAGCGTCCCTGTCCGCATGCACTTGTCCACGCGTCGGTGGTCAAGTGGACCTTTGTGCAAAGCGCGGAACTAAGGGCCCGCCTGATGTTGAGTGACACGTGCTGGTGCAAGGCGGGGACGGCACACCGGGAGAAGTAGTGACGGCTAGGGACGGCATAGCGAGGTGCCGCAGTTGCCATCAGGTCCAGGAAGGCGGGAGTTTCAACAAGCCGGAACGCCAACATCTCCTGGGCCAGCAGTTTAGCGATGTTGGCGTTCAAGGCTTGCGCGTGTGGGTGGTTAGCAGTGTATTTCTGCCGCCGCTCCAATGTCTGAGAGATGGTGGGTTGTTGTAAAGAAACGCCTGATGGTGCCTTTGATGGTGCAGGAGAAGGAGATAAGACAGGACCAGGGGAGGATGAGGTAGAAGTCAACAAAGTGGCGGAGGCAGATGAAGTGGTGTCCTGGCTCGTCCTCTGGAGTGCATCGCCAGCACAGTCAGCAGTGGCAGTGGCAGAGGCAGAGGCAGAGGCAGTGGCAGTGGCGTGAACGGCAGTCGGCCTTTGTCCTGCCGTTGCTGCCTGCCACTGATTCCAGTGCTTGGATTCCAAATGACGGCGCATTGAAGTGGTGGACAGGTTGCTCTTCTCAGAGCCCCTAATCAATTTCGAGAGGCAAATTGTGCAGACAACACTATATCTGTCCTCGGCGCATTCCTTGAAAAAACTCCACACCTTCGAGAAACGTGCCCTCGAGGTGGGAGTTTTTCGGGGCTGGGTACGAACTGGAACATCTTGGGAGATTCCGGGTGTGGCCTGGCTTCGCCTAAGCTGCTGACCTCTGCCTCTGCCTCTAGCTACCCTTTTTGGTGCTGCACCTGCCTCAACATCCACACTACTTTCCCCGCTTGACATCCCCCCTGTCCAGGTCGGGTCAGTGTCCTCATCATCCACCACTTCCTCTTCCAACTCCTGTCTCATCTCCTCCTCCCGCACAATGCGCCGGTCAACTGGATGCCCTGACGGCAACTGCGTCACATCATCGTCGATGAGGGTGGGTTGCTGGTCATCCACCACCAAATCGAACGGAGATGGAGGAGACTCTAGTGTTTGAGCATCTGGATACAGATGCTCCTCTGTTAGGTTCGTGGAATCGTGACGTGGAGAGGCAGGTTGAGGGACAATGAAAGGAGCGGAGAACAGCTCTGGGGAGCAGGGACAGTTTGGGTTATTGTTCTGTAAAGCTTCGGAATTTTGGGAGGAAGGAAGACAAGACTGTTGGGTAATAGGAGGAGAGGAGGCAGAGTCTGACTGGCTGCTGGACAATGTGCTGTAAGCGTTCTCTGACAGCCATTGCAAGACCTGTTCCTGGTTCTCGGGCCTACTAAGGTTTGTACCCTGCAGTTTAGTTAATGTGGCAAGCAACCCTGGCACTGTGGAGTGGCGCAATGCTTGCTGCCCCACAGGAGTAGGCACGGGACGCCCTGTGGCTTCACTGCTACCTTGCTCCCCAGAACCATTCCCCCGACCTCGCCCACGGCCTCGTCCACGTCCCTTTCCGGGAGCCTTGCGCATTTTGAATTCCTAGTTAGAAATTGGCACTGTATACCAGTAGTAAAAATTGTGGGTGCACGTAACCCCAATATATTCTTTGAATTCCCAGTCAGACACTGGCACTATATGGCAGTAGCAAGAAATGAGGGTATTTGTATTCCCAATATACTCTTTGAATTCCCAGTCAGACAATGGCACTGTATACCAGTAGTAAAAATTGTGGGTGCACGTAACCCCAATATATTCTTTGAATTCCCAGTCAGAAACTGGCACTATATGGCAGTAGCAAGAAATGAGGGTATTTGTATTCCCAATATACTCTTTGAATTCCCAGTCAGACAATGGCACTGTATACCAGTAGTAAAAATTGTGGGTGCACGTAACCCCAATATATTCTTTGAATTCCCAGTCAGACACTGGCACTATATGGCAGTAGCAAGAAATGAGGGTATTTGTATTCTCAATATACTCTTTGAATTCCCAGTCAGACAATGGCACTGTATACCAGTAGTAAAAATTGTGGGTGCACGTAACCCCAATATATTCTTTGAATTACCAGTCAGAAACTGGCACTATATGGCAGTAGCAAGAAATGAGGGTATTTATAACCCCAATATATTCTTTGAATTCCCAGTCAGACAATGGCACTGTATACCAGTAGTAAAAATTGTGGGTGCACGTAACCCCAATATATTCTTTGAATTCCCAGTCAGAAACTGGCACTATATGGCAGTAGCAAGAAATGAGGGTATTTATAACCCCAATATATTCTTTGAATTCCCAGTCAGACAATGGCACTGTATACCAGTAGTAAAAATTGTGGGTGCACGTAACCCCAATATATTCTTTGAATTCCCAGTCAGAAACTGGCACTATATGGCAGTAGCAAGAAATGAGGGTATTTGTATTCCCAATATACTCTTTGAATTCCCAGTCAGACAATGGCACTGTATACCAGTAGTAAAAATTGTGGGTGCACGTAACCCCAATATATTCTTTGAATTCCCAGTCAGAAACTGGCACTATATGGCAGTAGCAAGAAATGAGGGTATTTGTATTCCCAATATACTCTTTGAATTCCCAGTCAGACAATGGCACTGTATACCAGTAGTAAAAATTGTGGGTGCACGTAACCCCAATATATTCTTTGAATTCCCAGTCAGACACTGGCACTATATGGCAGTAGCAAGAAATGAGGGTATTTGTATTCCCAATATACTCTTTGAATTCCCAGTCAGACAATGGCACTGTATACCAGTAGTAAAAATTGTGGGTGCACGTAACCCCAATATATTCTTTGAATTACCAGTCAGAAACTGGCACTATATGGCAGTAGCAAGAAATGAGGGTATTTATAACCCCAATATATTCTTTGAATTCCCAGTCAGACAATGGCACTGTATACCAGTAGTAAAAATTGTGGGTGCACGTAACCCCAATATATTCTTTGAATTCCCAGTCAGAAACTGGCACTATATGGCAGTAGCAAGAAATGAGGGTATTTATAACCCCAATATATTCTTTGAATTCCCAGTCAGACAATGGCACTGTATACCAGTAGTAAAAATTGTGGGTGCACGTAACCCCAATATATTCTTTGAATTCCCAGTCAGAAACTGGCACTATATGGCAGTAGCAAGAAATGAGGGTATTTATAACCCCAATATATTCTTTGAATTCCCAGTCAGAAACTGGCACTATATGGCAGTAGCAAGAAATGAGGGTATTTATAACCCCAATATATTCTTTGAATTCCCAGTCAGACAATGGCACTGTATACCAGTAGTAAAAATTGTGGGTGCACGTAACCCCAATATATTCTTTGAATTCCCAGTCAGAAACTGGCACTATATGGCAGTAGCAAGAAATGAGGGTATTTGTATTCCCAATATACTCTTTGAATTCCCAGTCAGACAATGGCACTGTATACCAGTAGTAAAAATTGTGGGTGCACGTAACCCCAATATATTCTTTGAATTCCCAGTCAGACACTGGCACTATATGGCAGTAGCAAGAAATGAGGGTATTTGTATTCCCAATATATTCTTTGAATTCCCAGTCAGACAATGGCACTGTATACCAGTAGTAAAAATTGTGGGTGCACGTAACCCCAATATATTCTTTGAATTACCAGTCAGAAACTGGCACTATATGGCAGTAGCAAGAAATGAGGGTATTTGTATTCCCAATATATTCTTTGAATTCCCAGTCAGACAATGGCACTGTATACCAGTAGTAAAAATTGTGGGTGTATATAGCCCCAATTCTATTGCTAGGGGACTTGCAGGGTATTTCTGGGGTGAAGGTGGGGGGGCACACCGTTGGAACGGGTATCGGGGTATATATCGGGTATACGGGAATACACTGACAGTGTATTCCATTCAGGATCCTGGGAAAGCTGGGTTGCGGCGATTGAGCCCGTCAGTGCCACGTTACACTGACAAGCTTCTCCCTGGAATTTAGCTCTTACAAGAGCTGTTGGTTGTCTTCTCCTTCCTATCCTAGCCTGTCCCTGCCTACCCAGAATCTAAGCCCTAGCTAGCTGGACGGAAACCTCCGTCCTCGGTGAATTGCAAGCTCAGAATGACGCGAAGCTGGGCGTCGCTGTTCTTTTAAATTAGAGGTCACATGTTTTCGGCAGCCAATGGGTTTTGCCTACTTTTTTCAACGTCACCGGTGTCGTAGTTCCTGTCCCACCTACCCAGCGCTGTTATTGGAGCAAAAAAGGCGCCAGGGAAGGTGGGAGGGGAATCGAGTAATGGCGCACTTTACCACGCGGTGTTCGATTCGATTCGAACATGCCGAACAGCCTAATATCCGATCGAACATGAGTTCGATAGAACACTGTTCGCTCATCTCTAGTAATTATTATTGAGGTGTTCCATTTATACATTCAATTAACAGCAACAAAGATGGTTCAGTCAACAGACGAAAATTCTCTTTGATGGAAAACGCGATGAAAAGATAAGAAAATTTGGATTGTTTCTAAAATGTGAAATTTTTCATATTTGTAAATCATTTTATAACAATAATTGACTTACTGTAATACAAAAAAATAACAACATCTAAGGATTGTGAAAGAGAGCGTCTCATGGAGTTCATTAATTGGATGCAGACGAGAAATAATACACATTGGATTGATTCCATTTTGTAACTATTAGCTCTGTTTTACTTTGTAAAAGTTTCGAAGAGGAAGCCATCTTTGAGGTGTACGTGTCCTTCTTGGTTTGCATTGTAAATGGATTTTTTTAGTTGAGAGGAGCCAAGAAAATTAACCTGAACTGGGCGCATTTTTGAAGCACCATGGCGTATCCCAACTCCTGTGTCCTGTTCATCACCGTTTAGAATACTGGAGAAGTTGAGGAGTCATCTATAGGTGTTTTACCTCAGATCTATAGAAACTGGTGTAGATTTCAGATCAGGTGCATTTACATGTGCAAGGGTTACTAAGAGGTTGGAGCTTTCTAGTAAATCTGGTGAGTGTACACTACTACTTTTCAGTCTTTGTCTTTATTGACTCTGCTACATTGTCATTGTATCTTCTAATACATGTAGTGTCCTCCTGGTAACCAGCCATGATGTCCTTATTGTGGTCAGGTTATCTTCTCATACATGTATTGTCCCTCCTGATAAGCAGCCATGATGTCCTTACTGTGGTCAGGTGATCTTCTAATACATGTAGTGTCCTCCTGGTAACCAGCCATGATGTCCTTATTGTGGTCAGGTTATCTTCTCATACATGTAGTGTCCTCCTGGTAACCAGCCATGATGTCCTTATTATGGTCAGGTTATCTTCTCATATATGTAGTGTCCTCCTGATAACCAGCCATGATTTCCTTACTGTGGTCAGGTTATCTTCTTATACATGTAGTGTCCTCCTGATAACCAGCCATGATGTCCTTATTGTGGTCAGGTTATCTTCTCATACATGTAGTGTCCTCCTGATAGCCAGCCATGATGTCCTTATTGTGGTCAGGTTATCTTCTCATACATGTAGTGTCCTCCTGATAACCAGCCATGATGTCCTTATTGTGGTCAGGGTATCTTCTCATATATGTAGTGTCCTCCTGGTAACCAGCCATGATGTCCTTATTGTGGTCGGGTTATCTTCTCATACATGTAGTGTCCTCCTGATAACCAGCCATGATTTCCTTGTTGTGGTCAAGTTATCTTCTCATACATGTAGTGTCCTCCTGATAACCAGCCATGATGTCCTTATTGTGGTCAGGGTATCTTCTCATATATGTAGTGTCCTCCTGGTAACCAGCCATGATGTCCTTATTGTGGTCGGGTTATCTTCTCATACATGTAGTGTCCTCCTGATAACCAGCCATGATTTCCTTGTTGTGGTCAAGTTATCTTCTCATACATGTAGTGTCCTCCTGATAACCAGCCATGATGTCCTTATTGTGGTCGGGTTATCTTCTCATACATGTAGTGTCCTCCTGATAACCAGCCATGATGTCCTTATTATGGTTAGGTTCTCTTCTCATACATGTAGTGTCCTCCTGATAACCAGCCATGATGTCCTTATTGTGTTTGGGTTATCTTCTCATACATGTAGTGTCCTCCTGATAACCAGCCATGATGTCCTTATTATGGTCAGGTTCTCTTCTCATACATGTAGTGTACTCCTGATAACCAGCCATGATGTCCTTGTTGTGGTCAGGTTATCTTCTCATACATGTAGTGTACTCCTGATAATCAGCCATGATGTCCTTATTGTGGTCAGGTTATCTTCTTATACATGTAGTGTCCTCCTGATAACCAGCCATGATGTCCTTATTGTGGTCAGGTTATCTTCTCATACATGTAGTGTCCTCCTGATAACCAGTCATGATGTCCTTATTGTGGTCGGGTTATCTTCTCATACATGTAGAGTCTCCTGATAACCAGCCATGATGTCCTTATTGTGGTCAGGTTATCTTCTCATACATGTAGAGTCTCCTGATAACCAGCCATGATGTCCTGATTATGGTCAGGTTATCTTCTCATACATGTAGTGTCCTCCTGATAACCAGCCATGATGTTCTTATTATGGTCAGGTTCTCTTCTCATACATGTAGTGTTCCTACCTGATAACTGACAAGCTCCAAAGTATAGAAAATTCTTCCATTCATGGCCGTTTTAATTGGCAATGGATCAAGACAACAAACTGTCTCACCTAAGATGATTTGAAAAAGTCTTTAAAACTTTACAAAATTTTTCTATAGATTTGCAATTAATTGTTTAACTCTTCAAAGTCTACAAATTTTATTTGGTCATGTTCCCGAGCCATTGCTATAAAAGCAGAAATGACAGTATAAAGCTCATTTTAGTAACATGACTATACCTTTAAATAAAACAGCTTTACTTTTTTGTTATCCCCAATCTTAATTTGACAATTTTGTCTAAACCCTGTATTTTGTCCATAAAGCTATAGTAAATCCGTGTATGATAATTAAAGATGAGCGTATGACGTGCTCTAGAATCACCTGCTCCATCTTGCTAGCCGCTGTCTTGTTCTCGCCATGCTCCCGTAACTTCGTGAAATATAACGTTTAAATGAAACTGGCAACTTGTCTTATAACTGAACAGTTTAACCTTGAACGTTCTGAAAAGGTGAAATCACATAATCTGTGAAATGGAAAGGTACTGCAAGTGTGATATTGTCTTCGTAGTGAACCGGCGGTGGTACAAAGCCAAAACGCGTAGGATTAAAAGGACATAAAAAAAGACCATTAATAAAATAATCCCGATAAATATCATCAAGGTAATATTTAGTCTGTGATCATTTCATATCTTTTAATACAGAAAAATCTTTACCTCCAGTTTGTACTTTATCTGGCCTGTGCATGCGGAGGAACGTGTTTTTTCCATACCAGTGCATAGAGTAGATATAGCGAGCTTTCATGAAATATTGGATTTTGTGTGGTTTATGCAATTCATGTGTGAAGGCTTAGAATTCTGGGCAAAGTTCGACATTCTTGGATTACGGCAGGTGTCAAAATCCATTGATTTGCCAGTAGTTAGACATAATTCACTAATCTTTGTGTTGAAGATGGAACATCTGGATATGTAGATACTGCTTTGTGTGGTTTTTTTTTCCATAACTTAGTAACACATCACAATAAATTAAACTTAGTAATTTTTTTCTGGAGATGAAAGGACATTTTCCTCACTTTAGTATGATTCTTATTGTCCTAAAAGGGTTTTTCCATTATATACACTTATCCCCTATCTACAGGACAGGGAATAAGTGTCATCAGGAAGACGAAGGACCTAAAGGAGACTTTAGGGGAACTTATGATCCCCATCCTCCTGATTACTGGGGCACCCAGTGGTTGGGCCCTCCCAACGATTGGACATTTATACCCTAGAAAGGATGATGTCCTGCAATGTCCAATGGATGCGTTTGATTGGTGGACATCATCCTTTCTACCATGTTGATCTCGCTCCAAGGTGATGGGGCTTATTGGTCCGTGCATTCGTCATCCACAGACTACGGTGTGAACCAGGATATTGACTTCCATGGAAGGTCTCGTGAATGGGCTGTTTTTTCCTTTTTCCCATTTTTTCTATTGTTGCACTTATACCCTATTCTGTGGATAGGTGATACATTTCTATAATGGCACAACCCCTTTAAAGCTCTCTGAAAATGTCCCCAAAAATATGTCAAGAGTAACACAGTCTCTGGATGCGAGACTGTGCTGTATGCTGTCATAGGGTATAACAAATAGTGGGTAGACCATTTTGGTCTACTTTGCACAAGAAAATCTGCATCATATTTCTTCTTTTCTGTTTCATAAATGTACCGTACAGTTAGATACTATTAAGCCATGCCCATGCTGGGGCGTATTTTAAACCCTTTCCCAACATCCACTGCACTAGTATGGTGGATGCTGGGTGTTTAAACATAGCGGCGCCTGTTTTTTTTTTTTTTTTTATGTAACCCCATATAAGGCTCACTATGTACTTTTTTTTTTCCCTATCAGTATGTCTTTGTAGAATGGGAGGAAATCCATGAAAAAACAGGGAGAACATACAAACTCCTTTAAGATATTGTTCCAGGCAAAATTCAAACCCAGGAACCCTAGCACTGCAAGGCTTCAGTGCTAACCACTGAGCCACCGTGTTGCCCCAACAATATCCATTTTATACAGCAGATTTCTGGCGCTAATGCCCGCAATCAATACCTGCATTGATTATGGGCATTAACTCCTCTGGTACCTTAGTCAAAACTGACCAAGGCGTCATTTTTCCAGTGTCACGTGGCCGTCACCATTTTTCTGGGGATCACCAGCAAGTTCTTGGACTGGCTTCCCATTGCTATGACAGCCTTGTGAAGGCTCCCCAGCCTGTCATTCAATACGTTCTTTTGCAGGCTACTCCAATAGAACTGCTGTATTTTTGCAATGCAGAAACCCTGAAGGGAGTTTGAATGCATGTGTGAACCTAGCCTTACATGTCTGCTTTTTAATGAAGGTTCAGCCTGAGGGTCATCATGGCCTATTCAAAATATGAATGGATATTAAAATATTAATGCTGGTAAAAATGTAATGAAAATCCAGTAATTGTGATGGTTTGGTGCACATTATAATTTAGCAAGTCCGGATTTCTGCAGATTTGGACACTTTTACTGTATCTTTTAAGCCCCTACTTACATTACAAGCTTATTCACATAACCATGATGTGTACTCGGTCACAAAAAAACAATCAAATAGTCTGTATTTAATGGTTCATGTACATTCAAGTGTAATCCATGTTCATGGATCCTTCATAGACTTGAGTCTATTGAGGGTCCATGAAAATGGGAATGAGAGCCACTTAGAAAAAAAATCATGGCATGCAATATTTTTTCACTTTTCCTATCCACTTCAGACATTTCAAGTCCATGGGTCAGTGAAAAAACAAAACTAAAAAAAAACGGAGGGCAGAGGCATCATTGATTGACCTGGGGGATAAATAGGTTACTGAAGCCCCCGCGAGATCTCATACCCTAGGCAATTTGTATTTTTTATTTTTAAAGGAAGTTTCCCTTTAACATATTGCAAAGAACTTTTCTAGAAACTTGTTATCTCCACTTTTCCAAGCACACACCTTTCTGCTATGCATAAATTTTCTCTTTTCCATGATCACTCACCGAGAAGTAAAGTTTATATGATCTGACTTCAATGATCTGACCTTCTATTGCAAGTTCAGTGTCTGCGCGCCGCAGTGCACTGCCTAAATATTGTATTCCAGCTCGTGTCTTCTCTGCAGTACATTGACCTTTGCAATATGTTCCGCATCATGCCCTTCGGTATGCTGTTCTGACCAATCTCCGTTCCATCAAGTAGCCCGAAAATGCAGAACCTAATGCTTTGTTACTGCCTGCTAATGTTACTGAGGTGGTTACTAATGATGGTAATTAAAAGTCTAAGAATCTAATTAGAGATTTATATCACACCTGGAATAACAGGATTTAACCCCGCGATACTGCTACAAGATAAAGACAATAAGCCGTTTCGAAATGTGTAATAAATATATTTATTTTAATTTTGGACTCATTTGTTAGATTATGACATGGGTCATGGAAAATGAATAGACGTCTGCATCATCTTATTAGTATTATCATGTAACCATAAATCATCTGAGATTTTAGGTTTAGGTTTAATATAATGAGTTAGTGAAGGTTCATATGTTTAAGGGGACCCGTCATTGTAAACATGGTGTCTGATCTGCAGGCGGCGTGCTATAGAGGAGGGGGAGCCGAGCAGAGTGAAAGGTTTGTAGCCAAAGCTTGAGTATAATTTGTATTCAATTCATTTAAATTGCTGCTCTTTCCATACTTAGGAGTCTAGTGGGCGGCCCTAGTTAGTGATTGATAGTTCCTCTATGTATGGGAAATAGCTGTCAATCACTATGTCAGCAACTGGACCCATACGCATAGCCAAAGCTTGGAAATCCATGAATAAAGGGAATGTTCCATTGTGTAGGCAAAGAAATAATTTTATTTTTTCCGTGTTCCTGTCCTGTTCTAACCTCTTACGCATTCATAGAAAGAATCGGTGCATGCGTGAATGTGCATGTGCGGCGCAATAATGAGTCCTTTGCCCACATTAGGGAAAACACAGCAATCATAATGAGTAGAGTTGAGCGATCGGGATCGGCTGGAAAATGATCGGGAATCGGATTTTGAAATCTCAAGATCGGCTCAACCCTATTGTATATATAATATACAATTAGGGTTAAGCAATCGGGATCAGGAAAGATCGGAGCAAATTTCACGATCGCAATTGGGATCGACTGGAAAATGATCGGAAATCGAATTTTAAAATTGATCCTGAAATCTCAAGATCAGCTAAACCCTAACAATGAGCCAAGTTCGTTGTAAATATTACAAACACTTTGGAGATTTGCCACCTACAACCCACTTTCATAATCCACTTATTGTAACGGTCAGAGGCCCAGGGGAGGTGCTATAAAATAATAAACACTAAAACTCACCTTCTTCTTACCTTGTATTTCATCCTTATTTGGCCTCCTGGATGATGTCATGGGCCCCAGGGGGCTATTGAGTCAGTCACAGACCTCAGTGGTCCCTCTAGGGCCTGTGACTGCACTCAGGAAGAGACCAGAAGATGATGGAAGAGGACCATAAGGGTGGCAAGGAGAGGTGAGAGGAAAATGTGTGTCAGTGTTTGCTTTACCACACCACTCCTGGGCCTCCACTTATACACTGTAGACTTACTTAAAGTTACTTAAAGCATACCTCCAGTTCTAAATAACTTTAATACATGGAATAGTACAGGTTAATATATGGAACTAGTTAGCTTTTCCATATTAGTCTATAAAGAGGGGAGGGGGATTAGTAAAGACACTCAAATGATTACTGCTGTTACACTTTGCTATTCCTTGCTTTCATCATTTCAAGATTGTAGATAAGAGGCTATAAGTGCACAGAATGAGACAATAAATCAATTCTACTCCAATAATTCTGCTCTATGTGTGATCCTGAATACAGAGATGAATATAATATAAACAAACAGTCAGATTAGAGATAAGGAGGAGGAGAACACCTTAATAAGTGGAAAAGGAAACACATCTCCTTTATAATATATACTACAAAGTTACTTATTTTCATTAAAAAGTTGTATATCTAGAGGTACACTTTATCCCAACTGAAGAGGATCTCATAGATTGCCATATAGAATGAATAACTTAGTAAATAAGATAATTCTAACACATTTATATAATTTGGGGAATAAGTACATAATATAAAGAAGATATCACTTGTATCATGGAGACCTTATTGCAATTGTAAACTTGCCACTTGGCAATTGTAAGATGGCACGATCAAACAAATAATAAAATATCATATCAGATGTCTGCATCAGTTTTCAATAGTATATAACTAGAGTGAATATATTCCAACGTTCTGTCTGGTAAATAGTCAGAGAAGAATCCTCGGCAGAAAGCTATAATTAAGTGTATGAAATGATAGTAAGACGTGTACCAGTAATGTGCTCTCAAGAAACAGGATTAACTTATCTGCGCTGTGGAACGCCGGAATCAATACAGATGGTTTAGAATACTGTATTAAAAGCAAATCCATAGATAGTCAGCAGAGCTGTAGTGTTCTGTTATATCTCTGTATAATCTTGTTCTTACATCTGCAGCTCTACAGCATCCTGCGTATCTCAAAGTCATGATTTTCCCTTTTTTGGTGATTTACATCTTATTCAAATTGCGGTAAAGCTTCAGCTCCTTTGAAAAGTAATGTAAAGTACAAAATAGTGAAACGCCAAAACCGACTCGCTGTGAGTTTTAAGTTATTGAGTATAAGAGTGGTTTACAAAAATATAGACATTTTATATTCTCATGTAAATATAGCATAAATATTGTGAGCAAAGGTATAGATTGAAGTCTTGAGTTCTAGTGCAACAACTGTAACAGAGCCACCACCTACCATGTGAGATTCATAATACTGGTATACTTGTATTTAGTAATGGGTAGAGATGAATGAACAGTAAAATGTTCGAGATTCGATATTCGTTTCGAGTAGCCCCTCAAAATTCGACTACTCAAATCGAATATCGAACCCCATTATAGTCTATGTGGGGAAAATGCTCGTTTCAGGGGTAGGCAATGTTCAATCAAATTATACTTATCAAGTCCACGAGTGAGGGTCGGGCTGGATCCTCCGAGAAGTCTTCTCCGTGCAGCGTCCCCGCGGCGTCTTCCGGCTCTGAATTCACTCTGCCAGGCATCGGGCCTGGGAAGAGCCGACTGTGCATGTCCGCACTACAAGGTAAGAGAAGAACCAGTGTTGATTGGCCGACTGTATAGCATTCGGCCAATCAATGCTGGTTCTGCATTGAACTTTTCCATTCGAATAGCGAGTGGTACTCGATTGAGTACGAGTATTTCGAATACCGTAGTATTCGATCGAATACCTACTCGATCGAGTACTACTCACTCATCTGTAGTAATGGGGAGTTTGGGTACGCTGAGGTATCAGCCCCAAGTAGCAACTGTTATGGTTGTATGCGAGGCCATAATAAAAGCAATAGCAAGAGATTAGTTGATAACTGCAAGCAGTAGAGACAGCTATTTAAATTTAGCATACTTCTGTGAGCCAAGATCCATCCCCAGTCGCCTTCACCAGAGTTCACTGCACGGCAAGATAGACTTGCGCTGAATCTAGGAATCTGAATTGTCACCAGAGAGATGTATCACTGGTGCAGATACCGAAACAAAATCCACTAAAACGTACATGTGACGTGGAGACAAGAGAAGTTGAACAAGCACAAGTTAAAACCAGGAGAATGAAATATACAGAATCAGAAGACGAAAGCAGTATCTGGGAAACAAGCTAAGTGTCACAAATCCAAGTGGGGATGTCAAAGCAGAATGAGGAGACAAGCCAGAGGTGACTAAGCAAACAGGTATACACAGACAACATAGAGAGCCAAACTAGGAAGTAAACTAATTAGTCGGCGCTTGTGCCAGCAAGGTCAGGTCTTATAAAGGGCACTTCATTAGCTAATTGGCCAAAGCATAGAAGTACAAAACACAAAAGCTTCCACAAGTTGTCACAGCAACTTTAAAGAAGCAAGCTGAAATGACACTCTTGACAGCAACATCTACCTTTGTACCCCCTATATTTTAAGTTACTCCCTAAATGTAAGTACAGAGCAGGAGGCACTAAAAGTTCTCAAAATCGACCTTAGGGAAACTATAGAGAGTATATCAACTGCCATTACTAAAGGTTCCAATGCAGATACAGCTGTGAATTGAGACTTGGTAGCCAAACCCATATAAAAAAATGTATTATAGTACTTTGGCTTTCTAAGTAGCATCGAATTGGGGGGAGGGTGGATCAGAGACTTAGGTCTTGCTACTTAGAAAGTTCTGTAGTGGAGGGAAGACTAAGAGTCTTCTCTGATCCCTGGAGGATAGAGGTCATGCAGAGAGAGCATTGAGGCTGAGCATGACCCTTGCCTGGTTTTGCCATAATACATACCACAGCCATTGGAAAGTGAAAAGAAATCTATCTCAATCTAGTTTATATATCAGAGTATACAGCTTGGATCTCAGAATTGGATGTATATGGTTCTCAGGGTTACAACTTTTCTCGAGCCACAGCATAGACAAGGCATCCTGCTGATACTATTTGAGATCTTTTGTGGCAGAGAGAAATAGTGGCCTCTAAAAAGGTGTAGTAACTATTTCTGCAAGGGAAGCATGGACTATAAAAGGGATTCAGACCCAATTCACAGTGGTAAGGTAGCATGAAACTGATATACAGCATTCTATCTCAAGTAAAGTTACAAGTTACATTGTCTTCCTGCATTCCTTGAGTCTCCTAATTCTTATTCCTGCATGAACATCATGGGTACTTCAACTCCCATCAGACTCAGGATAACTGAAATATAGGATGTTCCCCAGGAGTATATAACCATCCTCAGCCCTGTACCAGAGTCAGGGGAATTGGTAGAGTTTATGGCCACCTCGCCAAGTTTAAGTCCTTCTCTTTCGAGCCTATGGGCTTCCTCCAATGGTACATATTGCTACATCAGTCCTGAAGATCATCAATAAAGATGAATTGGACAACTCCTTTAAAAATGGTTTACATGTTGCCCGAGCAGAACCTACCACTATATAGTCTCTTTATGGTGGTCATATTGGACTTTTTATGGTCCTTTTCATTTAGTAACAGCATGAGCATTGACATAACATTGAAATAAATTGAAATAATTTAACTACAGGTGAAATGTAATTATTTTTCTACCAGCGCTCTAGTTACAAGGACATGTTTTCATTCTCCTGTCTACGAGATTACGGTAAATTGTTGCTTATCTGCAGGCTCCTACCCAAAGATCTTACACTTGCAGCCTCATCATTTCATTTTACTGTGTAATAAAACATTCTAATATCTTCTTGGAATCTATAAAATGATAAAAAGAAGAATCCAGCAGACAAGCGCTGCCTTCCTGTCACAGACGTAATTAGAATATACTCGGAATTACATTTGCTGGTCCTATCAGACTGGCACAACAACAGTCCTATTGGCTAATATAGTGGCTTAACAGATGGCCCTAATGTGTCTAGACAGCAGAACTGCCATCAATATGAAGATATAACATGCAGGGCTCTACTCCAGGTTCACTCATGAGTATGGTTAACTGACAGTGAAAAATCTTGTTATATGCAAGGATGAATTTTGTAGCCCAATGATGCCTATCACCATCCATGCCATATGTTGAGATGGAAAACTATATACTTCTCATCAGTGAGATTTTAATAACTTTATTTCCAAAAGGACTCAATAAAGATTAAAACGGAATGATTATACATTTTGGATAAAAGTAAAAAAAAAAAAAAAAATTGGCAACATTTGCAATCATTCTGTCCATTGCTCCTAAGCCACTATAACTTCGAAAAAAGATTAATAAACTTTGCAAATATGGAATATGGAAGATTGAAGAATTCCCAACATAATGAACCAACAGAGCTATGTGAATCCAGGGTTCCAGACTCCAAGCACACCTTCCGTAGTCATGTGTTCCTTGTTTCACTCCTTGTCTCGTCTTGCAATCTGACTGGGGTTGAGCCGATCTTGACTTTTCAGGATCGATTTTAAAATCGGATTTCCGATCATTTTTCATTCGAACCCGATCTCGATCCCAATTCCGATCCCAATGTAAGTCAAAGGGATTTATTTATTTATTAATCGGAGATCGGATTTTAAAAGCAATCCTATTCACTATACAGCATGGAATCTAACAATTGAACGCTTTAATTGTTAGAATCCATGCTGTGTAGTGAATCACTAAGTAGCCAGAGGATTTTTTTTTTAATCCTCTGGCTACTTAGTCCCCCCTGGTGTCCACTTACCTACAGAGATGGCTGCTCCAGTCCCGGTGTTCTTCTTTGCCTCGCTGCCACTCCAGGCTGCTCTTCTCCCTTTGCTGCCCCCTGCGTCCCAGATTAGGAGAGTGTGGGCGGGTTAGGAGAGTGTGGGCGGGTACTGGGAGGGGAGACGTCACATCTCCCCACCCTGTACCCTCCCACACTCTCCTAAGCCACAAGCCCCGCCTTCCTAGCCCTTTAAACACTAACCTGGGAGGCGGGGCAGCGAGGACAAGAAGAACACCGGGACCGGAGCAGCCATCTCTGGAGGTAAGTAGCTACTAGAGATGTTGGTTTAGTCTTCCATTAGAATGAATGGAGGCAGCCGGCACGCAGTTGGTTAAGGCTGTTTACCGGCTGCTTCCATTCATACCTATGCAACCACAGCGGAGCCTTCACACTAAGTATACACTATATACTCAGTGTGAAGGCTAAGCAAAGCATTGTGGGAAATAGTACCGATCTCGATCCCACCTAAAAAGATTGTGTTCGGAATTCCAATTGCGATCGTGAAATTTTCTCGATCGCCGATCGGAATCCGATCTTTTCCGAACACGATCGCTCAACCCTAAATCTGACACAATATAAGAGTAGAACAAATGGAGTAACTCATGACTACAGATTTAAATGTTTGTTATCTATAACTTGGACACAGCTAGCTCTGAATGGGAGCTGTATACACAAAATGGAAAGATATTATGAGTTAAGGCCCTATTCACATCTGCGTTCGGGTTTCCGTTCGGGGAGTCTGCTTGCGGACACCCCAAACGGAAACCTATATGTATAAAAAAGTGGTAACGTAAGGAAACCCGTGGACCCCGTAGATGATAATGGGGTCCGAGTTGATTCCATTCAGTTTCTGAAACATGCGGGCAGAAAAGTGATGCTTGCAGGACTTTTCTCTCCACATGTTTTTTGCCAGAACCACATGGACCCCATTATAGTCTATGGGGTCTTCGTGTTTCCTTAGGTAACCACTTTTATATGTGTCTAGCGCAGATGTTAATAGGGCCAAAAGACTACCTAGAAAGATCTACCTTTAATTTATTATTCTCATACATCTTTACAAGAAAACGGGGGGTTTTGTGTCATATACACCGTCTAGGTTTCATTCTTTGGTGATAGAAAACTGGTGGAAACATTTACCAAGAATATGATCGGAATGAGTAGAATGGACTTAGTCTCTGACAGACACCAGAGAACCAAAAGGATTGAGCATTGAAATTCAAATAGTAAGCCATTCCCATAATGTGTATGGTGGTGATACTCAGGCCATGTGTCCTTAGCCACCCCAGTCTTGGAGACTTTAGGTTTTCCAGGGTTGCTGATTTTTCTGTATTCTGTTTGTTTATCTCCTGGGGCAGGGATGCTCCACACATGGACCACAGCCAACAGCTGTCCAGACCCCTTGCTATTATTATGAGTGGTCTGGAGAAACATTCATCTCCCAACTGCTGTCCACAACCTTACAATACTGGCAGAGGAAATTGGCAATCGTCTGTGCTGCCTGCAGGTTGTAAGGTATCAGGGCTAAGGGACAGCAGTCAGAAGGTGAATGTTTATGCCCCCACAGAATATAATGCCACATTAGTACCCCATACACAGTGTAATACCATGGTAGAGCTCCCACAAAGTATAATGCACCATAGTGCTCCCACCAGGGGTGAACCCCCCGGAGGAGGGGCGGAGTGGAGGGGGTGGGACCGAGCGGAGCGAGCGTCTTTAGCAGGCAGAGAGCAGGCAGGGGGAGGACCTGCTCTCTGCCTGAGCGTGAGGGGCGGCCGCTGGCCTAATCCACTGCTCAGTGACGGTGACCCTAAGCCAGTCCAGGACAGCTTGTCACAGCTTAGGTAAGCAAAAATGCCGCCCTCCCCGGGGCCCTGGCATAGTGCCGCCTGAAGCGGTCGCTTCAAGTCGCCTCATGGGAGGTGCGGCGCTGGCTCCCACACTGTATAATGCCAAGTTAACAGTCCCATAAAGTATAATGCAACTTAGTGCTGCCAAACAGTATAATGCCATATTAGTGCTCCTCCCACAGTATAATGCTATATTAGGTATAAACTTTTTTTTTAATGTACAGTATATGCATATTAGGGTATACTAGCAAAGTGGTCAGTAACACTGCATGACATACAGCATGCAGAGCTCTCACCCCAAAGAAACCATAATGTTACCGCCCACTTGACTAATAGACCCTATTTGCATCAACTCAAAAAGGGTTTATATCTTTGGAATGGCCGAATGGATTTGGATAAACAAAGCATCAAATTTCTTAGGATGGCCAGGTCAATCGGTTGATGTGTCATTGGGCTTTTGGCAATCAAATATTGGTAAGCATAAATGTAGAGATTTTTGAGTGGACCTAGATTATATTGTGTACTATACATTATTTTGAGTTGATAGACTCTATGTAAATGCAAGTTTCCCTTGTTGTGAAGGATTTCAGAAGGATATCTCGCAAAATACACTCTATTTTGATTGCAGACAAAAGACGTGTCAAGTAATAATATGTATGCCCATCCTCATCATTAGATCTTTAATACTTGCATTTTCCCGTCTATTCACAGATTTCATCTCTTGTCATACCTAGTGACTGTCATTTCCAGCTAAAAGGAAAGAAACAGTGTTTAGATCATTCAGAAAGAGAATATGGTATGAAAAGCGAGTAGGAAAAACATCCCACAATTATCGTTATGTGCCGCCGCCGCTACGGGTTTACAATGCTGTTTGTAAAGAGTCGTGTCAGGCTATCATCTTCCATGTTGATTAAAAAAGCACTAGGCAAAGTAAAAATGTCATCACATTATAATAGGTACAGAAGTCGCCATCTACATCCCCAATATGATATCTCGCTGCACCAAGAAAAACAAAAAACATAAAAGTCAAGTTAAAGTGATGAATAATTGTGTAAGTATTAAGAGTCATGTTAAGCTTGAGTATGTGTATCAAGGGGATTTCTATCCTTCGCATTTGGACCCGAAAGACGGAAAGACCCGCAGATCCCGTAGATTATAATGGAGTCTACCTGGTTTCCAATGAATGTATACTGAAATCGGTAGAAAACACAATTCTGTCTTGCAGAACTTTTCTCTTAAGCAGAATCCTGGATGGAGATGAGCAAACGCTTGTGGGAGCTTAGAATAACCTTCAAGTGCCCTTGGGGTCTTAGTACATTTTTCTTTTGAGGTGCATCATGATATTCACATCTTGCTGGGGAATTCTCATCCTTTTTAATAGCTATAAGCAGTGACACTTTGAATAAGGTATTGTATTTACAGGAAGAGATAAAGTCTATAAGGCATCATTAGTAAAGATGAGCGAATTTTTTAAAAATTCGATTCGGCAGCTTTGCCGAATTTTCCAATGAATTTTGATCCAAATTAATTTGTGGCAAATCACATTAAAAAAGCTATTTCCTGGCTGGACGGTGGTAGAATCGCTGGTTCAGCACTATAGACTGCAATAAACGTGAATTGCAGTCTATAGAGGAAGTTGGGGAAGGGGGGGGGGGGATTTGGCATGGTGGAACCCATTGGATGCCACAATCATGTTTTTCCGCAGCATCCAAGGGGTTAAAACTTCCATTAGAGATATGCTCTGACCTAGGGTTATGGAGCAGGGTGTTAGCTGTCATTTACAGCTAACACCTGTTCCTGATACCATGGTCAGTTGCAAAGGGGTTAAAGGGCTGTGACATCACAGGGCTGACTGCTGATTGGCTACATGCATGGCATTGTGGGTGATCCCGCTTTCCAAGAGTTCCTTTTCCCATGTCCTAACCTATGAAGCAGCCATTTTATTAAAAAAAAAAAAAAAATTGTTACCATGAAGCATGAGGAAACCTGGATTCAAAGCAAATCAAATATTTCCTGAAATTCAGGTTCGATTCACGCTTCTCTAATCATTAGTGATGTGAGCCCTCTCCACACACATACAGTATACATGCAGGTTCAGTGATGCAGCAGGGTCGTTTTTAAGGTAGAGTTTTTAATTTTGGTAAAAGGGTGGCAGACCTATTCTTAAATCCTCTTACAGTCCTGACTTAAATTGCTTTGTGACACTGTCATGATGACCTATAGCCACCACTAGGAGAGCTCACTGCATATAGGTTTTTACAGTTTTATTTACAGTTTGTGCAGTACTAGCTGAACTGATGAGCTCATTCATTTCTGCAAAGCCGTGTGCATGTCACCTTATGGAAGTAGGATAGCAAGATGGTTCGAAATTAGCGGAATCCATTTTTGACCGTTGGTTGTGCACTTTTTGCACCATCTGCTGTTAGCTACATTTTGGCTGGACAACCTCTACCTGGCGACAATGATCCTGTTCAGATGAGTGTTTCTTTGGCCTTGACATCACCATTAGTTGAGATCCACATGCCCTGTCCTTGGGTCGGTTAGGGTAACGGCATAAGGACACCAAAAGTGGTAGGCTGGCTGCCTGTTACAACTGTATATATAATGTATCAGATCAGAAAAACAGATACAGATGTCTCCCTTACCCTTTCTCTAGACTGAATATATCCCAAGGTGAGAAACATCTTTGAAAAAAAATATGATTTTGTGCTCCTCTGCCAGGAGTGGTTTATGCTGTATTCCTGTATCTGTGAATTGTTTTACTAGTAAGCCACAATCATTTATTGACTCTGTATTCTGAGAACTTGGGTATCTTTAATGTGCTTTGGTATACACATCTGTTCAGTATATCATGAAAGCACAGGATTCTAATCCTAAAAGCACGATGGTGAGCATTAACTTTAATAAAGTGTCTCAGCGGGGTGTGCGGATTATTCAGAGTTTTGCTGTGGGGCCCTATTATTTTTATGTTTGCTACAGCTCTTCCTTCTTTTTTTTCTAGCTTATGCATAATTGTCTTTTATTTTGTGTAAAACTATATTGTTAATGTAATGGAACTTTAGGTTTCATTCTATTACAATTCTACCATTCCTCCTCTTTGAAGTGAATTCCCCAAAGTTTCCAGCAACACCAAGTTCAAAGGCATCACTGCTTCCCTGTCATGTTACTTTATTGTCTAACTTTGACACTCTGAGAATACAATGCAGCGGTCTCTACTTATTATTTTAACATCTTTTCTGGCTTTCCTACCATTGCCTGTCTTTGTAGCTGTCACTTTTGTGTTCTGCACACAGTATACAACTATAGAGCAATCTCTTCCATGTTAGTCCTTGTTTGTAGAATATTAGTGATATATTGGCAATTACTGATTAATCTGATTATATCCAGTCTGATTAGTTTTTAATATATTTCCACTCTATACCGCCAAGACCCTAAGATCCCTTTGTTCCTGACCATGAGTCTTCTAAAAGACAACAGCATCAATAGCTTTGTCCATACACATTCAATACTTCTTGGCCATGAAACATGACGTGACTGCTTGGGCCTTCAAACATGGCTTATCCTGCTACGTAACACTGTCTACTCCCTCACCAGCTACTCGATGTTCTGGATAGGACAACAGTGGGGGATCTTAAGAAACCAGAATCCCTTATCTCTAGGGTTGAGCGATTGGTATCAGAAAAGATCGGATCCCGATCGGCGATTGAACAAATTTCACGATCGCGATCGGCTGGAAAATGATCGGAAATCGGATTTTAAAATCTCAAGATCGGCTCAACCCTAAAAGTGACTTTTCCCATAGAGAAGCATTGACTAGGGTTGAGCGATCGGGATCGGGAAAGATCGGATCCCAATCAGCGATCGAGCAAATTTCACAATCGCGATTTGGATCGGCTGCTAAATGATCAGAAATCGATCCTGAAATCTCAAGATCGTCTCAACCCTACTTATCTCTGAAAAACCCCTATCCTTTCTCCAAAAGCACCATCTTTAATACGATCAAGACTGGACTGCTCTCAACAAGCCACGCACTGACCTTACCCTCTTTGAGCGCACTTTTCTGGCACATAATAACTTTCTAAGACCTCATAAGTCCTAGCTCATTTCGTTAGTCCAATCAGGAGTTATAAACCTACCTTCCTCGAATCCTGAGAGATGGAACTAAACATCACTCTTTCAGATGAACAACTCAAACAAGTATTAAGATTCTTGGATTCTCTCCTTGCGAACGCCTGCAGGAAACACACTACAAGTTACTCACCAGATGGTATCATACCCCTGAATGGCTACACAGAATCTTACAGATACTAATGTATGCTGGAGGTGTAAGGCTCAGAGTGGGTCTTTGTCGCACATATGGTGGTTTTGTCCAAGTATTAGACAGTTGTGAAAGGATGTCCAATCTGTCATAAGACAACTCTCTTCCCCATCATTTGAGATCACTCTGACCATGGTCTTTCTCTCCCTACCGTCACCTAATTATCTTCCTTCCAGGTCCATCTTGTCTCGCTCCTACTATCCGCTGCCTACTCCCTTAGTTGAGTACTGAACCTCCCACAAAATCTGAATGGATTGAGAAAGAAAACCAAATTTCACATTTTGAGGAGCTGTTCAGCTGGAAAGCTAGGAGGCATGCCAAATTTCTATAGACATAGTCGCTATGAGCCTAATGCTTCCTTCCTGCCCCTCCACAACCTTCCCCTCCTCTCCTCCTATTTTCTAGGCACCTGGATTTTCAATCCACCCTCTTTCCTCCCCCCACTAATTTCCCCCTCTTTCCTTCCTATCTCTCCCTCCCACTTCCCCTTCCTCAACAGGTAGGTTGTTGACCTACTGCGGTGGGATAAGTACTCATTTGTGTGTTTGTATAACTGGTTACTACTTTACAGAGACACAGAGTTACATATTATTGCTATGGCCTATTTTCTATAGGCATCATTGTGTACGACATTGGCTACTCGTATACTTATGGGTCATAGAAACTAAGTATATTTATTTATTTATCCATTTATTTCCTTATATTCAACATATATTATTTATTATTTACTAGTTTCGGTTATATCTTTCCATATAATTTTGTAATACACCAAATAACATGCTGTATGTTGTGTATTTTCGTTTTGTTTTAAGAATTTTATACACTTGAGAAAGGGCTACTTGCCAGAAACGCGTTGTGTATGCCAATAAAGGAGTCTCATTTTATATCTACTGGTCAGCGCTGTTTGTCCTTGACTTAATCCCTTGAGGAAGTCGGTCCATCATATACCAGTTTTCACCTCCTGGGGCACATGCGGTGTAATACACTGCTAGAAAGCTGACAGTGCGCTGAATTCAGTGTACTATCAGCTTTCCTGCTCTGTGGCCCCGGTGAAGAGCTATCGGTGCTGGTACCGTAGCTCTTCACTGTCAGAAGGGCATTTCTGACAGTCAGTAAGGAACGCCCTTCCTCACAGTAGCGTCTATAGCATTGTACTGTGAGTGGGAGCGTTCCTTATTGCCCAGTGATGACACTGAGTGGTGAGGAACGCCTCCCTTACTCCTGGTAGTGCTCATCCATAGATGAGTACTGTGGGGGTGTTCCTCATTGCTCAGCGTCATGGCTGGGCGATAACAAATGCTCCCTCTCACAGTACAGCGCAATAGACGCTGCTGTGAGTAAGGGCGTTCCTGACTATCAGAAATGCCCTTCTGACAGTGAAAAGCTATGGTACCAGCACCGATAGCTCTTCACCGGGGGCACAGAACGGGAAAGCCATGAGCTTTCTAACGGTGTATTACACCGCATGTGTCCCAGAAGATGAAAGGGGTAGGCAACATTCGATCAAATTACACTTACCAAATTCACGAGTGAAGGTCGGGCTGGATCCTCCGAGAAGTCTTCTCCATGCAGCTTCCCCGCGGTGTCTTCCAGCTCTGAATTCACTCTGCCAGGCATCGGGCCTGGGCAGAGCCGACTGCGCATGCCCGCACTACAAGAAAATGGCCGCTTACAGTCCAAGCGGCCATTTTCTTGTAGCGCGGGCAAGCGCAGTCGGCTCTGCCCAGGCCCGATGCCTGGCAGAGTGAATTCAGAGCTGGAAGACACCGCGGGGAAGCTGCACGGAGAAGACTTCTCGGAGGATCCAGCCCGACCCTCACTCGTGGAATTGTTAAGTGTAATTTGATCGAATGTTGCCTACCCCTGAAACGCGCATTTTCCCCCATAGACTATAATAGGATTCGATATTCGATTCGAGTAGTCGAATATTGAGGGGCTACTCGAAACGAATATCAAACCTCGAACATTTTACTGTTCGCTCATCTCTAATAAAATATTATTAATAAAAAAATGACAACTTTTAATGCCTCAAGTGTCAGAAAACTCATGGCATGTTAAATGGGTCCCTGTATGTCGTTCTCTATAATATATCACCTGTAGATTGGACTGAATTTTCATGGTAACTGGTTTCCTTTAATTTTGTGGATTCTTGTAAGAAATTCGTCACTATAGCATTAAGTGTAAGAAGAAGGAAAAAAATGACTGTAGTTCTTATGTTTGTTCTCATGGCCGGAAGGTGGGAGAACCACTCAGTATTTTCTTTACCATGCCGAGTCGAACCGCAGAGGTCATCCGTTTAGCTGCAAAACAAACAATTGCGAGCAATTTCCCCTTTCAATGCGCTGTACATATGCTTGACTCCAGTTTTTATATGAAAATATGGTGATTAGAAAATATGATGAAAATCCATTTTTTAACAGAAGGTTTAAAAGTAATCTTCAAAACAACGGGAGATTTAATTTATCACATTCTCTGAGCAGCTTAAAAACTCGGCATTTAAATACAAATGAAATGTTCCTCCATAAATCTCCTCTTCACAGTCCTGCTTTGCCATTTCGGATGAATCTTTACAGAAATATTACTACATCGTCGTTCTTTGTACTTAATACTAAACTGTGTACACTGACGAAAAATAAAGATGAAATTAATGACAAGGTTCTCCGGCAGCAAATAAACCGTTCATCAAGTGCTCAACGCCAATGATTAATGTGGCCGCGCGTAATTCTGGAGACGTACTTTACTGTAAAACTCCTTAAATCCGGCATTAAACGGAACGTCTCGTGCGTTGCATTTCAGTTTCATTAAATTAAGTGCCTAGGAGATAAAAAAAGAAATGGTGAGATTTATTTAGAAAAATACTATAGAATTTTGTCTCAAATGTTACCCAATGTGTGCCATTGTCATAGGCATGCTTGCCAAATTGGATCAATTTTTACATCTCACTAGACAGTCCAGTTTTGCAATTATCAACGGTTCACACGGCGTTCGGACCATTCCGTTCCCCTCTGCGCATGAAAAATGCGGAGTGTAAAGTCCTGCAAGCAAATCCGAAACCACATGGACCCCATTATAGGCTATGGGGTCCACGGGTTTCCTTAGGTAACCACCTTTTTATGTAGATTAGGTTTCCGTTTGGGGGTCCCCAATGCAAACTCGTGCACAGATGTAAACCAGGCTTAAGACCTCATTCACACATCTGCAGTCTGTGATAGTATGCTGTCCGTAGTTGATCCATTATTCATTGTGCTCCCCCAATAAGGTCATACTAGACCTTTTGGAAGATCATTTTAACTTTTTCCCCCCTAATTTCTCCTCTAATTGAGGCTGATACATTAACCACTGTTACAGGAGGAATGTAGCCTCGTATCACAGTGCAGAGCTGATGTTGGTCCTCTAGGACCCAGCAGGACATGCTGCTCTCAGCCACTGGTGGTCATGTGAGCGGTGGGGGGGGGGAGGGGAGGGTGGAAGTGGAGTAAACACTGAGCACTGTGCACACAACAATTGGGAAAGCAGGAACAGTAATCAACCATTTCTCCTGTATCTGGGGCTTCTGATATTATATATTTTATATAGTACATCAGGCACCAAAACTAAGTGTGCTTGTTGCTCAGGAATGGCGGGGGCCAGTGAGAAACTTCCAACTGTGCTGAAATAAATGACACAGCATCTATTAACAAATACTGACTATGAGAATTGGTGGCGGTAGAGAAAGGATAATGGAGGAGATGCATATACTTTACTACTGTTGGTCAGTGTACAGTATTACCATCTAATGACACACTCTCATATATAGAATGGTAATGACAGAATGGTAATAATACAATGAAAACACGAGGAAAGATCCCAAACCACTGGGGCTTACCTGCCAAAATGCTTCCAAAAAGTTTGTTTTTCACACTTTCTAAATTGTTTTTCTTTTTTTTTATTTTTTGCAGGTGAATGTGTCAGTGAGGTTTTCTGCTAAGACTCCAGTTTTTACATCGATACCGAATGAACAACCCTTCAAAGAATTTTTATATATTGTTCTGTAAATCCTGCATTTGCGAATTCTGCAAGTAATGTATGGCAGTCCTTTCTCCGTCCAAGAGCCTGTCAATCGTAAGTAAGCAAATAAAATGTTTACTTTGTCTTGAGTTAAATTATTTTCTGTTTTTCTATTATTTATTTAATTACCGATACATGTTTTTTTCTGCTTTTATGAATAATTATAAAAATAAAAAAAAAATATATTGTATACAAGATGAAAGTAAATATGTTCTAGAACAACAAGTGATAATCCAACCGGTACTAATCTCACTTTGTTGCAAGCAAACAAACAATAAGAGTCTGTGCAGATTCGCTAAGTGCTGTATTATAAGTGCCAAGCTATTCTTCTCTCCTAGAGATGTTCTCTCTTAAAACAATGTCTCCATGTCTATTGAGTCTGACGGTACGTACCATAAAAACTCTGTATGACAAAGTATGGAATAACAGTTATTATGACTCTGTATTATAATATAGTCATATGTATAAGCCATAAGGTTAAATGATCCATTGTGTGGTCTCAAGGGTCCTTTTATTTCCAATATCTGATATCTGGGATGCATTCATACACTTCAGACAAGTACCATTCATTCTCCTACCTTTAGATGTCTTCTCTGTGCCACCGTTCGGTGTGCCGCCATTTGGTAGGTTTCCCGGTTTTGTCGATATGCAAATTAGTTATCTCACAGCACTGGAGGCGGTCCCCAGCGCTCAAAAAGCACTGGGGGCATCCCCAATGCTGCGAGAGAACTCTCCAGTGCCACCTCCATCTTCTTCAGGAACAGGGTCTTCACCGCGTCTTCTTCCGGCACTGGCAGGCAAACTTCTAGGCCTCGGGCAGAGCCGACTGCACACGCCCACAGGCCACAAGAAAACGGCCGCTTACTTACTATGTAAGGCTGAGGGTGATAACTATTGTAATCTATAATGCATAGTCAACCAATGTAGTGACTGGCACAGACTGGAGGCATTGCTGTAGCATCGACACTGATAGATGAGCCTGCCCGCTACATTCAGAATAGATTGTAGAGGGGAAAGTTTAGTGAGGGGAAGACCGATTAGTAAGGAGTTACAGTAGTCAAGGCGAGAATGAATCAGAGAGACAATAAGTGTCTTTAATGTATCTCTGGTAAGGAAAGGGCATATTCTGGAGATGTTTTTGAGGTGGAGGTTACATGAGCGTGCAAGTGATTGGATATGGGGGGTGAAGGAAAGGTCTGAGTCAAACACAACCCCAAGGCAGTGGGCATGCTGCCTAAGAGTTATAGTAAGGCCTGAGACTGCAATGGATATATCAGGGACAGATCTATTAGATGGTGGAAACAGTAGTAGTTCAGTCTTAGAGAGATTTAATTTCAGATAGAGTGAGGACATAATATTAGAGACAGCAGAAAGACAGTCACTGGTGTTCTGTATGAGTGCTGGGGTGATGTCACGAGAAGATGTGTATAATTGGGTCATCAGCATAAAGATGGTACTGGAAGCTAAATCTGGTGATGGTTTGTCCAATGGGGGCTATGTAGAGAGAGAAGACCAGTTCTCCCACACAGTCTGGTCCTGCAACTCCAATGTTGTCTTCTGCTGGAAATATCCACCTTATGTGACCATTGATGACAATCAGTGGCCTTAGGAAGGGAAATGCGGATTTCACAACCACCGAGGAATACCACAGTTAGAAGACAGCAGAGTAGAAGGATCGGACCTCCCTGGGAGGACAGCGGCGTACTGCGGATAGGTGAGTTGTTTTTTTTTTTTTTGCCAACCATGAAAACAAAACAAAAAAAACCAAAAAGTTTAATCATCCTTAGTTTGATAAAGGTGACCTATGTGCCCCCGTGGCTTATGAGTTCAGTTGAAACTGCAACCACTGTAGCCCCAAGAGATATGCCAGAGTCTCCAAGAAATTTTATATAAATGAACTACATTGTTTTTTGTAAAGTCTAAAATCGAATAGCGATATCAAATCAGGCAAGGAGGCCATAAATCCAGATCTAATGTAACCCTGATGGTTGATTCTCTGCTGGTTGTGTAGTAAGAGGTTCACATAGTAGGACCCCTGCTTGACTACTATGAAAGCCTCACTGCAAGAATCCAAGGTAAAAGTGATTGCTTTGCACTTAGAGATTCCCTGCAAGAGTTCTTACCCAGGCACTGCCAGGAGCAGTAATCTCTGTACGCGGAAGACAGTTTACAATGAGGACATAGTAAGTGTGAATGAAGCATACTGACAATGATACAGTCTTTATTGGAAATATCTGCATGAAACTCTTTCTACTTATCATGTTTGGATGACAGTCTGCCAAACTCTTGGCACTTAAACTTTACTTTACTTCCTAAGGCAATGTTTTTTTTTTCGCACAGCAGTAAATTGTGCTTATATTCTACTCTACAAAAACATCACAGCACAAACCATTTTTGAAAGATTGGTCCAAAAAAAATCAATAAAATCAATATGAGTAAAGTTATAAAACAGTCTTAAAGAAGCACTTTGGGATTTTTTGATTACTCGCCCAGAATACTGGAACATTCGTTGTATTCCAGTTCAGTTGCATCCATACATTTTGGACACTTACTATGGACAGATGTGTTGTGTGATCTCACTAGTAGTCTGGACATTGTGTAGATGGGAGGGCAGTCCACACGAGTTACTGATTTACTGTAAATTACAGTGTTACATCTGTAAAATCCCTCCTGGATGTTTTCAGGAACTTCCCCCCACACCAAGCTCCATTTTACCTGTCCATCTGTATGTCTCTCCAGTCCTGATGAAGATTTAATTTCTGTCCTATCTAATGAAGCAGAAGTACATTGGCCTGAGACCATACTGTGATCAACTGTACAGTTATAAAACTTCACTGACATATACTCCTTATTTAAACTATCTGTGAGTTTTGTGTGCAGAATCTTCGGTGTATTCTATGAGATTCAGCCACTTTCTGCTCCTGCCCTTCCTGAGAGAGAGAGAGCAAGCAGGAAGCAGTAGAGAGCAGTGTAAAGTTTCATCACATAGGATACACTTTGATTCCTGACTGTGAGTTAGGGGACCTTTGCGTGTATGGGATAATGTTCTGCCCCCTAATTTTTAAGCATGCCATGGGAGCTGTAGAGGAGTCATAATGGGCGGGGGAGGGGGGATTCAAGATGGCAGACCAAGCATAAATGGCACATTAAATAAAACAGCTACAGTACTCATCAAAAAAAAAAATTTAGGCCTGTTTGGCAATAATTCTACAAAGTAAGAATGCTTTCAAAAATAGAAGTGTTAATTGTTTAATTTGTCTTTAACCAAAATGAAGTGAACGAAGCAAAGAGAAATGTAAATTCCATCGATATTTGATGTGACCTTTGCCTTTTGCCGTTCTTCCAATCCTTCTAGGTACACTTGCAGACAGTTTTTGAAGGAACTCGCGGTTAGGTTGTTCCCGCCATCTTGGAGAACTAAGCACAGATCTTCTGTGGATGTAAGCTTGCTCCAATCCTTCTGTCTCTTCATGTCATCCCATCACTGGGTGATGTTGAGATCAGGGCTCTGCAGGGGCCGTATCATCACTATCAGGACTCCTCCTCCAAAGGACAAAGGTCACACTAAATATTGATGGGATTAGAGTTCTCTTTTGTTTATTTCCCTTGATTTTTTAATTAACAGAAATAACCTATTAACACTTCTTACTCTGCAGCATTGTGTATATTATTTACAGACATGTCAATGACCCGTACCTTTATTTCTATGCTGATGTAACTCAGCCACGGTGTATACTAGGCCTATTTGTTTATTCTGAAAACTTGACACATTTTTAATAGCAAACCCTCCTTGCATGTGACCATGACTACTACTCTAGCCAACAAGCTACGATGAAAAGGTCATGCCTGCTGACAGAGCAAGCAAAGCCCCATTCCCAAACTGCCACCAACAGACACACCTGCTCATACTGTCTCCTTTATGAAGTCGATGTGCAATTATTAAATGCAGACTCTGTTGACCAATAGTAAAATGAAAAGTTCACAATGCTATTGCCACATAGAATATCAGTACTTAGGTTTGTGTTTTGCTGTTTAAAGGTCACCAAGACAGTAAGCAGAAGAGTTCACTTAAATTAAAGGAAAAAAAATCAGAAAATACATGGACATCTGTTCTACTAGCCATAAAGAGAAAGAGAAAATATTGTCAATTTTGTCATTTTTTATCAATTAGCATAATTGATGTCATGTAGAAAGAAGAGAGACGTATCTACCTGAATTAAACTCACCACTAGCATTAGATTTTACTGGATATAGCATACATACACATGCACTCCCCTAACATGTTCTTCTGGCTGAACATGTCCAAATCGGTGTATAACAAGTTAAAGGTATCCTATAATTAAAACTCTATTTTTTTTGTCCCTAACACATAGAAATAGCCTTAAGAAAGGCTATTCTTCTCCTACCTTTAGATGGCTTCTCCGGGCCGCTGTTCGGTATTAATCCCGGTTTTCGTTGGTATGCAAATGAATTCTCTCGCAGCACTGGGGGCGGGCGCCAGCACTCAAACAGCACTGGAGACACTCCTCCATCTTTTTCAGGAATGGCCTCTCTTCGCATCTTCTTCTGGCAAACTTCTAGGTCTCGGGCAGCCGACTGTGCATGCCTGCTGGCCACAAGAAAATGGCCGCTTACAATACTGTGTAACCAGCCATTTTCTCGTGGTCCGCGGGTATGCGCTTTCAGCTTTTCCCTAGGCCCAAGGCCTAGAAGTTTGAAGCCAGTGCTGGAAGAAGACGTGATGGGATCCTGTTCCTGAAGAAAATGGAGGTGGTGCTGGCGAGTTCTCTTGCAGCATTGGGGACGCCCCCAGTGCTGCGAGAGAACTCATTTGCATACAGATGAAAAACGGATTTATACTGAACGGCAGCATGGAGAAGACATCTAAAGGTAGGAGATGCATAGCCTTTTCTTAAGGCTATTCTTACGTGTTAGGTACAAAAAATTGAGTTTTAATGATAGGATTCCTTTAAGCAGCTTTTCTAAACACAACACGGTTTATCAAGTTATCATTACAGAAGAGTGCAAAAGAACCAGATTCAAACTCTTCGCAGATCATTTTGCCCAAATTGTTTAATCCCTTCTTGACATCCAGCAGAATTCGAGTATTTAAAAATGGTGCTCGCTCAGAAGTAGACCCAGTGCCATAACCTGGTGTTGTAATGTCTTGGTTGTGAGCATTAATTCTTTTTACACGTGTTTTTAGTTTCCAGCGCTATTCGTCACCGCACTTTCACTCACTGTTTCTAGGATAGCTCCCACGCAGTGAGATCGTAATTCAGAAGCCATCCCAGAAACAAAAACTCCTGCAGCCTATGTCAAGCCTCAATCTATAAGTAGAGATTTTGCATTAGACTGCAATACGCTTGTAAGGAAGAACACATCTAAGGCAACCCCATACCATTGTTCTTGGTAAACATCAGACTGGTGAGGATACTGGAGCTTTCTAATACATGACTACAGGGTCAGTAAACCAACAGGGCGTGTTTGTAGTCTGGAGCCATTAAAACACATACTTGAACCACAGGACGTCACCTTATTTTTTTTTTATCTCCACTTTTTCATTCTATTTTCTTTTATTCATTTCCCCCTCTGTTCTAAGATTTACCTTTTACCTGTTGTAAATAATCTTTTGTATTATTAAGGGCATAAAAAAACCTATAGATTCTACTACTGTCTTAGCAGAAGATGGCTAGTTGGACACCTGATAAAGTATGGCAGCTACAAACCCTTAGGATGACTTCCATGGATGTAATAGAAGCTGCACCGGGTACAGATCATGCCCCTAGTGATACACTTGATTCTAGGAATTTTACTTCTCAGTATTTCACCTATGGCACTTCAGGCTTTAGATGTACAATTTAAAAAAAATTGAAAGTTAACAAAAAGTTTTATTTATTGTCTTTCATAATATACCCTTGTTGAAATGAAATAAAGGTGATAGAGATCTCCAAGACTTTCATCTCTATTTAATACCTTCATATATTCTGTCTTCATCGCACCAGACTGTGTACTTTATGTAATGGCATCAAAGTCACTTATAAGTATCATGGAAAAAGTCTTCCAAAATGTAATTATATTGAGCTGTTAATGGGATCAGAGGATAAAATCAATGGATCCCCTGGAAACCTCAATGGAACCCCTGGAAACCTTAATGGAATCCCTGGGAATCTCAATGGATCCCCTGGGACCCCCAAAGGATCTCCTGGAAACATCCATATGAACCCCAGGGAACCTCAATGGAACCCCTGGGAACCTCAATGGAACCCCCTGGAAACCTCAATGGAACCCTTGGAAACCCAATGGATCCCCTGAAAACCTCAATGGAACCCCTGAGAACCTCAATGGCATCTCTGGAAACTTCAATGGATCTCCTGGAAACCGCAATGAAACGCCTGGGACCCCCAATGACTCTCTAGGAAACCTCCATTGAATGCCAGGGAACCTCAATGCAACCCCTGGAAACCTAACTGAAACAATATTCATAATGTATCACAGAATATAAGTTGGGCGCCATGAAACTATACTTGTATAAATGCAAGAAAAATAAAACCAGGGCCTCATGCATAAAATAAGAAGTTTCTACATTTAACTGATCTTCAGCTTGGATAACGTCTTCAATCTTTCATGTAACCAATTCAACACAATATTACGACATGCTAACAAAGGCCTTGTCACACTGCGAGTCACAAAGCCTTGGTCACTCATAGATACAAATAGGATCATGATAACTTATAAAATCATGTTGTTTGTTGAAAAGCTGCTAAACGTGAGACACATGTATCCTAATATGTCCAACCAAGAGGACAGGTAAGGCTATGTTCACATTTGGAGACTCCATCGCTATGTTTTTCTAAAGTCAGCAGAAGAAAAAGTCCTTCTTTATGTCCACTGGTTTCAGTTTTAATACAATGGACCCATGGACCCCATTATTATCAATGGGGTACATCAGTCTCTGTATGTATCTGCAATTGTAACGATCCACTTGTCCATTGCTTTGGTCCTCCAATGGACAAGAGCAACTGATAGCTTAGCTTTAATGTGAGCGCTTTGACGATAACCATCTTTAGTGCTGATCCTACTATAGGATTTTGTACATAAATGTAAGTGATTTTAATAAAAGTACAATAAAATAAAAGATAATAATCAAGAAGCAGCTACTTGAAGTCAGATCTTTCTCACTTAGAGGAGTCCCTTTCATCATGCGCACTGACGCCCCAAGACATATAGACAATTCAAAGGTGGTAGCAATAGCAAACCCCATAGACATCTAAAATCAGATGAGCTTCCTATAATGACATTCGCTTATGTGCCCCTTATGCCCCCTATATCTACAGAGTTAGGAGAAGTATCTGAGATGTGAACATGTCTTATGGTCACTGGTTCGGTGACCTTAGACCCCCGGACCACACCTTCTACAAAGCTAATACAATGCTAGACTTGAAGTGTAAGAGGCTTGAAGACTAATGCCCCATTCACACGGGGCACGGAATGGCGTATTTTGGTCCTGATTCTGACGCGGGAAGCCACATCAGAATAGGACTACATTGCGCCTGCCGCGACTGTCATGGCTTCCGACAGTCACAGCTTCCCGCTCCGGAGTAGGCCCAAATGAATGGGCCTAGTCCGCAGGGTGCTGCCGAGAGGTGGGCGCCGCGCATGAATCTGCCGTGGAATCCGCCTGAAGAAAGGGCAGCTCACTTCGTTTTTGTTGCCGCTCACTGAAAAAAGGAAGGTAGCGGTCTGTATAGACCTCTATTGTGAGGGGACGGATTCTGACGTGGATTCCACGCCAAAATCCACCCCCTCTTGCCCCGTGTGAACGAGCCCTAACAAATCCCTTAATAGAACCATCCTCTTGTTTTTCCGCTGATGAGATAATGATGCCATGAGACTGACAGTCACTTGTAGATAAAGTTGTTCAACAACATTTCATTCTAATTGCATAAATTTAAGTTTTTAGTTTCTATTTTTTTTTATCGGAGAGCAATCACTTCCAATTAGCCCAAATCCAATCTTCTCCTAATTGTTTGGTACAGTATCTCATTAGCTTGTAAACAATTTATTTCCATTGCATATCGTAGGACTGTTTATTGTGTTGGGTCTTTTATCATGCTTGGCTAGAATCACCTGTAGATCCATGCTCAGATTGGAATTACTTTGCTTAAATTAGTCGGAGATTGCTTAAATTGTTTAAATATCACTTTGTTAATTTGTTATTACCGAAATGGTTCTCGCAGTTAGTTAAGTAAGTTATAAACTTATCTCATTTATTGTGCCTGTAGTCTACGTCTCCCAGACAGGAGCAGCCTTAGGGACATGCAATTCATCCTCCATGAAGAAAGAGGGCACCACTTGGCTGAAATCACCATTTTTTTTTACCTTTCGTGGCCCCACATTGACAATGTAGCTTTTTTTGTTGCGGATTTTGCAGCAGTTTTTTGAACCAAAGCCAGGATTGGAGAAGTATAAGAGTTTCCTATATATTCCCCATTCCTTTTGTGGCCACTGTTGACTTTGGCTCAAAAAAAGCAACAAGAAAAGCTCCATTTTCGCAACGTGGGGCGTTATCCTAAAGGATAATTGTGTTCGGACATTCTGGGGAGATTTATTACACCATCTTCTCGAGTTTTCTTGCGTACATTAGTGTTAATTTGGAACATCTTTGGCACACAATCCTTTCTTTCACCAAAGATGCACCTTTTTGTAAGCGGGGGAAAGCGGGAGAAGTGGGGCAGATAGCAGGGCGGGCTGGGGTGTTGAGGCCTCCGTCCAATATATTTATGGTAACTTATGCCAGAAAACTGGAGTGAGTTACATAGGAAATCTAAGCAAGTTCCGGATTGGTGCAGACTTCCATGGATCAGATATATTAAGAGGCCGAAGCTTGTTAATAATTCAGTCTTGCCTCGTATCAATCGGAGACTTTCTAAAGAATTTTATAGGGAACACTAGTCCTAATACATTCCATCCTCTATGTGAGTGATAACTGCACATGTCTAACCTTGTCTGTTTGGTGCAGATGAGTAAGCAGCACCTACCTATGGATTAGATAGCAAGAGTATGCCGCAAGTGAGGAGGCAGCGATAGACTGTCCTGCATAGGGCAATATTCAACATACCCTGTTTCCCCAAAAATAAGTCATCCCCCAACAGTAAGACATAGCAGAGGTTTTGTTGAATTGCCTAATATAAGGCACCCCCGAAAGTAAGACATCCACCAATGATAATAATCTTTCTGTGTAAAGATTGTATGAAGAAAAACATTGCAGCCGGTTGAACACTGTGCACGATGTTCCATGTGCACAGGTATGCCGGCTGCTGACGCCACTGCGATACGTAGATGAGCTGGGAGATGCCTGTTGTGCATACACTAAGCATCGTATGCAGCGGAAAGTCCACTCTCCCAGTTCATCCCACAGCAGTCGGAACAATGGATACAACATACGGTATCGCAGCAGCCTGATTTCCTGTGCACACGTAGCACCGCACACAGCGCTCAGCCGGCTGCAATGTTTTTCTTCATACAGTCTTTGCGCAGCAAGCACATATTAGCGTAGTGCAGTGGTGGCAGCAGCACACAAAAATAAAATAAGGCATCCCCTGAAAATAAGACATAGCATATCTTTAGGACCAAAATTTAATATAAGACACTGTCTTATTTTCGGGAAAACCTACTAATTACTTATTTTCGGCCATACCTACTAATTTCAGCGGACCATCTAATCTGGCGTGACGGTTTCGTGTGACCAGTGTTGGATTTCAATACGGCTCATGTTTTGGAGATGATCCCCTATCAGAGGTGACTGGCAGCAGCTCTTTGACTCTCCGCATTAGAAACACATATGTACGAGTATCCACTTTATCAAACCGGTTGCCTGCCTACCTACTACAGTTGTGGCTTTTGGCTTTTTCGTTTTTATGTAATTCATTTCGTTAATTTAGTTACAAATATTGAATTTCCTAGAAATATTTCAGTTTAGTTTAGTTTGAAATGCGATTATACTCTATAAAATTCTAAAATGAAACAAAATGACCTGGAATTTGTTGTCACGGTGGATGCAGAAAGTGACTTCACATTGTCCTCATTGTACATGCTGTGTGTATCAGTCTCACTTACACAGCGCATGCAATGTGGACATATTGGATGTCAAAAGCAACTAGAATTTCGACCACTTTACACTGTGAATGGAACAAGACCTCCAAACCTCTGGTTTATTTGGGACTGTTTTTATATGTAATGCACAGAAGTTGAAGAGGAATTCTATACATTGTCCTATTGAGTTATTATTGAGTAATACATCCTCACCCTAGTTGGAGAATAATGGTGGAAATAGTGAACCTGGAGAAGTGTCAAGGTGACCTTGAATTTCTATTAGGTCTATCCAAGCAGGTACACGCTTTGTATGATGTATATGTTATCAGGAGGGTCTGGGCAAAACTGACTTCAGTGTATCAAGGGGAAAATTAAGAGTGTAGATAGCCATAACCCATGGTCAATGGTCAAACTGGTATAATGGGGCATCTTATGTGTATGGTTCTGATGTGTACCTATGATGTGCCATATCAGGCTGGATTTACACAAGCGCTTACCCCTCGTTCACATCTGTGTTTGGTAATCCATTCGGGGAGTCCACATGGGGATCCCCCAAATGGTCTACCAAACGCACTTGCAAGCGGTGTGCAGTGATAGTGTATGGACCCCATACAGAACAAGTGGACAGAAAAGTAGATCCCCGTGCAGACTCCCCGAACAGATTACCAAACACTGGGGGTTTCCAGTCTCCATTCCGTTTGAAAAAATGCAACTGGGCGGAAAACCCTGCAGACCCCATTATAGTCTATGAGGTCCATGGGTTTCCACGAGTTACCACCTCGTAAGCATATTGGGTTTCCTTTTTTCAAGTCCCCAAGTGGGCCCAAAGAATGGAAACCCAAGCGCAAGTGTGAACCTTGCGTCATCTATTTTTATTACCCCACTCAACAATTTTTAGGACAGTGGACAGGAATCTAGATTGCCTCAAAAAACTGGCATGAGTTACATTGGACGTTTATGCCAATCTCTGACTGGCATACATTTCAATTCTAATGCACATGACTTCCTTATGTGAAGGAGAATTATTAAGAGCTCAAAGACCCCCAATAATTCTGCCAGTGCAAAAATGGATAAAGATTGATGCAGGAAATTCCAGCCCAATGACTTGGCAAAGGGACCCCGTGTAGTAAAACAAGAGCCCTACTAGGGAGCCACACAAAATAGAGCCGCAACACGTCTATGAGCAGGTTTTGATTTCTTTATGCCAGTATTTCACTTTATTTTCATGGTCTCATGTGGATTCTCCATTGTTCATATTCCATGGACCCAGCTGGCTAATAGGAGAGTCTTTTTTCCCTTTCCAACTTAAATTTTGCATTTCAATTCCTGTATTTTCCCATTTACTGCTTTGAACAAAACACAAAGCAGATTGAGACCCAATTGTGACACAAATTGCATAGTAAACACATAGTGTGTGTACATTTATTATGTTTTAGACACTTTTTTATGCAGAACTCAACAATTTTAAAAGGTGCCTAGAAAAAGATGCGCAGCAAACGGATAAAAGCGGTATTTTTGTCATTAAATAGCGAAGTCGATTTGTAACAGTTTGGTTGTCACTTCAGGAGCTGCCAAAAGCAATTTTTTTTTTAAGAAAAGGTTAGAATGAACTGAAAAAAATAACACAAGAATTGCTCATCTCGTTGATGCCCCTCCATGGACATTAGGGCAGTTCCAATACCTGCTCTTGCTTCTTCTGCTTCCTTGTCCCTCTTGACATGTAGGAAATACCACTCACCCAACCACGGACTATAGTAATTTATTGTTGGGTGGCTAAGAGGTCATTCATAGTAAGCAACAGGGGATTGAAAATTGTTGAAACGTCAGTAGCCTCCAACCTCCAATACCACCAGTGGTCATCAATATAATGAAGAGGCTTTCCCTTCTGAGACTTTAACCAGTCATGTCCTTCATTAAGAGATAGGAGAACCAAATCAGTGTTTGTTTGGAGATTCATCTCGAGCTAATTAAAATCGCCACTGCATTATATGCTGAGTGATATTCAGACCCTAGAGAATAGTAAATTGAGACCTAAAGAGATGAAAAAAAAAAAAAAAAAAACTATAGATACTCACCTTCCCTTACCTTTTTTGGGCCTCCTTGTGGCATCTAGCACTTTCCTGGTGATGTCATGCACAATGACACTCAACATGCCCATGTCACAATTGAGGTCATGTCATCATAGGCCTCAGGAGTTACCCGGGGTGCATGAAATCACTGAACTGGCCGATAGAGAGTGCCAGATGCCACGAAGAGGCCTGAAGTAAGAAAAGGGAGGTGAGTATGAATGGGTTTTTTTGTTTGTTTTTTACACCTCTCCTGGGCCTCCACCCATTATACTCTAGAATCTGAAGAAATCCCACAGTATAATAATGTTTTCAATGAAATGGAAAGACGGCGCTCTCAGGTCACAACAGGATTTTATTCAATAAGACAATGATGCACAACGCTAAAAAATCGCCGCGTTTCGGGCACACCTGCCCTTTCTCAAGTGCGTAACTTCACACAAATTGGCATACAATTTGTATACATCTTCCAGACTGACCGAGCTTTGTGTGAAGTTACGCACTTGAGAAGGGTAGGTGTGCCCGAAACACGGCGATTTTTTAGCGTTGTGCATCATTGTCTTATTGAATAAAATCCTGTTGTGACCTGAGAGCGCCGTCTTTCCATTTCATTGAAAACGCTATCTTCCCCGGCCTTGGCCGGTGTCCATCAGACGTGCTGCCTCCTCCACCTTACGGTAAACCCCAAACGTAGTTGTGAGCAATTGCCACAACCTCATCAGGTGAGAGGCAATTTGGTCCTTTTAAATCTTCTGGTTATTTCCACCAAAATTTATCAGACATTCTACACTATATAGTGTGCTCGGTGTCTCTTTTGTTTTTTATTCACAGTATAATAATGTCATTCTGACGTTGACATAAATTCAGCTGTGTTTGCCATCAAGAGAAAGAAATTGAATGCATAGGTTCCTTAGAGCCCTCACAGTGTTCTACACTATGTTTTATAGATAGGTTCCTAGGAGCCCTGACAGTGTTATACACTATGTTTTATAGATAGGTTCCTAGGAGCCCTGACAGTGTCATACACTATGTTTTATAGATAGGTTCCTAGGAGTCCTGACAGTGTTATACACTATGTTTTATAGATAGGTTCCTAGGAGTCCTGACAGTGTTATACACTATGTTTTATAGATAGGTTCCTAGGAGCCCTGACAGTGTTATACACTATGTTTTATAGATAGGTTCCTAGGAGCCCTGACAGTGTTATACACTATGTTTTATAGATCGGTTCCTAGGAGCCCTGACGGGGTTCTACACTATGTTTTATAGATAGGTTCCTAGGAGCCCTGACAGGGTTCTACACTATGTTTTATAGATAGGTTCCTAGGAGCTCTGACAGTATTCTACTCTATGTTTTATAGATAAGTTCCTAAGAGCCCTGACAGTGTTATACACTATGTTTTATAGATAGGTTCCTAGGAGCCATGACAGTGTTATACACTATGTTTTATAGATAGGTTCCTAGGAGCCATGACAGTGTTATACACTATGTTTTATAGATAGGTTCCTAGGAGCCCTGATAGTGTTCTACACTATGTTTTAAAGATAGGTTCCTAGGATCCCTGACAGTATTCTACACTATGTTTTATAGACCCAATCCACCTGAACCCAAAACTAAATCACAGTGAACAATAGAAGTCTATGGAGAGGGGAGGGGAGAGGAGTAGGCTGCTGAAATAGACACAAATAACTGCAATTGTTAAGTATTCTTCCTTTGTGAGAGTTTCAGAATAACACACTAAGAATTGCCTTCGGCTGAAGGAACAGCATATATAATATTTTTATTTTTGTAGGTTATAAAGGGTTATTTTACTCAGTTATTCATTTAGATTGCAGCGCTTGACTCCTGACAACAGATCACAGGTACAGATACTTGCCTAACGTACCCATATTATGTCACATATTCAAAACTTTGCTGCAAAATTTCAGCTTTTGTAGACTAATCATTAGTCTCTACTTTTTCTCTCTGGCATCTGGCATGGCCTTGTCATTCATTACCGTCATAAATAACAAGAAATGAAACTTGGGAAAACAAGAAGACTTTATCTATGAATATGTATGAGCACGATTTATTATATAATAAAATATATGTTAACTTTCTAAATGGTGAAGTGCGGAGCTTGACATGTGCATTCAGCTAGAATATGTCATTGGCAGAATGAGATTCTATATGCGCAGAGTATAGAATATATTTGATTTGCATAAAGATATTGAGCATATGATTCTATATATTCAAAGAATATATAGATGATATATATATATATATATATATATATATATATATATATATATACAGTCCTATGAAAAAGTTTGGGCACCCCTATTAATCTTAATCATTTTTAGTTCTAAATATTTTGGTGTTTATAACAGCCATTTCAGTTTGATATATCTAATAACTGATGGACACAGTAATATTTCAGGATTGAAATGAGGTTTATTGTACTAACAGAAAATGTGCAATATGCATTAAACCAAAATTTGACCGGTGCAAAAGTATGGGCACCTCAACAGAAAAGTGACATTAATATTTAGTAGATCCTCCTTTTGCAAAGATAACAGCCTCTAGTCGCTTCCTGTAGCTTTTAATCAGTTCCTGGATCCTGGATAAAGGTATTTTGGACAAACAATTCAAGTTCAGTTAAGTTAGATGGTCGCCGAGCATGGACAGCCCGCTTCAAATCATCCCACAGATGTTCAATGATATTCAGGTCTGGGGACTGGGATGGCCATTCCAGAACATTGTAATTGTTCCTCTGCATGAATGCCTGAGGATTTGGAGCGGTGTTTTGGATCATTGTCTTGCTGAAATATCCATCCCCGGCGTAACTTCAACTTTGTCACTGATTCTTGAACATTATTCTCAAGAATCTGCTGATACTGAGTGGAATCCATGCGACCCTCAACTTTAACAAGATTCCCGATGCCGGCATTGGCCACACAGCCCCAAAGCATGATGGAACCTCCACCAAATTTTACAGTGGGTAGCAAGTGTTTTTCTTGGAATGCTGTTTCTTTTTGGACACCATGCATAACGCCTTTTTTTATAACCAAACAACTCAATTTTTGTTTCCAAAATGAAGCTGCCTTGTCCAAATGTGCTTTTTCATACCTCAGGCAACTCTATTTGTGGCGTACGTGCAGAAACGGCTTCTTTCTCATCACTCTCCCATACAGCTTCTATTTGTGCAAAGTGCGCTGTATTGTTACCGATGCACAGTGACACCATCTGCAGCAAGATGATGCTGCAGCTCTTTGGAGGTGGTCTGTGGATTGTCCTTGACTGTTCTCACCATTCTTCTTCTCTGCCTTTCTGATATTTTTCTTGGCCTGCCACTTCTGGGATTAACAAGAACTGTCCCTGTGGTCTTCCATTTCCTTACTATGTTCCTCACAGTGGAAACTGACAGGTTAAATCTCTGAGACAACTTTTTGTATCCTTCCCCTGAACAACTATGTTGAACAATCTTTGTTTTCAGATCATTTGAGAGTTGTTTTGAGTAGCCCATGATGCCACTCTTCAGAGGAGATTCAAATAGGAGATCAACTTGCAATTGGCCACCTTAAATACCTTTTCTTATGATTGGATACATCTGGCTATGAAGTTCAAAGCTCACTGAGGTTACAAAACCAATTTTGTGCTTCAGTAAGTCAGTAAAAAGTAGTTAGGGGAATTCAAATCAATAAAATGATAAGGGTGCCCATACTTTTGCACCGGTCAAATTTTGGTTTAATGCATATTGCACATTTTCTGTTAGTACAATAAACCTCATTTCAATCCTGAAATATTACTGTGTCCATCAGTTATTAGATATATCAAACTGAAATGGCTGTTGCAAACACCAAAATATTTAGAACTAAAAATGATTAAGATTAATAGGGGTGCCCAAACTTTTTCATAGGACTGTATATATATATATATTTTTTTTTTCAAAGCAAAATTAAACATATAGCATTGATAACATTTATATATTACATTCCAACATACAATAGTTTCTTTACATGATGTAATTCTCAAGATGATCTCTAATCCCCATCCGAAGAATTAGAATGATCCGCCCCATAGTAAATCACAAATTGCCACTTATGTATCAATTTTTCATTCCTGCAATATAAATGGAACGCAATGCCAATTTTTAAAATTTATTTATTGAAACTTGTTAGGGAAATGTATCACTTTTTTCCAATCTGTTTTTATTTTCTGAGGTTTTTTTTTTAGATTTTTTAAATTCTTTTTTTCTGTACATGATTATGAGGGCGGCCATCTAGCCTGAGCTTTTCACTTGCCCAACATTTAGTCGATAAGGTCAGAGGTAGTGGTGAGCGATTGTGTTCGGAAAAGATCAGATTCCGATCGGCGATCAAGAAAATTTCACGATTGCGATCGGAATTCTGAACACGACCTTTTTAGGTGGGATTGAGATCGGTGATTATTTCCTACAATGCTTGGCTACTGGTCAAGCATTGTGGGGAAAGCTAACAATGTTAGCCTTCACACTGAGTATACGCTCCGCTCATTCTATACATAATCTCGTTCAGAATGAGCGGCATTAAAACAGATCCCATTGATTTCTATGGGTGCTGGCATACGTGCGCTCCTCATTGAAATCAATGGGAGGCTTTTTAACCTATTGCTTTCCATGTGGTACGAGTGTCACGTCTCCCTGCCCTGTACCCACCCACACTCTCCTAAGCCACAAGCCCCGCCTTCTTCCTAGGTCTTTAACACTAACCTGGGAGGCAGGGGGCAGCGAGGCGAAGAAGAACGAGAACACCGGGCACCGGACCTGCCATCTCTGCAGATAAGTGGACAGCAGGGGGGCTAAGTAGCCAGAGAATTAAAAAAAAATTGGTGCATCCAGTACCTTCCCATGACTTTTGGCCACTGAGTGTATTAAGGTGGCCTTTTACATTTTCTTATACTGCCCCAAGTGGGCAAGTGTGCATTGTTCTTATTTCGGAACGGAAAATACGCCACTAATATCAGTCTCTCTCCGTTCAGGACAAAATTCAGTTTCCTGATCCTTCTGTCATCATCCGATAGGGGAGAGTTGGCACGCCCTAAAAATCACACAAGGTCAGGTGGTTTGGCCGGTCCCATCAAAATCAATGCGTTCAGGTGACCTCGCTCTTACACATTCGACCACCTTAAGCTCTTAAGAAAGCAATCTACTTGCTGGGTAATTTGAGGCTATAGATTTATGGCCTATTATAACAGATACCACAGCTGTCAGGGGACCCGAACATGCAGATGTTACCGAGCAGAACTGGAGAGGGAGCAGATGTTGTGTTTTTTCATTATATTTTTTTTCTCCAAGGTAATGATGAGTTATGACAGTGACATACATTTATCCACAGTCTTATGAAATATTACACGTAACATATTATAATACTGTAGGTCTCGCCAAATGTCAAAGCCGATCTGCTACATTGATAGATGAGCACCGCTACATCTGCATAACTCATCCTTACCCGCCTGCACTGAGCAATCACTGTGTATTGGATATACAATTAACCAGAAATATAAATGATCAGTTTTAGACCTTTCTTTATAGGGGTAATAAGAACGGTAACTAAGTTATGCATTTCCCATTATGCCCACGAGGTGGCGTCGTGTTAGTATAACAGAACACTGTTTTACTGCTTACAGACAGTAGTTGTTCCATCTTAAAGGCTGGATTTGACCCAAATTTTCTGGACCCACAAAAAACTCTGATACTCTGGGGTCTCCTCTGTATCCAGAGTGTAATAAGTGGAGGTGTAGAAGTGAATAAAAATAATAACGAGATATACTCACCTTGTTCCTCACCTCTCCTGGACATCCGACAGTCCCTGACGTCCTCTTCATGCCTCTTCCAGGGTTTGACTGAAGTCACTTACCCAAGGTCACCTCTGAGGCCTCTGATGGAGCCTCAGCAATCACATGGGACGTCCTGAGGTAATGACCAGACAAGCATGGGCGTAACTAGAGAAGCAGACACAACAGCAGCTAGGGGGCCGACTAAGGGGGGCCATTTCTGTTGAGACCCAGGGTACTATTGTGAAAATATGGATGATGGAAAGAGATGTGGAAAAGTAAATGTGCCCCCATTACTTTACTTGGACATCATAATACCTGTATATGACATTATAATTATTTTCGTCTTATACAGTGATGTCATAGGGTACACAACAACCTTTTTGTGTGTATATTATCTCGGTATTGTGACATCACTGTGTGTATTATCCTGTACTGTGACATCACTATGTGTATTATCTCTGTACTGTGACATCACTGTATTATCCCTGTACTGTGACATCACTGTGTGTATTATCCCTGTACTGTGACATCACTGTGTGTATTATCCCTGTACTGTGACATCACTGTGTGTATTATCCCTGTACTGTGACATCACTGTGTATATTATCCCTGTACTGTGACATCACTGTGTGTATTATCCCTGTACTGTGACATCACTGTGTGTATTATCCTGTACTGTGACATCACTGTGTGTATTATCCCTGTACTGTGACATCACTGTGTGTATTATCCCTGTACTGTGACATCACTGTGTGTATTATCCCTGTACTGTGACATCACTGTGTGTATTATCTCTGTACTGTGACATCACTGTGTGTATTATCCCTGTACTGTGACATCACTGTGTGTATTATCCCTGTACTGTGACATCACTGTGTTTATTATCTCTGTACTGTGACATCACTGTGTGTATTATCTCTGTACTGTGACATCACTGTGTGTATTATCCTGTACTGTGACATCACTGTGTGTATTATCTCTGTACTGTGACATCACTGTGTGTATTATCTCTGTACTGTGACATCACTGTGTGTATTATCTCTGTACTGTGACATCACTGTGTGTATTATCTCTGTACTGTGACATCACTGTGTGTATTATCTCTGTACTGTGACATCACTGTGTGTATTATCTCTGTACTGTGACATCACTGTGTGTATTATCTCTGTACTGTGACATCACTGTGTGCATAATCAATACTGTAAAAGCACTATGTGAATTATCACTGTCTTCATTTTCTGAGATTGCTGATTCAAGTCTGGGTAGAGTTTGCCATGTGACCCTATTACAGATTTTTCTATGGGGCCCCATGTTCCCTTGTTATGCTGTACTGTATATGCCTAAATCAGTGACTCAGAGCCATCAATGCTTTAGCCTATCATGGAATTTTGAGACAAAGTGTGACACAAGCTGCTGAGATAAACTTTCACTGCATTTACGTTGATACACATAACCCATTGTCATATATACAGTACGCCCTATAATTCAGCTCTGGTGCCTATGTAAGCTGAACCCTACTCATGTGTATACCTTATATAACAGCACTATATCCTGCTTAGAAACTCTAAGTAATGAAAGTTTTCCAAATATCATCCTAAACACATAAACACATCAGAATGAAGAGCTTCTCGTCCGTTCTGTCTCTAATTAACATCTCAATTAGTTTCCATGTTAATCTATATCTTCTCGTAGCCAATCAGAAGCAGATGGGTAAGAGCCTTTGAATGTAATGGATTTCCATAATGTATTGCTGTACCATATGTAATGGTTTTGTTCTCAAAAACCATTCATGTCATCTCAGATCGGAGAACAATATTACATTTATTAACAATTACGGGATGTTACGCGCTGGTGACTCCATCTTAAAGAGGACTTGTCAGCGCTCTGCTTATTAAAGATTTTTTTCCTTGTGAAAAAATGACCATCTTTTCTTACAACTCGATGATGTACCGTCTGTCTGGTATTCCGTCTAAAAACTTACAGTAATTTCTCAAGTTGCAAAGGTGTCGGCACACAATATTGTAACATGACGTCTTGTCTTCTGGACCATCGTAACTTGTCACCAGACCGAACATGAAACTTGGCTGGAGATTCCAAAAAATCAGCTCGGTTATTACACTGGCAAGACCTCTGTATTATTGACGTGCGTGCACTGATTGGTTGATTAGTAGCGCCTCTCTATGGTATAGTGCAGTAATTCATGCCCTGTATCATTTGTGCCACAAAAGTAAAGTAAATCATGGCAAAATCTACACCAGCCCTGGGGGGTTTGTACCCTGCCATCGGGGTACAGAGAGGATGCGCCTAATTCATTTCAAGTCCTGCATGTCTGACTTTGTGTCGGTGTAAAAAAAAACGGTTCCACGGCGGAGAGGCTGCATACGGTACCGGCGGTTTGCTTTAAAAACCTATTGCAATGAATGAGTTTTTTAAATGACCGCTGGCAATCCATAGGCGAGGGAGGGCTTCGGTGCGGGGGGGATAGGGGCAGAGGCGCGGGGCGGGGGCAAACAGTAGGTAGGGGGGCCAAGGTAGCAAGTGGGGGGAAAGGGGGGCAGGGGCGCGCATGGGGACTGTGACGGGGTGCACGCCGTGGATCATACTAAACAGCGCTAGGCTAACTATACGCGGCTCAGCGTCAACACCAACCCGCAAGCGAAGTCGCCGGCAGACGCTAATATATATATATATATATATATATATATATATATATATATATATATATATATATATTGCTCTAAGATTAGAATATTACAGTTATTATTCTACATTAATTATTAGTAATATATGTTTGTTATATTATATCATACTGTTACATTTCATTATTTGAATATTAATAATACTATTGTAAGAATATTCAAACAATCCCATATAACAGTATGATATAATACACTTACCATATCATAATACTATGTAATTAATCTATAATAATTACTGTAATAATGTTGTATTACTGTACTACAACTCAGAGAGATGAAACAATGGCATTGTCTTTAACACCCAAATTCCCACATTTACTTTGTATAAGCAGTATATAGGTATAATCCGTAGCTAATGTCCTATCTGGATTACCTTAGATTCTAACCATCTTATATGTTAAGTCTGTTACAGAAAGTTCTTTGAAATTATTTGGAGAAACCCATTTTATTCTATAATACATCACAATCATTTCTTCTCACAATTTCTTTAGCTTAGTTTTCTAATACCTATAACAAGCTTGGCAGTCCTTGTCCGTGGAGTATATCATGTACATTCCAGCTGTATCTGTCTTATTTTTACAAAATTGTTTTGCTGCATTGCTCAAAATGTCCCCTGTCTCCTGTATTATGTGCATAGACAATGCAGCAAGTCGTGTGGGCTTTATGACATCTGCAATCAATAGGAGTTAATGGACAGAGAAGTGTCTGCAGATTATTAAAGGGGGGAGTGGAGGACGAACAATATGTCCTCTTCTAGTGACCATGAGCATAGATGTGTACAGAGACTTATTATAGTTCCACCCTCTGTAATGATAAAAAGTTGACCCTGATGACTTTTTCCCAGTACTTTAAGCTGGGTTTGCATTTTTACTAGAGATGAGCGAGTAGTACTCGATCGAGTAGGTGTTCGATCGAATACTACGGTATTCGAAATACTTGTACTCGATCGAATACTACTTGCTGTTCGAAGGTAAGATTCGATGCAGAACCAGCATTGATTGGCAGAATGCTATACATTGCCAATCAACGCTGGTTCTTCTCCTACCTTTAGAAGTCTTCTCCCTGCGCAGTTTCCCCGTGTCCTCTTCCAGCTCTGAATTCACTCTGCCAGGCATCGGGCCTGGCAGAGCCAACTGCGCATGTCCGCTTGTAGTGGGGGCATGAGCAGTCGGCTCTGCCCAGACCCGATGCCTGGCAGAGTGAATTCAAGGCCGGAAGAGGACGCGGGGACGCTGCGCAGGGAGAAGAATCCAGCCCGACCCTCACTCCTGGACTTGGTAAGTAGAATTTGATCGAATGTTGCGTACCCCTGAAACGAGCATTTCCCCCCATAGACTATAATGGGGTTCGAAACCTGTTCGAACAGTCGAACAGTGTGCGGCTGTTCGAATCGGATTTTGAACCCCAAACATTTTAATGTTCGCTCATCTCTAATTTTTACTTAAAGGGACTTTCTATAGATGGCTGAAAGACCATCCCCTTAATAGTATAATTGTCTGTTCACAATATCTTACCTTATCCTGTGTTGTCACATGATCACAGTGGGACTTCTTTTTTCGGGATGGATTGCTGGGTAAGCAGGAGGTTTCAGATACTATTAACAAGTTAGCAAGTGACCTAACACTCCTCGATCCTGCAAACCAAACTGCCTTTCTGCTCCTCCTCTGCCTGTCTCATAATCTGCTCCCTATCGCCCCCTCTCTTACAGAATTTGCTCCCTATAGCCCTCTCTTACAGCCAGATCACCTTGCCCCATTAGTTTCCTTAGTCCTATTATCAGCAGCAGTTGGTGCAGCATCCAGGGCCTGTATTGATGTCATCCTTACAGCCTAAGATCCTGAAAGGACCATTTTAATATTAGCTTAACAGTGTGTTGCAAAATAGGAGCAGAAACATAACTTTGTGGCCACAAACCAATGAAACACTACAACTTTTTAGGGATTTGCAAACTAGATTTTTTTTTATATCTGTTTAGCAGAGCTAACAGATGCAAAAAATGGGCAAATGGATGACCATCATAGAGACCATATATAGAGATTAATGTAAAAAGAATGAATCTAGATACACTGATTTAAATGGTCAACAATACGCTGTGTGTTCAACACCCCCGGCCCGCACCAACTCCAATCCCATAATTGTGTTCACCAGAGCCCCAGATGGTGGGGATGGACTTGGCTGCATTACTGGGCAGAGCGATACAGGTTGGGAAACGCCAAACACACAGCGCACCAAAAAATCCTGGTAAACCAGACAATGAGATCTCTTACCAGAAGATGTTTTGGTTTGCATTGTAGGTCCAAGAATCCAGAAGGTTGAGGTGGGTGGTCAGCAGGTGGCGGCATAGAGTAAATCGTAGTCGTACGGTTCAGGGTCACAAACAAGAGGGCAACGCAGTACAGTCGGACATCCAAAGGGAACGTCAGGCAGGCCGAGTCAGTAACAGGAACTTTCTTCAGTGAAATCCAGTATACACTATGTTCCGATATGTACATTTTCTGCTCAGGAAATTTGCTCATTCCTATGCTGGTCTTGAAAAATTTTAATTAACTCATTGATATAAAAAGTTAATGAACTGATGCATTAGTTTCAGATTAAAATTATGCAAATAATTCTTACTCTTGTAGAAAAATAAACTATCTAGGTGTACAGACTAATACGGTATATATAAGAGCGCAAAAGAACACTAATTCCTTAGTGGATGAAAAATGAAAAAATAATAAATAACAAACAATTAAATAGGAAAATGTGTCATATTAATAGGTAATGTATGGAAAAGGGGAATTGAAAGGGGTTCCCAGTTGTATGTATAATAATTCAATGTATAATAACTTACTGAGTTACTGAAAATCAGGTTTTAGGGTGGGTTCACACCTGCACCTGGTCTCCGCTTTGCGGGTCTCCGTCTTCTGCCCAAGAAACTGGACAGGAGACAGAAACCCGTCAGTCAATTTTCAAACCCATTCAATTGAATGGGTTTGCAAAGTGACCGCTCATGTGTGTCTTTTCCCTGTCCGCGGCAAAATCTTTTTTTTTTAACCGGACACAAAGTTGGACATGCAGGACTTTGTGTCCGGTTAAAAAAATGGTTTAGCCGTGGAGAGGTGGAAGATGCTCACGGGCGTTCACTTTGCAAACCCATTCAAGTGAATAGGTCTGAAAACTGCCGGGTTTCCGTCTCCTGTCCAGTTTCTCGGGCAGAAGACGGAAACCCGCAAAGTGGAGACCGTACACAGGTGTGAATCCACCCTTAAGGGGACCTCTCGTGTAGTTTCTACCGCCCTATCTGAGTGCACTGTACAGTATATGATAGATATAATAGAGAAAAAGAAGCTGAACTATATTAGATAGATAGATAGATAGATAGATAGGAGATGGATAGATAGATAGATAGATAGATAGATAGATAGATAGATAGATAGATAGGAGATAGATAGATAGATAGATAGATAGATAGATGATAGATAGATAGATAGATAGATAGATAGATAGATAGGAGATAGATAGATAGATAGATAGATAGATAGATAGATAGGAGAGAGATAGATAGGAGATAGATAGATAGGAGATAGATAGATAGATAGATAGATAGATAGATAGGAGATAGATAGATAGATAGATAGATAGATAGATAGATAGAAGATAGATAGATAGGAGATAGATAGATAGATAGATAGATAGATAGATAGATAGATAGATAGATAGATAGAAGATAGATAGCGTTGTCCAGCTACCGGGACTAAGAATAAGTAACCACAATGCCAATTCTTTAAGAAGATAACAGCCACCTCATCCCCTACCTAATGGATCGACGCCATTAGTATACTGCCATTTTTGTGCTCATACTCATGGTCTTATAATGAGAAGGATCATATTGCAGATGTAGAGGAAGCCTTTGTAAGATCACATCATATTCCTCATTAATATAAGTCTAACTGTATTGATCTTGTCACTTTGGAGAACTGAACATGATGCAATATTACAATTTCTCCTCTTCTTTAACCTTCTGTCAACCTCCTTTCTTAGCGTATCATCATAAATGACCATCTGAGCTAACCCTATGGGCTCTCCGCGTTGGATGACCTCCTCTCTGACCATCATACGCCTGCCCTAAAAGGCCAACTTTTTAAAATGACAGGTTCAACGTTGTCACAAGAGTATATAGTTATATTATGAACTTAAACATGTTCTTATCTTTTATTTTCCAAAAATTTCAGTGTAGAAAACATCTGAGACATAAGAAATGATTTGCTCTCAGCAACAAGCGGCGCATTGCTCGCTATTTCAATGGCTTTAAAGAAATATATAAAAAATATACTCTGACAGTGATATATTTATTCAGCACTTGTCACCACTGCCAACGGCTATGTAAGAGTGATAATGATTCACTTTATTATTTTTTTTAGTTATTTTTGAGGAAATATAGTAACTACTGGGATTTCCCATTCTACCAGCTAGAAATGATTGCAGAATTATTAACAATTGTAATAAACCCTACTAAATAATTAGATAGAGGACCCAACAGGACCCAAACATTGATAAGTTAAAGTCTCCTCCCTTAGGAATTGGTACCTTCATTGCCCAGATAGCAATGCTTTTGTCAACTGGGGACTGGAACCATCACTGATCATGAGAACAGGAGTCCCTTGTTCCCTGTCCATTCTAAGTGAGGAGAAGGTTGGATGGAGTGACAGTCAAGTACATGCAATACCAACCTATGCACGTGACTTCGTCTGTGTGTTATTGGTGCCAATGATCCGCCTATATTCAGCAAATTGCTGCCGTTGATGGATGGAATGCTCCAGAAATTCAGAAGTTCTCAAGCTGTCCTGCTGCTGAACCTGTTCCTTGCACCATGCCTTTGATTATTTCGGCATCTCAGCAGCTCGTTGGGATGCCATATAATGAGTGTTGGCATCGATGATCCGCCTGCTCCAGTGTTTTGTCTACTATGAGAGCCACTTGACTTCAATCCTCCTGAGCTCCACATGAGGAGAAGTCTGGGACTTTTGGCTACCTTCATAGCTTCGTGGTTTTAGAATTTTGCAACAAATTAGGTTTTCTATTGCCCAGCATGTTTAAAATTGGCAAGCTGCCAATTTGGAGTAAAGGGGTTTTCCCATATCTGTTTCTCAGCACTGGAGCAGATCAGATAATTTGCAAATGCTTGCACACAATGGACTCAGTGTTATCTGTGTGTTTACATAGATAGATAACAGACCTGACTTTATCAGCAAACTCCAATTAGCTGAGATACTGCTGCTGGCAAGAGCAGTGTAATATAGCATATGAACATAAATTCATAACAGTCATGAAGCTGGGATAAAAAGTAGCCTATGTCTTAATCGAGGTAACAAACTATCTATGTGCCAAATTTCATCCAGGTCAGTTCATCTGTTTTTGCGTGATCGAGTAACAAACATCCAAGCAGCCAAACATCCAAACATCCAAACTTTCACATTTATAATATGAATAGGATCACTCCATTCCAAGTCCATTGGACGGACAAGATAGCCAAGTTAATTTATAACATCAAATTTTACCGAAAATACTATTCAGCCAGTCCAATTTTTCCTGTAGATTTTAGAATGGTTTCTGAACATCTACACAATCTACCAACCTTGCTTGGAAAGACATTGTCTGCTACTCTGCAATAACTCTTTATTTTTGACAACTAATCGGCACAACCTCCCCCCCCCCCCCCCCAGTCAGACAGTTTAGAAGTTAATGGTAATGGCGGGATCACTCAAGCTAATGTATATGGCCGGCTTAAGGCAAAGGTCCAGCGGAGGGGAAGAATAACTATTAATTGTACCCATCAGAAATTCAATTTGCAGGTCGTGGGACCTTATTCACCTAGCTAATAAGTCAGTGAACCCTGTTGTCTTTCCATCTGTTGGGTAAATGATATTTTGCTTCAGGACAGAATAAGCATCATTGTTAGAGCTTTAATAATACTATTACATTTCATTATGTTTTTTAGTAGCTTCTTTATGTTTCATGCTTACTAGTACTGAAGATTGCTTATTGATCAAGTCATTATTTTTTTAATGAATTTTATTTGATGCTTTTATGTTTTTATTCTCTTGTTGTTCTTTAGCGCACACTTCTGCTTTTGATCTCTTGCCTAAGTTTATTTTTTATAGGTTTTCAAGGGTTTAAAAAATAGAATTTTATTATTTTTGGAATAATATTATCTACGTCTTACGACAGCTCTGAACTAGTAATCTAGACCACCACTCTCTGAGCAGTCTCCTGTATACATTGAGCGAGAGTACCCTCTCTAAAATTAATGCTGCTAGTCCAATATCATGTGACAAAACCATTTTCATTTAACTCACACTTAAAAATTACAGTAAACTTTCACTTCATTTTATTAAGTGGGAAATGTATCCAAAAACATTGTGCTAGCATATGTGTCATACCAGCATTTGTAGCATACGGTGGCATAGCTAGGAATGGCAGTGCCCCATGGTGAACTTTTCACACCCCCCGCAACCAACACAGATGCCGAAGACCCTGAACGACCGACTTCCCCTCCCCCCCGCATTCCTGCTCGCACTATTATGCCCCATAGTGGCCGCTACACACAGTGTTATGCCCCATAGCGGCCCCTGCACACGGGATTATGCCTCATAGTGGCCCCTGCACATAATATTATGCGCCATAGTGATCCCTGCATACAGTATGATACCCCATAGTGGCCCCTGCACACAGTATTATGCCCCATAGTGGCACCTGCACACAGTATTATGCCCCATAGTGGCACCTGCACACAGTATTATACCCCATAGTGGCCCCTGCACATAGTATTATGCCCCATAGTGGCACCTGCACACACTATTATACCCCATAGTGGCCCCTGCACATAGTATTATGCCCCATAGTGGCCCCTTCACACAGTATTATACCCCATAGTGGCCCCTGCACATAGTATTATACCCCATAGTGGCCCCTGCACATAGTATTATGCCCCATAGTGGCCCCTGCACACAGTATTATCCCCCATAGTGGCCCCTGCACATAGTATTATACCCCATAGTGGCCCCTGCACATAGTATTATGCCCCATAGTGGCCCCTGCACACAGTATTATGCCCCATAGTAGCACCTGCACATAGTATTATGCCCCATAGTGACACCTGCACACAGTATTATACCCCATAGTGGCCCCTGCACATAGTATTATACCCCATAGTGGCCCCTGCACACAGTATTATCCCCCATAGTGGCACCTGCACATAGTATTATGCCCCATAGTGGCCCCTGAACATAGTATTATACCCCATAGTGGCCCCTGCACATAGTATTATACCCCATAGTGGCCCCTGCACATAGTATTATTCCTCATAGTGGCCCCTGCACACAGTATTATCCCCCATAGTGGACACCCATGAACAATTATTATGCTCTGAGGTCTTTTCACTTAACACCCATCATAACGCCCATCATTACCATTGCACCTACCATTCACCATAGATGATGTCACAATTTACACAGCTTATCTTCTCCCCCTCCCTATACAGAACATGTCTAGAAAATTCTTCCATAGGCCTCAATGACTCTGCTTGAGGCTCTTGCACTTATAGCATTCGGCCAATCAATGCTGAATCAAATCTTTGCTGTGAATAGGAGTAGTATTCGAACGAGTACGAGTATTTCGAATACCTTAGTATTTTATTGAATACTACTCGCTCATCTCTAGTGTCCACCTCTGTACAGTATTGTATACCTCAAACTCTAATAAGAGTAGTCTCCACCAAGCTGTACTTTACAAGTCACTCTTTCACCATCACAATTTATGTCTCTTATTTCTATTAGGGCTTATCGACCCGACCATGAATGAAAGTCATGCGATTAATGTTAACAACCAGTAAATGTTTCCGGATCTCTTCATATGTCCATATTTTGGATGAACCATTTTAAAAAATCTAACATTCTCTATCTTTGACATAGGAATGGACCCATAAACATTCAAGGGGGTTCAAAAAATGTCCATAGTATGGCCAACATTCACTGTCATGTGACTAAGCCCTGAGTCCAAGTAGCCAACTCCTTTCGCCAGCTGCCCACCAGTTAGTCACATCCACCCATTCACCCCTAGTGGTCACAGCAGTGTGACATAGTGTCTAATGGTTATAGCAGGGCCTCTTACCTACCCTACAGTAGTCAGCACAGGGTCTTCTTCCCCTCCCTCCTGATACCTACAATCAGTTTGCTCAGTGATGTGCCCCCTGCTGGCATAGATGCTTTCTCCTTGCTATTACATGAAGCCTCCTGATCCTGCATTTATTTCATAATACTCGTGTGATATTCTGAAAAATGAATTATTCCAAAATTGACAAATATCTATCTTTTTTGCCTGGAGGTCTGTACTTTTTATGACATACATACATGAATAACTATATGCAGGTAACACATCGGCACGTGAGGTTTCTACCTGACCCGACTCCCGTACTATACTTACAATGGTTAAAATGCTAATCCTGTCTTAAACCATCTCTAAATGAATCTTTCTATTTCATGGCCTGAGATAAAGGGCATATAAACTTTTCATTTCAGTATTGGCTTGCTATAAATAATTTATTCCATTCTTCCTCTTGAGCATTGAAAGTTCACTGCCTCAACAACTCCATATTCTCTGCCTGCGGCCGATGCCATCGGTCCCTTCTATTGAGCAGATCTCCGGGTATAAACGTTCTTAAAATTATTTTTCATTACAGGCTCTGGTGGTCCTGGAAAAGCTGAATTTTCCAGGTGTTCCGACATAATGCTATGGAAGATACATTAAAGATTAAATGATGTGAGGACACAGGACATAGACAGGGGGTCTGAAAATGTGGCAGAATTGTCACAATGGTTAATGCTGGATGATGTATCTGATCCATCTTTATCGGTGTCTAGTCTAAGTTTTTTAGGGGGGGGGTTTAATGTAGATTGTGAGCCCCGTACAGTGCCGTACCTCCCATGAGGCGACCTGAAGCGACCGCTTCAGGCGGCGCTATGCCAGGGCCCCGGGGAGGGCGGAATTTTTGCTTACCTAAGCCAGTCCAGGACAAGCTGTCCTGGACTGGCTTAGCACCGGCCAGCAGCCTCCCCTCACGCTCAGGCAGAGAGCAGGTCATCTCCGTGCCTGCTCTCTGCCTGCGAACGGCACTAAGCCCCGCCCCTTCGCTAAGCTCTGCCCCCTCCTCCCAGGAAGGGGGGGGGGCGGCTTTCTGACGTTCGCCTCGGGCGGCGAAAGGGGCAGGTTCACCCCTGGCCCCATATTTGGATCACAATGTCCATTTTTTCCTATCAGTATGTCTTTGTAGAATGGGAGGAATTCTATGCAAACACGGGGAAAAAATACAAATTCCATACAGATGTTGTTCCTGGCAGGATTCGAACCCAGCACTCCAGCGCTGCAGTGCTAACCACTGAGCCACCATGTTGCCCCCTTAGTCTGAGTTTTTACTACCTATTAGTGTATGTTCACACAGAGTTTTTTGGACCGGATTTTGATGCGGAATGCACCTAAAATTCCGGCTCCAAAAATGGCTCTAATTGAAGTCAAAAGAAGAGGAAAAAAGAAGCGAGCTGTTTTATCTTGCCGCGGATTCTGCGGCTGACTCAGCCAAAGCATCCGCGACGCAAGGCTCCCATTCTTCAGGCCTAATCTAGAGCAAAATGCCATGACTGGATGCCATGCACTGCACCAGCATCTCGTTATGGCTAGCCGCGCAGAAGTGTTCACATGTGGAACGTAAATTCTGCTGTGTGAACGTACCCTTAGTTGGCTTACTAGAGTTTACTAAAAATTTTACAAAATTTTTTGCGCAATTTGGCACATTTCAAACATGTCAGCAAACATGTTGCTGTGAAGGCCTCCTTCAGGTTGATGTCTTTGCCCATTTTTGGACAAGCCACCTCTCTTGTGAACCCATTTCACCTAGTTGTGACCAGTTTGATCAGGTTTTGGTATCCTGAGTTGTACCCATACACGTAAAAATGCCCTATTACGTTTTTTTCTGTTGAATTCAAGTCCTTGAAACTATATTTAAGAAATATATTATAATATGTGAAAAGACTAAAAACACAAATAATATTGTACTGCCATATATTGAAACTGTTATGCCGCAAAAAGGATTCACCCTTTATCCATAGGACAAAGGATAAGCTGCTGATCAGTAGGGGTCCAACTACCGGGACCCCCCAAATCATGATCATGATTTTATTCCCATATATGCTAGGCTCAAACTATCCATTGTTCTGGTCCATCGGAGGAGTGCCAGAACAATGGCTATACAGACCATCACAACAGTGTTCTTATAAACTGAAATTGCCGGAATGAAAGAGTTGCACTTGCAGGACTTTTTCGTCTGGGGATTTTCGACGCACACCACAATGGAGTCTTCAAACATAAATTCCAACACTCACGTGAGCATACCCTGAGAAAGTTGCAAACAAATCCACATTGCATTTATTTCAGTAGAAGAGCTGGAGATGTATGATAGCTGAGGTATGACAACTAGAGATGAGCGAACACTATTCGAAACAGATGTTTCGAATAGCACGCTTGCATAAAAATGAATGGAAGCGGCCGGCACGCAGACTTTGCCGGCAGCTGGCCACTTAACCCCCATGTGCCGGATACGTCCATTCATTTCTATGGGAGCGTGCTATTCGAAACGGCTGTTTCGAATAGTGTTCGCTCATCTCTAATGACAACAAAATATACACTATATATAACTATATGCCAACCTACTGCTGCTTTTTTAATTAAAAAGTCAATGGTCTGCCTAGGGCTCGTTCACAAGAGGCAAGAGGAGGTGGATTCTGACGCCGAATCCAGCTCAGAATCTGCCCCCTCACAATGGAGGTCTCTGTAGACCGCTAGATTTCTTTTTAACGTGAGCGTAAACGGAAAAATTAAACAAGCTGCCCTTGCTTTAGGTGGACTCCGCGGGTGATTCAGCACCGGCGTCCACCTCGCGGCAGCACCCTCCGGTCTGGGCCGATTCATTTAAGCCTACTCCGGAGGGGAAAGCCGCCACTGTCGGAAGCTGCAACAGTCATGGCAGGTGCATTTTGGTCCAATTCTGATGTGGTTTCCAGCATCAGAATCAGGACCAAAATGCGCGGGGTTTATCCCCGTGTCAACTAGCCTTTATAGGGTAAGGTGTCATGTCAGGCAAACTGTATCACAAATCTCAGTAAATGGAGTACTACAGTATGGCCATTGTCTACCCTGCCTCCGTGGGTAGGTACGTGATTGGTTTTATTAGCATATCTTGATGATATATTGAATTAATTTCCCGACATTGGAGTCCGTAATGGCACAATACCGTTCATAATCTTATTGTCACTTCTCATCCTATCACTAACCTCTCCTCGTCTCAAATTTTGCTTCGGTCGTAAATGAAAAATTGCCATTTACTGTCACTTTACATAAGACAATACTTCATGATATGAAAAAAAGAATAAAATTAGAAAAACACTATATATATATATATATATATATATATATATATATATATATATTTGGTATTTTAGCATTTAGAAAGGATTTGACATCTTATGTAATTGAAATATTTCTACTTAATCCTAATATTCATCTCTGGTAGATTTAGAGAAATAATTAATAAGTTTCTTTTCAAACTTTTTTTCGTCTGATCTGGGAAAAATGAGAATTTCAATATATTCGCAGCAAGAGAAATAAAACAAGATGATTAGCAACACTATTATTTAGATGTCTTTAAGAAATGAAGCACTTCATAGAATTTTCTTTGTGACATTACATTTGTAATGCTTCAGGATCTCTATACCCTGAAATCTTAATTACAATATGCAAATTGCCTTTGATAATACATTTTGAAACAAGGCATAAAAGAAAAAAGGAAATGAGGATGCGTCCATGTATCTGTACTTGGAATATATGCTGAAGGTCAACCTCACCCTAGTATCTGGACAATATCAGGAAGGGGTTATATATTATGTAATAACTAGGCTTCATCATAAAGAGAACAAAGAACGACAAGACCCCAATGTGATTTTCATGATTTTTCTGTTTTAGTCTCCAGTAGTACAAAACTCACCCGCTCACTTAAAGGGATTAAAGAGGAACCCATCCCGTTCTTCGAACCCACAAATTAGGTAGGTCACAAAAGCAAGTTAGAAAAATTCAATCAAAAGTCCATCTCGGCAAACAGGACAAGCATGTACTATCTCGTCTTACGCTAGGTTCACACTAGCGTTCGATCTCCGTTCTATGGTTTCTGTCAGAGCGGGTCCGGCCGTGAGCACCAGTGAGCGTTTTATGCTCTCCGCCGCCAAACCGGATTTTTTAAATTGGACACAGAGTACTGCATGTCTGACTCTGTGTTCGTTTTAAAAAAAAACGGTTTCACATTGGAGAGCATAAAACGCTCACCGCCGCTCACGGCCGGACATCTTTCAAACCCGTCAAATGAATGGGTATGAAAGAGTCCTGCAAGTTTCCGTCTCCTGCCTCTGTTTTGTGCAGGAAACGGAAACCTGCAGAACGGAGACCGGGCGCAGATGTGAACAAGCCCTTATAAGTAGAGATGAGCGAACAGTAAAATGTTCGAGATTCGATATTCGTTTCAGGTAGCCCCTCAATATTCGAATATCAAATCCTATTATAGTCTATGGGGGGAAAATGCTCGTTTCAGGGGTAAGCAACGTTCGATCAAATTACACTTACCAAGTCCACAAGTGAGGGTCGGGCTGGATCCTCCGAGAAGTCTTCTCCGTGCAGCGTCCCCGCGGCGTCTTCCAGCTCTGAATTCACTCTGCCAGGCATTGGGTCTGGGCAGAGCCGACTGCGCATGTCCGCACTGCAAGCGGGCATGCGCAGTCGGCTCTGCCCAGGCCCGATGCCTGGCAGAATGAATTCAGAACCGGAAGTCACCGCAGGGAAGCTGCACGGAGAAGACTTCTAAAGGTAGGAGAAGAACCAGTGTTAATTGGCCGACTGTATAGCATTCGGCCAATCAATGCTGGTTCTGCATCAAACTTTTCCATTCGAATAGCGAGTGGTACTCGATCGAGTACGAGTATTTTGAATACCGTAGTATTCGATCGAATACCTACTCGATCGAATACTACTAGCTCATCTCTACTTCTAAGTTTTTATTGGTAACTCATCGAGATGCCAAGTTTCTCGTTAGCAGTAGCATATCCAAACTGCCATTCCCAACCCAAACCAAATGATATACATATTCATTACACAAACAATAACATTTATTTGCTAAAACTGGACAACCCCCTTTATTTATTTATTTATTTATTTATTTATTTATTTTCACATTCAGCAGAAAGGCAAAGTACAATTTAAGGGACATATTTGCAATGGTAGGTCTCCATGGGGCGACGTGGGCTATTACGTGTTTTGCACCCTCAGTAGAAGCACCTTACCATGTTTGAAAATAACAAGTAGAGAAAGCATAGTAACTCATACTAGGTTCACACTAGCATTTGGGTCTTCGTTGTTCGTGTCCATATGGGGACCCAAAAGATGGAGACCCTGTCTGCTTAAAAAACAGTTACTCGTGGACTTTATAGACTACAATGGGTTTAGCCAGGTTTCCACCAGTTTTTTTTTTCTGAAACCGGTGGAGAGAAAAGTTCTCCTTGCAGGACTTTTCTCTCCAACGGTTTTTAGATGGAATCTGCATTGGAGTCTCCTATGAAGACTCCAACGGAGATGAGAACCTAGCCTTAGAGAGATACATAAACAAATTTAATGGGGGAATTCATCAAACCTGTGGTTTGCCACTCCTAAAACTACTTGTAATGTGTGGAACGGGGCTGATGTTGTACCAGTGCCTTCCGTCAAATTCATTAATATTTATGACACTTTCATTGCATAAATTTCAATAATAATTTACGTCAGCTATGAACTGGTGTTAATTTTTGAAGAGATGCATGGCTCCCATTGCTTGATGCATGATGAGGTACAAGACTCTTCAGGAATCTGGTAAATCCTCCACCATTAAAATGGATGTGAATGTCTAGTTGTAGTTTAGGCTACATATCAACCAATGTCAACTATAGTGACAACAGAATGCCAGAAATGGTATTGTCTCATCTATAACAATGGCTGTCAGGTTTATTTTGCACTTGCATAGGGCATATTTTGCCAGAAATGCGTTGTGTATATCCTGTAAGACCACGTCCACGGACCAATGCCAGAGATCTCCTTCATTCTTCACCTGGGGATTCTTCTCCTGAGTTCTTTTTGGATTCATCTGTAACAATATAACTTCCAAAAGAAATTGCAATTTATGATTGGATAAGTTTAAAAAAGTTAAAATTGCAGTAATTTTTTGAAATTTTTGGTAAAGTATAGTTTGACAAATTAGATTGTTTTATGTATTAAACATTTCATGTCTGCTCCTGCTATCCAGCATGTACTGACATACGTTGTGGGAATAATTTCCTCCAGACAGCAGGAATTAAATCTAAATTTCTTAACATCAGCTTGTGGAATGGCAACAGACAGAAGGTGGTCGGTCATGTCATATTACCCATAAAGAAAGCGTTTACAATATTGCATTATTGTGCTATAGGATATGCAACTGGGGACATTTACAAAAACTGTTGTGGGCATGAAGGTTGAGTTTTAATTACGGTTTTAATTTTGGAATGTTTCAAAGATATGTAGGGTTAATCAAAATCTCATTACGTTTCCATATGCATCAAAGCAAGTATTATATGGTCAGTTCAATGTGTACATTTTACCAGGGTTTACCTTAACTACTCTATCTGGATCCGGACTGCCATGGCTGTGCACCAAGCTTCCCATTATGCCCATCCCTTGTCAGTGCCTCCTACACAGAAATCATGCCCCCTTTTGTCTCTCAACTTTCCCCAAAGAATCCCACCGTGACTGGTGAACAATTGCTTTTTTTTTTTGCAATTTAAGGGTTAATTTTATCATTTCTAACACTGGAAGCCTGCATATCCTAAATCTTTTCACTCCAGCTCACCAACAGGCAAGGGTAATGAGTAGAGATGTAGGTATTCGATCGAATACTATGGTATTCGAAATACTTGTACTCGATCGAGTACCACTCGCTATTTGAATGGAAAAGTTTGATGCAGAACCAGCATTGATTGGCCGAATGCTATACAGTCGGCCAATCAACGCTGGTTCTTCTCCTACCTTTAGAAGCCTTCTCCGTGCAGCTTCCCCGCGGTGTCTTCCGGCTCTAAATTCACTCTGCCAGGCATCGGACCTGGGCAGAGCCGACTGCGCATGCCCGTGCTACAAGAAAATGGCCGATTTGACTATAAGCGGCCATTTTCTTGTAGTGCGGGCATGCACAGTCGGCTCTGCCCAGGTCCGATGCCTGGCAGAGTGAATTCAGAGCCGGAAGATGCCGTGGGAATGCTGCACGGAGAAGACTTCTTGGAGGATCCAGCCCGACCCTCACTCGTGGACTTGGTAAGTATAATTTGATTGAATGTTGCCTACCCCTGAAACGAGCATTTCCCCCCCATAGACTATAATAGGGTTCGATATTCGAATTGAGTAGTCGAATATTGACCGGCTACTCGAATCGAATATCAAATATCGAACATTTTACTGTTCGCTCATCTCTAGTAATGAGTTTAACTAAGTAGCAAAGACTGCCAGCTATAAAAGGAAACTAGAAAGGTGATCAAAGAAGTTTATCCAGTCTTAGTGTGTTGAGGATGACCTAGGAGCCCCCTAACTTCTGGCCCTAGTCACAGCTATGACCACAGTGACCCCTATATTTACACCAGTGCCCGCGTACACATTAGTTGGTGACTGGTCCAACTTAAATTGATGCATTCAGCCAATATCAATCTAATGTATATGGCCATCTCATGTTTAAAGTGGCTTTCCAGGCTTAATAATTGATGACCTACCAATAGGATATGTCACCGATAAAGATGGGCAGGTGTCCAAAACCTGAGCCCTGCCTGACCAAGTGTTTGAAGAGGCTGCATTATTCTGATAAACAGTCAAGTCACTTCAGTACTTACCAAGCACAGTGCCTGTAGCCTCAAAAAGTCACATTTCAGCACTGAAGTTAACTATTAGTACACTAAATGGTCTTATTTTAATTTAATAAAGATGTCAAGATATATTCTGCACCACAAATTATACCGATAGAGAAATATGTGGATCACGCATGAAAAGGTTACACAAAAACTATGGAAGAACGTGATCTGACAAGACATTTAGGAAAATGTCTCCCGTGTCGTTGAAAGAAGAATCAAATCAAATTTTTGTACTTGTGACATTTACAGAGATAACTTCTTTCTGATAACTCACAGGTGTCCACTTACAATCACATTTGTAAAATGCTGGAAAATTGGTCTGATTTCAATACAACATTTACAAGTTTCAGCGTCGCAAACACAGCCCTTTAAATAAAAACACAAAAATGTTCAGCCTTGTTTCTTTTCCCTACGTTCATCCTTGGTGTGGGTTTCTTCTCCCTACATTCATCCTTGTTTCTTTTCCCTACGTTCAGCTTTGTTGTGGGTTTCTTTTCCCTATGTTTAGTCTTGTTGTGGATTTTTTTTCCCTATGTTCAGCCTTGGTGTGGATTTTTTTTCCTTATGTTTGGTCTTGTTGTGGATTTCTTTTCCCTACATTCAGCCTTGGTGTATTATTTTTTTACCCTACTTCAGCCTTGGCGTGGGTTTCTCTTCCCTATGTTCAGCCTTGGTGTGGGTTTCTCTTCTCTATGTTCAGCCATGGTGTGGGTTTCTCTTCCCTATGTTCAGCCTTGGTGTGGGTTTCTCTTCTCTATGTTCAGCCATGGTGTGGGTTTCCCTTCCCTATGTTCAGCCTTGGTGTGGGTTTCTCTTCTCTATGTTCAGCCATGGTGTGGGTTTCCCTTCCCTATGTTCAGCCATGGTGTGGGTTTCTCTTCTCTATGTTCAGCCTTGGTGTGGGTTTCTCTTCTCTATGTTCAGCCATGGTGTGGGTTTCTCTTCCCTATGTTCAGCCTTGGTGTGGGTTTCTCTTCTCTATGTTCAGCCATGGTGTGGGTTTCTCTTCCCTATGTTCAGCCTTGGTGTGGGTTTCTCTTCTCTATGTTCAGCCATGGTGTGGGTTTCTCTTCTCTATGTTCAGCCTTGGTGTGGGTTTCTCTTCTCTATGTTCAGCCATGGTGTGGGTTTCTCTTCCCTATGTTCAGCCTTGGTGTGGGTTTCTCTTCTCTATGTTCAGCCATGGTGTGGGTTTCCCTTCCCTATGTTCAGCCTTGTTGTTGATTTATTTTCCCCTACATTCAGTCCTGGTGTGTTTTTTTTTTTTTTTTTTTTTTACCCTACATTCAGCCTTGGTGTGGGTTTCTCTTCCCTATGTTCAGTCTTGTTGTGGGTTTCTTTTTCTTTCATTCTTTCATTCATTCAGTGTGTTTTTTTTTTCCCACTACGTTCAGCCCTAGTGTGTTTTTTCCCCCTACATTAAGCCTTGGTGTGGGTTTGTTTCCCCTACGTTCAGGCTTAGTATGGGTTTCTTTTCCCTATGTTCAGCCTTGGTATGGATTTCTATTCACTGTAGCTAGCAGTGAATTGCCTTTTATTGAAATGTGTATCTGAGATAGGAAAATTGTATTATAAGGGACTGAAGAAGATACCCGAGCACTTGAGCATTTCAATGTAGCCCATAGAGACTAAGCAGAGTAACAGCAAACGTGCTTGACTCCCATTCCTGTGATCGGTGGGGGCATCAGCATTGAATAAGGAATAAATTGTTATGATGGGGCATCCACTAATCTCAGAGAAACCCTATAATAGTGAAGGTACATCTACTAAAATAGTCACATCACATGATTTATATTTACTTCCACCATCATAGGGTAGCATGGTGGCTCAGTGCTTAGCACTAGGGCCTTGCAGTTCTGGAGTCCTCAGTTTGACGCCAACCCAGGACAGCATTTGCGAGGAGTTTATATGTCCTCCCCATCTTTGTGTGGATTTCCTCCCACACTACGACATACTGGTAGGGAGTTAGATTGTGAGCCCTATATTGGACAATGGCTGACAATATCTGTAAAGCGCTGTGGAATATAATGATGTTATGTAAGGAAATACATTTTCTCGATACAACAGAATTAAAAATCATCCAGTTTCCTGAAGACAAAAAAGACTATTTTTCCGCAGGATAACAATATGTACTATACAGCATATATTCATTTTCATTTGCTTCACATTGAGGATTGCCCTCCATACCTGACACTATATATATTTAAATTTCAGATCAAAAACAGCGGCCTAAAAGCTCAAAGCAAAATGGAGTTGAATTCATTTGAATGTGTTATCGTCCCCAAAAATTTCATATAAAAATGACTTGAAAAGTTTGGTAGAACTAGCAAATATATGTAACTTTGAGACAGATTTAACTATGTAGTTGTGAAAACTGTCATGCAATGAGTATTGTAATGTATTCACATACGATCATTATTTATTTATTATACTTACTTATATAGCGCCATGATATTCCGCAGCACTTTACAGATACCGTCAGTCACTGTCCCATATAGGGCTCTCAATCTAAATTCCCTATCGGGATGTCTTTGATGTGTGGGAGGAAACTGGAGTACCCGGAGGAAACCCACGCAAACACGGGGAGAACATACAAACTCCTTGCCGATGTTGTCCTGGGCGGGATTTGAACCCAGGACTCCAGCGCTGCAAGGCTGCAGTGCTAACCGCTCATGGGCATATTGTACATGGGGCACTTAGAAAGAAGGGACCAAGGCATGGTTATAGAGAATCATGTAAGCTGGCATCATCAGGAAACACAGGAAAGGGTCATGGAGAGAGGGGGATCGATCAGCAGTGTAGCACAACATAGTTCTGTAATGGGGCTCAGACTGAAATTTACCTTAACATGATCCAGGAGGCCAAAAGAGACAAAAAGATGCCTAGAAACAAACACCAGACACCATATGGGTGTCCAAGACCGGTGACAGCAGGTGAGTAGGACTTTTTATTAATTTTCCGCTCCTCCCCTTGTCTTCCTAGTAATATACTCTGTGCTCTGTACAGACCCTAGATCTAGAATTTAAGAACAGCGCTTTTAGTTCAAACCTAATGTTTGGTGCGAAGCAATATCAGCCAGTGATCCTCACAAATATTCATGAAATGTTACAGATTGTTATATCTGGGTTTATAAGATGGAATGTAAATTTCACAACTTAAAGGGGATTTCAAGAACTTATATATTGATGAACTATCCTTATTATGAGACATCAATGTGATCAGTTGGGGTCCAACACCAACGACCTCCACCAATTAGCTGTTTCAAGAAGCTGCGGCCTCTTCCCTGTGCTGGTGACTTCACATTAAAGGGGTTCTCTGGAGAAAAAAAAATTATATATATATATATATATATATATATATATATATATATATATATTTATAAATTTAAAAAAAGGTCAGTTACTGCTATTAATAGGTTAATAAGTGCAACCAAATACCTTTGGCAGTGTTTTGAATTATTTCAAATATACTCTTGGCATTTTCTACATTTGTTTAAATATGTAGCTTCCTCTTCTGTTTTCCTACAACTACCATAATGCATTGTGCTTCACTCACACTACTTCCCTCTCTCACTCACTCCCCCTTTCATCTCTCACTCCCTCACACCGCCTTCCTCTTTCCCTATCTAGCCCACCCACTACTAGTATTTTTCAACTATCTCAACCCACCCACCCCCACCCAATCATACGTATCTGTCTTTCTGTCTGGATCATCACTTCCTTCTGTAGGACAGGCTCCTCCTCTTCTAGATGTCTGTTGGCACTTGTGTAATAGAGAGCACTGCGGCTCTGTTGCGCAGGCATGGGTGGCTGGCAGGTGTCTTGAAGCCGGCCTCTCAGAAGGAAGTGATGTTTCGTGCCCAGATCTGGACAGGCAAGTATGATGGGGTGGAGGATGATTAGCATAGGTGAGGGAAAACAGAACCTCACTGGAAAATCTGAAAATGTGCCTGGGGTGGACACATGACCGCCCAGCGTAGCTGAGAGTAGAAATATCATTTTATCCCAAACAACCCCTTTAATCAATCAGTCCCATTCAAGTGAATGTTTCACAATGTGCTTGTTATTTAATAGGAGACACCACATCACCTGTCCAAGCAAAGAAAGCTCTTTAACCAGCTGATATGTGTGGATCACGAGTATTTATCAATAGATAATTCCTGAAAACCCATTTAGGCTAAGGCCCCACATTGCGAAAGAAAGCAAAAAGACACTGCCGAAAAATTTATTATTTTTCTATACAATTTTCATTGAGTTTTGGCAATGTTTTTCTCTGCGTATTTCTTCCCCTATTAAATATATAAGTTAAATAGTTGCAATTCCTCAACAAAAAATGACACGCTGCTTGCCTCAAAAAGTGTTTTCAAATATTGAACTTTAACACTGATTTTTAATTCCCACAATTTGTGGCTTACATAAAACAAAATCTCATTCACTTGCCGTTTTTTTTTTTATGTAGATTGTGAGCCCCATATAGGGATTAGAGATGAGCGAGTAGGTGTTCGATCGAATACTACGGTATTCGAAATACTCGTACTCGATTGAACACTGTTCGAAGTTTAAGGTTTGATACAGAACCAACGTTGATTGGCAGAATGCTATACATTCTGCCAATCAACGCTGGTTCTTCTCTTACCTTTCCAAAGTCTTCTCCGTGCTGCATCCTCGTGGCGTCTTCTGGCTGGAATTCACTCTGCCTAGGCATCCGGCCTAGGCAGAGCCGACTGCGCATGCGCGGGCATGCCCTCGCATGCGCAGTCGGCTCTGCTCAGGCGTCGGGCCAGGCAGAGCCGACCGCGCATGCGCAGTCGGCTCTGCCTAGGCCCCGATGCCTAGGCAGAGTGAATTCCAGCTGGAAGAAGACGCGGGGACGCTGCGCAGGGAGAAGAATCCAGCCCGACCATCACTCGTGGACTTGGTAAGTATGATTTTATCGAATGTTGCCTACTCCTGAAACGAGCATTTCCCCCCATAGACTATAATGGGGTTCGAAATCCGTTCGAACAATCGAACAGTGTGCGGCTGTTAGAATCGGATTTCGAACCCCGGACATTTTAGTGTTCGCTCATCTCTAATAGGGATCACAATGTACATTTTTCACTGTAGACAAAAAATGGTGTGCATTCAGCCCCTGGGTAGAACAACAATGTCAAAATTATAGAAAAAATCGTGGACTTACAGTTCCCAGATTACGGTGTTTTCATGAAGAGTCCTCTAGGATGCACAGGTAGAAGGCTCCCTCCGGCTGGAGCCGTTGCAATAGCAGAAAAGGAAGTAGAGGATCCAGCACCCAGAACTCTCGTGGAAAATAGTAAATTTAAAACTTCGCTTTTATTTTTTCATTAAAAATTTGGACATATTAAAGTATTGTAGTCCATATGCAGAGGTGGTACTGTCTAAACGCCAACGCGTTTCAGTGCCGTAGCACCTTAGTCATGGCATGTTGGTAACCTCGTGATACAGGCTTTTATACTAAAAGAACAAACATATGCATATGTACAAAAGGGTTAAAAACAAGGAAGTACCTCCCTGCTGCATCACAACGGAAGTAGTCACCATTACACGTAAAATAAGTGCTAAATAAACAAAGATAAAGTATATATTAGCATTTCCATGTTTGCTATTTGTTTAACATTTTCCTTCATTTCTCCGAAATACAGATGTTACTGGAGACAATAATCGCTACGTGTGAACATATACTGTGAATACTAATGTTACAGAGAAAAAAAAAAAAAAAAGAGAGGCAGAATATCTCCATGTACAGTACCCGACTACTCCTATCTTTCATGGACTGCCTAAAATCCACAAAAATGTTTTTCCCCCACCCATAAGACCCATTATAGCGGGGATAGGGTCCCTTAACGAACCAATATGCTCCTGGATTGATGATATATTACAACCATTAGCAACCAGGGTACCAGGATATATCAGAGACACAAAAGACCTTCTAGATATATTTCAACACTTTAAATGGCAACCACAATACCAATGGCTTACATGCGATGTAGTCTCACTATACTCCAGCATACCTCACGCTACAGCTCTTGATGCATTATCCTATAACTTGTACAATCATTCACAATACACTGAAGACTTCATCGAATATGTTCTGGAGGTTACACAATATCTCTTAACTCACAACTACTTCATGTTCGACAATATATTCTATCTTCAGACATGCGGGGTTCCCATGGGGGCGAAATTTTCCCCTTCACTAGCCAATATAACCATGGCCTGGTGGGAAGAACATACCATTTTCACTACTAACAATCCTTTCTTGGATGATATTGTTTTCTATGCAAGATATATTGATGACATGCTGCTGGTGTGGTCAGGGGAAGAGAAGACAGCTACCGCCTTCACTGACCACATCAGCAGCAATAGTTATAATCTCAAATTTACATCACAACTGAGTCCTGTTACAGTGGATTTCCTAGACATCACACTCACCGGCAACAATGTGAAGGGAATGGTGGAAACTAAATTGTACCGTAAACCTCAAAGCGGTAACACTACTCTACATGCTAGAAGCCACCACCCCCAACACACGATAAAATCTGTCCCAGTCGGCGAGCTCACCAGGGCTAAAAGAATTTGCTCCCAAGAAGATGATTACATCAAAGAAAGTAATGTAATTTCAAAAAGACTTTATGCTAGAGGGTATTCAAAATGGCATTTAGATCGTGCCAAAGATAGGGTCACATCCAAAGCTAGAATAGATCTTCTCAGTCACATACCCAGAACTTCACTGAATAATACTGCACTGTATTTTTCCACTCCATACAGTCTTGACTATAAAAACATTGTAAAAATCATCAACAATAATTTAGCTATCTTGAAACAAGATGAAATTTTAGGTCACATTCTTAAAGATGGCTGTAGATACGTGGCCAGAAGGGGAAAAACCCTCGGCAATAGGTTGTCACCCAGTCTTTTTTTGAGCAAAACAAAAGGTGTCACAACATCCTCTCTAAACAAAGGTTTTTCAGATGTGGGGGAAACAGATGTACTGTTTGTAGATATGTACAAAAAACTAACTCCTTCACTGATTCCTCGCAGAATAATAGATATTCTATAAACACATATTTAAACTGTGACTCAGACCATGTCATTTACGTTATCATCTGTGACATCTGTAAACTACAATACGTAGGTTGCACATCACGCCCCTTGAAAACTAGAATAGCAGAACATATTAGAGGCAGTACCAACACGAATATGCTCAACAAGTCAGCAGCATCTAGACATTTTTGTGACATGCATGGAGGTAGCGTTGGTAATTTCCGATTTCACGCCATAGAAGCTGTTGCCAGACCACAACGGGGTGGTAACTGGCAGCATAAACTTTACAGAAGAGAGGCGTACTGGATACATGCTCTAAATACTAGGCATCCATCAGGAATGAACAAGAGGACGGATTTATCCTATTTTTACTGATCAGTTTTTGTAACACATTTTTTCTACTCATTTTAATGTTATTCAAACTATGAATGAGAGTTTTTTCATCTAATCGTACTATAAACATAGTAAGCCACTATATAATTGAACATATTGTAATATGCGACTGTCTGGTAATTTAATAGAGGATATTCTCTGTAGAAACATCCATAGGAGATAGGCAATCCTCTGATTGGTCACTTTAATCCCATATAAACTATGTATAAAGGTAGGCGACTTCATGATTGGCTACACCACATCATGTGATCTCTAAGAAAACAACACGTGTCTGTCTAGCATTTTAACAGAGGAGATTTTCTGTAGAAATACCCATAGGGGATAGGCAATCCTCTGATTGGTCACTTCAATCACATATATACTATGGACTAAGGTAGGCGACTTTATCATTGGCCACACAACATCATGTGTTCCTTAGGAAAACAACTTAGCAGCCTCCCATAATAAAATCCATAGGAAATAGGCACCTACGTGATTGGCCACAGACATCCTCATATACATTATAGAGAGAAGTAGGCTATTCCATGATTGGCCACAGACATCCCTATAAGGATCACAGAGACAAGTAGGCTACTCTGTGATAGGCTAAATAATAGACACGTGACCCATTTCAACACAGTACCAAACAGGTTCTCTTTCAGGTCCGATAGATATCATTAACATTTCCAGTCATAGTGGGAGTATCTTTCTCATGTCATTCAAATAGTAGCCAACCTCTCTATTGGCTGACAGTACCCACACACATTGTAATGGGATGAACAGATTTACACATGAACATTCATATATAATAAAATCCATAGGGAGTAGGCACCTCTGTGATTGGCCACAAACATTCCATATACATACAATGGTAAAAAGTAGGCTACTCTGTGATAGGTTACTTAACAAACACGTGACCTCTTTCAGCACTGGACTGAATGAGTACATACAGCCTGGCAGCCCTCCATAATAAAATCCATAGGGAATAGGCACCTCTGTGATTGGCCACAGACTTTCCATATACATACAATGGTGAAGAGTAGGCTACTCTGTGATAGGTTACTTAACAAACACGTGACCTCTCTCAGCAATGGACTGAATGAGTTCTCCTTCAGGTCCGATAGATATGTTTAGCATTTCAGTCATAGTAGGAGTGTCCTTCCCATGTCACTCAAACAGTAGGCAGCCTTTTAATTGGCTGTAAGTTCAGCACTGGACTGAATGAGTACATACAGCCTGGCAGCCCTCCATAATAAAATCCATAGGAAGTAGGCACCTCTGTTATTGGCCACAGACTTTCCATATACATACAATGGTGAAAAGTAGGCTACTCTGTGATAGGTTACTTAACAAACACGTGACCTCTCTCAGCACTGGACTGAATGAGTTCTCCTTCAGGTCCGATAGACATGTTCAGCATTTTCAGTTATAGTAGGAGTGTCCTTCCCATGTCACTCAAACAGTAGGCAGCCTTTTAATTGGCTGCAAGTTTTCGTATGTATTATAGTGGAACAAACGGGTCCACAAAAGACAGGTTAGATAGACATACTATGTTAAGACCTCCTGTCTTCCTTCAGGTCCGCTGCAACATGTAATAGGGGCGGAGCCTGCATCGGTCCGTCTCTTTTCTGATTGGTGCAAAGTTTTCTTAACATATCATGATTTTTTTCGCACTATTTCTGGATTGTATATCTGCCTATCTCATAAATCATCCAACACAACACTAGTAAAAATAGTTTATTCAACATATAATTATTGAATTAAACATAATCTCAGATACCTTAAGAGCCAATATGATTAAACAAAGTTTAACATAATGTTTTTGTCATTCTCTCACACTATTGTTCTAAAAAAACATTTTTCACTGTTAACATATTTTTATTATTTCATATCCTTTAGTATTGCCTTCTTTTTGAAGATAAATATGAGGGTACAAAATACTCTGACTTTTCTCTGTAACATTAGTATTCACAGTATATGTTCACACGTAGCGATTATTGTCTCCAGTAACATCTGTATTTCGGAGAAATGAAGGAAAATGTTAAACAAATAGCAAACATGGAAATGCTAATATATACTTTATCTTTGTTTATTTAGCACGTATTTTACGTGTAATGGTGACTACTTCCGTTGTGATGCAGCAGGGAGGTACTTCCTTGTTTTTAACCCTTTTGTACATATGCATATGTTTGTTCTTTTAGTATAAAAGCCTGTATCACGAGGTTACCAACATGCCATGACTAAGGTGCTACGGCACTGAAACGCGTTGGCGTTTAGACAGTACCACCTCTGCATATGGATTACAATACTTTAATATGTCCAAATTTTTAATGAAAAAAATAAAAGCAAAGTTTTAAATTTACTATTTTCCACGAGAGTTCTGGGTGCTGGATCCTCTACTTCCTTTTCTGCTACATTTTTCACTGTCAGTATGTCTTTGGAGTATAGGACAAAATCCACGCAAACACGGGGAGGACATAAAAACTTATTGCAGATGTTTTGTCCATGACAGGATTCAAACCCAGGACTCCAGCACTGCAAGGCTGCAGTGGTAACCACTGAGCCACCATGTTGCCCTTCACTTGTCAGTTCTGTAAACCAACATTTTTTGCTGCAACGTGGGGCCTTAGTCTGAAGTATTAAGTTAAAGTTAAAGGGAAGCACCCGAGCACCCCACAAAACATTTTGCAAATTTTGCAAATTTCATATGTCCCCGGTCCCCCTTCCTCCAGGAGCCCCGCAGTAACTGCACCAACTGCCTCTATGGCACCAATGTCACTGTACCGCTCATGCCATATACACATATTTTTTTTGCAACCTGTTGCTATTCGAGATTCAATTTCAAGTGTAGCCAACAAGTAATTTTGGAACTTCTCGAGTAGACTTGATAAACCTTTCTTATTTGTATTTTTCTGCTTCTTGTGTAGTTCAAGAAGAGCTGATTAGAAAAAAAAAACTCTGCTTCTGTAGCCCGTAGAAATTTACAATCTTCTTAAGTCAGTCTTGCAATTTACCTGGAAGACTCTCCAATCGTCTGAAAATGACTAGACAGATGGGAGGCAAGGAAGTCTTTTATTTTAAAAAAGCGACTTGGACAGAATTTAATAAAACTGCTGCTTAAAGCTTTTAAAGCAGGAGAGGGAGCGGGAGCAGATATCCTTTCTTTTCCTTTGACAAGTTAATTTATAAAGTTTATGAATTGTCACATACAGCGGCAGATGACACCATTCAGCTCCAAACTACGGTGAAAGCAGAGCATCTTAAGCCAATATTGTTCAAAATCATTCAAAGTTCTATTTTCTGTATGAAAAGCAAATTACATGCTGAGTACATGCTGTTCATATCCATTTTATCCAAAAGTGATGTGGAATTAAATAGTAACACATCAAAGGAAGGATTCCAAATCACCTGGAAATCTACCATCTTGCTCAAGGCTTGAATCTAATCTTTACCCCGTAAAGTAAATGTCCACCCTCGAACACTAGATACTTAATCCAATATCATTTAATAACAATAAGTGCTTGCTTTTAATTTAAAAAATTCTAAATACCCTACATAAACATAGAGTGAAAGGGAGTCTGTCAACGGAGAGCAGAATATCAATCCATGCGGGCAGATAGATAGGTTAGGGCCATCTAAATCAGATGGTGTTTTCACCTTGGGAATCGGTGACTCTGTTGGGAGATATGGCTGTTTTTGTCAATAGGCAAATAAGCGCTTTGGAGCAACGAGGTTATTGCATATCGACAAAAGTATACAGAGTAGAGATGAGCAAATTTTTGAAAATTTTTTTCCCCAAAAAGATATGATTAGATACGACTTCATTCGCACCAAATCGTGTTAAAAAACAGTTAATCATGCACCCCACTTCTTCCCCTCGACAGTTTACCATGCCCCCTATAAGAGGCAGTTCACATGGAGTAAACTGGCGCGCAATCTGGCACGTATACGCGTGTCAGAGTTTGCGCGCTCAAAAAAGATCCCATTGATTTCAATGGGGGTTATGATCGTATACGGCCGCAAAATTACGGGCGCAAAATTACGCGCCGTATAGGATCGTAACCCCCATTGAAATCAATGGGATCTTTTTTGAGCGCGCAAACTCTGACACGCGTATACGTGCCAGATTGCGCACCAGTTTACTCCGTGTGAACTGCCCCTAATAAACCATGTATCTCGCATCTCTTCCCGCACCAGTGCAACCCACATCACAGTACACCGTGCACCACGCATCTCTCCCCCCACAGTAAACCATGCACTTCGCATCTTCCCCACCCCACAGTACACTCCGCATCTCCCCCAATAATCCACCGTGCACCTTATATCTCTCCTCTCCCCCTACACCATACCCTGCACTGCACATCTCTCCATGTTCCTTCACTGCACAGGATACAACTTTCCTTCTTGTTGAAAGACCGTCTTACAAGTTAAGAGATTCCTACCCAGTCACGTGAATAGAGAATGTCATATGACCGTCTGACATCTGAAGGTCCTTACTGAGTATAGTATTTAGCATTTAAAACCACAGGGCTGTCTGGCTGATGATTGGCTGCATGCATGGCATTTTATACTAATGCAATTCATTACCACGAAGAGTAAATACAGATTTGATGCAAATCACATTTTTCCAGAAATTCAGATTGAATTACAGTTTGTCAGGTTTCATTCGCTCATCTGTAATACAGAGGTACCAATAGACAAGGAGACAAATAGAGATGAGCGAACAGTGTTCTATCGAACACATGTTCGATCGGATATCAGGGTGTTCGCCATGTTCGAATCGAATCGAACACCGCGTGGTAAAGTGCGCCAAAATTCGATTCCCCTCCCACCTTCCCAGGCGCCTTTATTGCACCAATAACAGCGCAGGGGAGGTGGGACAGGAACTACGACACCGGGGGCATTGAAAAAAATTGGAAAAAGTCATTGGCTGCCGAAATCAGGTGACCTCCATTTTAGACGAATAGTGGATTTCAAATCCGGGTCATATGAGAATGTGAACTTTGTGACTATGAGACAGGGATAGCTGTACAGGCAGGGATAGCTAGGGATAACCTTTATTTAGGGGGGAATGTTATTAAAAATAACTTTTTGGGGCTCTATCGGGTGTGTAATTGTGATTTTTGTGAGATAAACTTTTTCCCATAGGGATGCATTGGCCAGCGCTGATTGGCCGAATTCCGTACTCTGGCTAATCAGTGCTGGCCAATGCATTCTATTAGCTTGATGAAGCAGAGTGTGCAAAAGGGTTCAAGCGCACCCTCGGCTCTGATGTAGGAGAGCCGAGGGTGCACTTGAACCCTTGTGCACCCTCAGCTCTGCTACATCAGAGCCGAGGGTGCGCTTGAACCCTTGTGCACACTCTGCTTCATCAAGCTAATAGAATGCATTGGCCAGCGCTGATTGGCCAATGTATTCTATTAGCCTGATGAAGTAGAGCTGAATGTGTGTGCTAAGCACACACATTCAGCTCTACTTCATCGGGCTAATAGAATGCATTGGCCAGCGCTGATTGGCCAGAGTACGGAACTCGACCAATCAGCGCTGGCTCTGCTGGAGGAGGCGGAGTCTAAGATCGCTCCACACCAGTCTCCATTCAGGTCCGACCTTAGACTCCGCCTCCTCCGGCAGAGCCAGCGCTGATTGGCCGAAGGCTGGCCAATGCATTCCTATGCGAATGCAGAGACTTAGCAGTGCTGAGTCAGTTTTGCTCAACTACACATCTGATGCACACTCGGCACTGCTACATCAGATGTAGCAATCTGATGTAGCAGAGCCGAGGGTGCACTAGAACCCCTGTGCAAACTCAGTTCACGCTAATAGAATGCATTGGCCAGCGCTGATTGGCCAATGCATTCTATTAGCCCGATGAAGTAGAGCTGAATGTGTGTGCTAAGCACACACATTCAGCACTGCTTCATCACGCCAATACAATGCATTAGCCAGTGCTGATTGGCCAGAGTACGGAATTCGGCCAATCAGCGCTGGCTCTGCTGGAGGAGGCGGAGTCTAAGGTCGGACCTGAATGGAGACTGGTGTGGAGCGATCTTAGACTCCGCCTCCTCCAGCAGAGCCAGCGCTGATTGGTCAAGTTCCGTACTCTGGCCAATCAGCACTGGCTAATGCATTGTATTGGCGTGATGAAGCAGTGCTGAATGTGTGTGTGCTTAGCACACACATTCAGCTCTACTTCATCGGGCTAATAGAATGCATTGGCCAGCGCTGATTGGCCGAATTCCGTACTCTGGCCAATCAGCACTGGCTAATGCATTGTATTGGCGTGATGAAGCAGTGCTGAATGTGTGTGTGCTTAGCACACACATTCAGCTCTACTTCATCGGGCTAATAGAATGCATTGGCCAGCGCTGATTGGCCAGAGTACGGAATTCGGCCAATCAGCGCTGGCTCTGCTGGAGGAGGCGGAGTCTAAGATCGCTCCACACCAGTCTCCATTCAGGTCCGACCTTAGACTCCGCCTCCTCCAGCAGAGCCAGCGCTGATTGGCCGAATTCCGTACTCTGGCCAATCAGCACTGGCTAATGCATTGTATTGGCGTGATGAAGCAGTGCTGAATGTGTGTGCTTAGCACACACATTCAGCTCTACTTCATCGGGCTAATAGAATGCATTGGCCAATCAGCGCTGGTCAATGCATTCTATTAGCGTGAACTGAGTTTGCACAGGGGTTCTAGTGCACCCTCGGCTCTGCTACATCAGATTGCTACATCTGATGTAGCAGTGCCGAGTGTGCATCAGATGTGTAGTTGAGCAAAACTGACTCAGCACTGCTAAGTCTCTGCATTCGCATAGGAATGCATTGGCCAGCCTTCGGCCAATCAGCGCTGGCTCTGCCGGAGGAGGCGGAGTCTAAGGTCGGACCTGAATGGAGACTGGTGTGGAGCGATCTTAGACTCCGCCTCCTCCAGCAGAGCCAGCGCTGATTGGTCGAGTTCCGTACTCTGGCCAATCAGCACTGGCCAATGCATTTCTATGGGGAAAAGTTAGCTTGCGAAAATCGCAAACTGACAGGGATTTCCATGAAATAAAGTGACTTTTATGCCCCCAGACATGCTTCCCCTGCTGTCCCAGTGTCATTCCAGGGTGTTGGTATCATTTCCTGGGGTGTCATAGTGGACTTGGTGACCCTCCAGACACGAATTTGGGTTTCCCCCTTAACGAGTTTATGTTCCCCATAGACTATAATGGGGTTCGAAACCCATTCGAACACTCGAACAGTGAGCGGCTGTTCGAATCGAATTTCGAACCTCGAACATTTTAGTGTTCGCTCATCTCTAGAGACAAACAAAAGTGAGGTTCAGATGGCTAACCTATCTATATGTGGAGCTGGGTTATTATGCTGGGTTCTGGTGACAGACTCCCTTTAAAGGAATTGTCTGCAAAACAATCTTTCCAAATGATATTATTTTACAACATAAACATATTTCTAATATACTGTCATTACATGAGTTTCTGACCCTATTGTCTTCATAGAAAGCTTCTAGAAGCATTTGCCACAGATTTTCCAAAAGTTTTGCATCTGACCCAATCCTGACACCTTTTGTGGTTTGTCACTGTTATAATCACCTGGCCTCACCACCCCAGGACAATCTTCTGACTTTTAGTGGTCCTTTGGCATATATTTTTCTGCTTCCTAGCTGATGTCACGTGCCCAGGGGTCACATCTGAGGCCTGTGATTGAGATTCAGTGATCGCATGGGTCACGCAAACATCATGACACTTGCAGTCATGTGTGGCAATAAATAATTCCTTTCTCTGGACCTCCACTTATTAAGTTCTGTGGTCTGAAAAGACCCCAAGTATAAAAACAATACAAGTTCAAAAATATTCAGCAAAATAAAACTATGGCCCGGTTCACATCTGTGCATGGGTTTCCATTCATGTGAAGAGGGGAACGGAATGGCCCAACCACAGATGTAAATGAGGCTTTATGAGGTTTGCTCATCTCTACGACTCTGGAGAAAATACCTCCCTCCTAGCACTCATAGAAAGATGTCTCTTGAAATATTTCATAGAAGAACTCCATTGGGTTTTGAACCCCAGACTATGGTATAATAGACAACATTAACAGTGAAGTGAGCCATAAGCTTACCTTTTGGTAGAGAAAGTTTTTTTCTGAGCCCAAAGGGGTCAACTGCAAAGTTCTTCTTTACAGACACAATATACTTGTATCTATAGGTATTAGAGATGAGCGAGTAGTTAAATATTCGATATTCGATATTCGTTTCGAGTAGCCCCTCAATATTCGACTACTTGAATCGAATATTGAATCCTATTACAGTCTATGGGGGGAAAATGCTCATTTCAGGGGTAGGCAACATTCGATAAAATTGAACTTACCAAGTCTATGAGTGAGGGTCGGGCTGGATCCTCCGAGAAGTCTTCTCCTTGCAGTGTCCCCGCGGCGTCTTCTGGCTCTGAATTCACTTGCCTGGCATCGGGCCTGGGCAGAGCTGACTGCGCATGCCTGCACTACAAGAAAATGGTCGCTTACAGTCAAAGTGGCCATTTTCTTGTAGCGCGGGCATGCACAGTCAACTCTACCCATGCCCAATGCCTGGCAGAGTGAATTCAGAGCCGGAAGATGCCACGGGGACGATGCACAGAGAAGACTTCTAAAGGTAAGAGAAAAACCAGCGTTGATTGGCCGACTGTATAGCATTCAGCCAATCAACGCTGGTTCTGCATCAAATCTTTCCATTCAAATAGCGAGTGGTACTCGATCGAGTACGAGTATTTTGAATACCTTAGTATTCGATCGAATACCTACTCGATCGAATACTACTCGCTCATCTCTAATAGGTATATCTCTGTACCTTACATTTATTTTAAAAATTGTGTTTCTTTCCCTTCTTTTCATATATAATTTGTATATACCTGTAAAATAGAAAAATGCTACTGATTATCCCGATTGGCCCTGGATTCAATACCCAGCGGAGGCATGACCTAAATGCACTGGGACATCCCCTGAGCACTTTCCAAGTTCTGGGAGTAGGGACGATTCTTTATGAATTTTCCAAAAATTCCAGGGGTTCGCCAGTCAGGAACCATTTTTATATTCTGGGCTTTCTCCAGTTCCCAGATTAATATAAGCAAGGGCCCAGGGGAGGTGAGTAAATATAGCAAAACGTCTTAATGTCAACATACCCAATGTGACATCTGAGGTTCAATCATAGTCTGTAGTGTTTATATGGCAAAAAAATGTGAAGCTGTTAACATATTGTGTTGGACTGGTTTCAAGACAAATCAGTCTTTAAAGTGTATCTCTTTTCAGACCCGAGTATAATAGGTGGAGGCCCAAGTGAGGTGATGAAAATAAAGAAAAACATTTATACTCAAAATCCATTGCCATTTTTGAGCCTCCTTGCGGTGTCCGGCGCTCTCCTGTGGCGTCATATACCCTCGGTCACCACTGAGCTCTAGATTCAGACCAAAACGAACCAAAGGATTGCTTTGTCCAATCAAGGGAAAAAACAGATCTTCAGAAGTTTGCCCAGCGTCGTAACTAGGAATGGCGAACTTTGATATACACCCCCCGACCGACGCCGAAGACCCCAACTGTCCCCCCACATTCCTGCACACACTATTAAGCCTCATAGTGGCCCCTGCTCACAGCATTATACCTCATAGTGGCCCCTGCACACAGTATTATGCCCCATAGTGGCCCCCTCACCAAGAATTATGCCTCATTGTGACCCCTTCACGCATCATTATGCCCCATTGTGGCCCCTGCACATGGTATTACGCCCCATAGTGGCCCCTTCACCCAGTATTATGCCCCATTGTTAACACCAATGAACAATTTTTATACTCTGGGGACCATCAAAAAAACAAAAACGCAGCGATATCAGCTGTCTCCAGGTCCCCTAATGTCCTGGACCCTGTGGCAGCCGATACCCCTGCTACCCCAGTAGTCACACCCCTGGGTTCGCTCATCTTTGACAAAAAATCTCTCTCAGCCACAGTGAACTTTCTCATTCACAGTGTATTTTTAAGCAACCTCCACCCCTCCCCTCTCCATAGACTTCTAAGTAATTATTCAATTCAACCTGATGAAAGGAGAAAAGAACATATTTCTTTAGAAAATCAATTACAAAGTTTCTTATTTCACCTCGTTTCATTCTTGAATCAAAAGTGGCGATCAGTTGTGTGTGCATTAGAAGTCTTATGATAACGGAGTAACCTCGGATCGAGTCACTTTCTGAAAGTCTTTTTTTGACTTTTAATCAACGTTATTAGTCTTTAGGGGTACATGTATTACTGCAGGCCTCTGTGAACCTGTTACACCTTTAATATGAAATCTCATATGTGAGATACAAAGCCTCAGGAGCTGTAAGTAATAAAAGCCTCTGAACGAACATTAAAATAATTTATTGGGGAGAAAGATATCAAATAATTCAGCCAGTTATATCATCTATTTATACCGTAATATAATCTTAGAAGAAAATAAACCTTTAAGGGACAAAGAGAATAGAAAGGGAATGACTGACAACCATGTGGAACACAATAGATAGAGATAGATAGATAGATAGATAGATAGATAGATAGATAGATAGATAGATAGGAGATAGATAGATAGATAGATAGATAGATAGATAGATAGATGGATAGATAGACGGACAGATAGGTAGAGTAGATATACTCTATAAGCCGACCCGAATATAAGCCGAGGCCCCTAATTTTACCACAAAAAATGTGAAAACTTATTGACTCGAGTATAAGCTGAGGGGGGGAAATGCAGCAGCTACTGGAAAATTTCAAAAATTGAAATGGTCGGAGGTTTTGGGTGCAGTAGATGCTGGGTGCTGGGGAAGGGGAGGGGGTGTTTTGGTTGTCTGTCTGCCCCTTCCTTGAGCTTGAGGACTGGGTTTTTTCTTCCCCCACTTGGAATTCAGCCTGGCTGACTATAGGGGATCTGCAGTGCTCCTATTAACCCCTTCCCACCGGAACAGGAGCACTGCAGATCCCCTATATTCAGTAGACCGGGCACTGTCAGACACAGGGATACCTAATGTGTTTGTGTTTCACAGTCATTTTCTACTTTTATATGTATTTTAGGGAAAGGAGGGATTTAGAACTTTTATTTATTTTATTTTTTTATTATATTTTTTTAAAGCTTATTTTTTTCACTAATTTATGGGAGATTCTATACATTAGTATTGCAGCTGGTCAAAGACATCCTCCCCCCAAAAAAAATAAAAATAAAATAAATATATATATATATATATATATATATATATATATATTTTTTTTTTTTATTTTTTTTTTTCTTGACTCAAATATAAGCCAAGGGGGCTTTTTCGGCACAAAAACTGTGCTGCAAAACTCGGCTTATACTCGAGTATATACGGTAAGTAGGCAAAATCTATCTATCTATCTATCTATCTATCTATCTATCTATCTATCTATCAATAGTGTCTATCTATCTATCATCTACAAACAGTATCTGTCTATCTATCTATCTATCTATCTATCTATCTATCTATCTATCTATCTATCTATCTATCATCTATCTTCTATCTATCTATCTATCTATCTATCTATCTACAAATATTGTCTATCTATCTGCCTATCTATCTATCTATCTATCTATCAACTATCTATCTATCTATCTATCTATCTATCTATCTATCTATCTATCTATCCATCTAACTTCTATCTATCTATCTATCTATCTATCTATCTATCTCCTATCTATCTATCTATCTATCTATCTATCTATCTATCATCTATCTATCATCTATCTATCTCCTATCTATCTATCTATCTATCTATCTATCTATCTATCTATCTATCTGTCTATCTATCTCCTATCTATCTATCTATCTATCTATCTATCTATCTATCTCCTATCTATCATCTTTTTATCTCACATCTCTATTACCTTCCCACTAGCTACCTAGAAAGAGAAAATCAAAAACTCAAACCCCATGTAATATTCCAAGTGACTAATACGTTGGGAAGCAGACGGAATAATCTGCCAGAAAGCCCTCAGTTTCTATAACCATTTATGAAATAAATTAAGTAATAAAGAGGGAAAAAAGTCTGGAGAACTCTGATCAGCAATGGTGCAATGTTCATAATAATGCGACGCCTGGCTAAGAATTTCATAAATCTTGCCTTAAATAATTTCTCATCTAATCCAGTCTTATTATAAACAATCCCAGCATGACGAGAACGTTAAGAGCGTGGAATAAATAATTCTATTTTCTGACTGACACGTCCCCTTACAATCCAGCACAGATGCTAATGTATACATTGTAGAAAGGAGCCGTAATTATAATGCCAGACTTATCTTTGGTAATAAGTGAAAGGCAAATCATTACGTATTGCACAAAGCTGCTTAGGACGGCATTTTTAGCTATGTGTATTATTTCTGCAATTGAAAAGGGATGTTCATTTAAGCGGCGCCCATCAATCTCAAGAAACGGAAGAGGAAAAATGTGCAACTCATCACAGACTACGAATACAGGCCTGACAGTATCGAGCAGACACCCGAAAACTCAACTGTTTTTGCAAAAATGTAATGCTTGTGCCCATGAACTTTAATATGGATACTGTCCAGGGGTACGAGATACTAGTGGTCTCTAGGCAAAACGTCCCACTGATACCGCCATATAGTGTTAACGTATACTACCACCTTAATGCCAAAATAGCAATAATTGTCTTGTTTTCTGTTTCCATCTCAACACTTTCCCGAAAAGGGTTAAAACAGATTTATATGCCAGCTATGTGGGTGCAGCTTACAGCTCGTTCACATCTGCACCCGGTCTCCGTCTGTTGGGTTTCCATCTTCTGCAGACAGACCGTGTGCGGCCATGAGCTCCGGTAAGCGTTTTGTGCTCTCTGCGGCAAAACCGTTTTTTTTAAACCAGACACAAAGTCCTGCATGTCCAACTTTGTGTCCGGTTAAAAAAAAAAATGGTTTCACCACGGAGAGTACGAAACGCTCACCGGCGCTCACAGCCAGACACTTTTCAAACCCATGCAAATGAATGGGTTTGAAAATGGCCTGCAGATTTCCGTCTCCTGCCCAGTTTTGGGCAGGAAACAGAAACCTGCATATCGGAGGCCAGGACACAGATGTGAACCCGGCCTTACTGTATTTATTCATGTCATACATGAGGCCCACCGTTAGCTGGCTCAAGGGTTATAAAGATTTGTGTTAATAACTGGAGATGAGCGAGTAGTATTCGATCAAGTAGGTATTCGATCGAATACTACGGTATTCGAAATACTCGTGCTCAATCGAGTACCACTCGCTATTGGAAAAATTTGATGCAGAACCAGTGTTGATTGGCCGAATGCTATACAGTCGGCCAATCAACGCTGGTTCTTCTCCTACCTTTAGAAGTCTTCTCCACGCAGCGTCCCCATGGCATCTTCCGGCTCTGAATTTACTCTGCCACTCTGTAGTGTGGGCATGCGCAGTTGGCTCTGCCCAGGCCCGATGCCTGGCAGAGTGAAGTCAGAGCCGGAAGACACCGCGGGGACGCTGCACGGAGAAGACTTTTCGGAGAATCCAGCCCAACCCTCACTCATGGACTTGGTAAGTTCAGTTTGATCGAATGTTGCCTACCCCTGACAAGGAGCATTTTCCCCCCATAGAGTATAATAGGATTCGATATTCGATTCGAGTAGTCAAATATTGAGGGGCTACTCGAAACGAATATCGAATATTTCACTGTTCGCTTATCTCTATTAATAACCCCAATCTTAATATATATCCCCCAATTTTTATGACTTTTGCTGTGAGATGCCATGATTTCTAATGTAAGCCCACTGGATATTGACAGCCTGTCCTTAAGATAGGTCATCAATATCAGATCAGTAAGGGTTGGATTAGAATCCCCATTGATTAGTTGTAATGGGCCAGATGCAGTGCACCATATAGCAAGTATGACTGTGCAACATTATTGCAACTCAGCTCCCATTTCCCCCATGGGTAGCTATTAGAGATGAGCGAACACTAAAATGTTCGAGGTTCGAAATTCGATTCGAACAGCCGCTCACTGTTCGAGTGTTCGAATGGGTTTCGAACCCCATTATAGTCTATGGGGAACATAAACTCGTTAAGGGGGAAACCCAAATTCGTGTCTGGAGGGTCACCAAGTCCACTATGACACCCCAGGAAATGATACCAACACCCTGGAATGACACTGGGACAGCAGGGGAAGCATGTCTGGGGGCATAAAAGTCACTTTATTTCATGGAAATCCCTGTCAGTTTGCGATTTTCGCAAGCTAACTTTTCCCCATAGAAATGCATTGGCCAGTGCTGATTGGCCAGAGTACGGAATTCGGCCAATCAGCGCTGGCCAATGCATTCTATTAGCCCGATGAAGTAGAGCTGAATGTGTGTGCTAAGCACACACATTCAGCACTGCTTCATCAAGCCAATACAATGCATTAGCCAGTGCTGATTGGCCAGAGTACGGAATTCGGCCAATCAGCGCTGGCTCTGCTGGAGGAGGCGGAGTCTAAGATCGCTCCACACCAGTCTCCATTCAGGTCCGACCTTAGACTCCGCCTCCTCCGGCAGAGCCAGCGCTGATTGGCCGAAGGCTGGCCAATGCATTCCTATGCGAATGCAGACTTAGCAGTGCTGAGTCAGTTTTGCTCAACTACACATCTGATGCACACTCGGCACTGCTACATCAGATGTAGCAATCTGATGTAGCAGAGCCGAGGGTGCACTAGAACCCCTGTGCAAACTCAGTTCACGCTAATAGAATGCATTGGCCAGCGCTGATTGGCCAATGCATTCTATTAGCCCGATGAAGTAGAGCTGAATGTGTGTGCTAAGCACACACATTCAGCACTGCTTCATCAAGCCAATACAATGCATTAGCCAGTGCTGATTGGCCAGAGTACGGAATTCGGCCAATCAGCGCTGGCCAATGCATTCTATTAGCCCGATGAAGTAGAGCTGAATGTGTGTGCTAAGCACACACATTCAGCACTGCTTCATCAAGCCAATACAATGCATTAGCCAGTGCTGATTGGCCAGAGTACGGAATTCGGCCAATCAGCGCTGGCCAATGCATTCTATTAGCCCGATGAAGTAGAGCTGAATGTGTGTGCTAAGCACACACATTCAGCACTGCTTCATCAAGCCAATACAATGCATTAGCCAGTGCTGATTGGCCAGAGTACGGAATTCGGCCAATCAGCGCTGGCTCTGCCGGAGGAGGCGGAGTCTAAGGTCGGACCTGAATGGAGACTGGTGTGGAGCGATCTTAGACTCCGCCTCCTCCAGCAGAGCCAGCGCTGATTGGTCGAGTTCCGTACTCTGGCCAATCAGCGCTGGCCAATGCATTCTATTAGCCCGATGAAGTAGAGCTGAATGTGTGTGCTTAGCACACACATTCAGCTCTACTTCATCAGGCTAATAGAATACATTGGCCAATCAGCGCTGGCCAATGCATTCTATTAGCTTGATGAAGCAGAGTGTGCACAAGGGTTCAAGCGCACCCTCGGCTCTGATGTAGCAGAGCTGAGGGTGCACAAGGGTTCAAGTGCACCCTCGGCTCTCCTACATCAGAGCCGAGGGTGCGCTTGAACCCTTGTGCAGCCTCGGCTCTGCTACATCAGAGCCGAGGGTGCGCTTGAACCCTTGTGCACACTCTGCTTCATCAAGCTAATAGAATGCATTGGCCAGCACTGATTGGCCAGAGTACGGAATTCGGCCAATCAGCGCTGGCCAATGCATCCCTATGGGAAAAAGTTTATCTCACAAAAATCACAATTACACACCCGATAGAGCCCCAAAAAGTTATTTTTAATAACATTCCCCCCTAAATAAAGGTTATCCCTAGCTATCCCTGCCTGTACAGCTATCCCTGTCTCATAGTCACAAAGTTCACATTCTCATATGACCCGGATTTGAAATCCACTATTCGTCTAAAATGGAGGTCACCTGATTTCGGCAGCCAATGACTTTTTCCAATTTTTTTCAATGCCCCCAGTGTCGTAGTTCCTGTCCCACCTCCCCTGCGCTGTTATTGGTGCAAAAAAGGCGCCAGGGAAGGTGGGAGGGGAATCGAATTTTGGCGCACTTTACCACGTGGTGTTCGATTCGATTCGAACATGGCAAACACCCTGATATCCGATCGAACATGTGTTCGATAGAACACTGTTCGCTCATCTCTAGTAGCTATAAACAGGATAGATAGCATATCATGTTGTTTTTAGAAAAGCTGCTCATCTCTTGACACACATATCTGAACATGTCCTGCCCAGGTAAGGACAGGTTAGACATGATGCATCAGTTAGATGCAAAATCAAGATATGAAAGAATCCATACGTATAAAAACCGATACATTTAGAGCAATCCACTTACAGTATATGAGGATATGAGGTGGGTTTTTTTTTGTTTTGTTTTTTCCCCTTTTTTATTAGTGCCATCTGTGCATTTATCCTTCTATAAAACATTTTTATGGGATTTCCTTCTGTAGATGATACTAGTTTATAAGTCATCACAGTTAGCTTTACAAGTCTCTTCTCTAAAGACATTAAAACTGCTTTGGGGCCATAAAGATAAATCTTTGCTCATCTTATCTCTATACACAACTTGTCTAATATCTAAGAAAAAAAATGATGAGGGTGAGAAAAAGGATATAGACTGTCCAAAAAAGCTTCCAAAATGCTGCAAGTGTAAAAAGCTGGCACAGTGCTTGATAGGAAAGTATTATAAATCATATATGTGGCTATGATTGTTACAGTATAACCCTATAACGCCTGTAGTTCATATCTATTACATATACTGGAGAGATATTCCTCAAAGCTGTATATATTCAAGTGGAATATTCTATATTCAAGATGGTTGTTTCACATATTGTATTTTGTTAGTAGTTAGTAGTGATGGTACTTGTGATGGTAGATGTCATTGTAGCTCTGTTGGTAGTTCTGATGGGGCTTGTGATTGTAATAATGATGGTAGTTGTGATGGTAGTTGTGATGGTAGTAGTGATGGTAGCAGTGATGGTAGTTGTGATTGTAGGTGTGATGGTAGTTGTGATGGTAGTAGTGAACCTCAAAATATTTGTTTTGAAAATATCCGCCAAGATTCACTGTGAACATTTTTTTTTTTTTTTTTTTTAAATGTAGATTGTGAGCCCCACACAGAGCTCACAATGTACATTTTTCCCTATCAGTATGTCTTTTTGGAATATGGGATGGAAATCCATGCAAACACGGGGAGAACATACAAACTCCTTGCAGATGGTTTTTTTTTTTTTTTTTTTTTTGCCCTTGGTGGGATTTGAACACCAGGACTCCAGCGCTGCAAGGCTGCAGTGCTAACCACTGAGCCACCGTGTGGCCCCAGATTCATTGTGAACATTTGTATCAGACTAACCTTGTTTGATCAAACCCAAAGGTGTTATTATAATACTATGGAGTCTCTTCAGGCCCCTGAGTATAATAATTGCAGGCCAGGGAGGTTGAGAAAAAATAATTAAAAACCCCCTTATAATCACCTTTCCTGGACACTGCCACTGTGTCTGTTCTTCTTCCCCAGGTGTCCTCTGTGTGTTGTTAACATCAAAACACTTAGATGATAAATATCATGACATCAATGACCCCTACTTTACCACTGAGGCCCAATTAAAGGCCTCAGGGGCGATCCAGAGTCAGTGATATCAGGAAGATGTCCAGAGCACACCAAGGATCCCCAGGGAAGAAGATTGGATACCAAGATGAATCCAGGAAAGGTAAATTTAAATCTTTTAATTTCACACCTCCAAATATTATATTCTTGGATCTGAAGAGTCCCAAAAGTACAATGGTTGGTTTATGGCAAACCCTAAAAATTTTGAGTTTGTCCAAACCAGAAAAGTTTCATAGCGATTTTGGTTTGTTACAAACTGGTTGCTCATAGGGTTGAGCCGATCTTGAGATTTCAAGATCGATTTTAAAATCCGATTTCCGATCATTTTCCAGCCGATCTCGATCCCAATCTCGATCCTGAAATTTGCTCGATTGCCGATCGGAATCCGATCTTTTCCAATCCCGATCCTCAACCCTAGTCAATGCTTTTCTATGGGAAAAGTCACTTTGGGGGTTGAGCCGATCTTGAGATTTCAAGATCGATTTTAAAATCCTATTTCCGAACATTTTCCAGCCGATCCCGATCTCAATCATGAAATTTACTCGATCGCCGATCGGAATCCGATCTTTTCCAATCCCGATCGCTCAACCCTAGTTGCTCATCTTTAAAAGATAAAAAATGTACATCTTACCAGCTCAGCCCTTCCCAGGATTATTGACCCTTTGTGTGGTTGATCTTGGTGCCCATTTGAGGATTTTTTAACTTAGTCCATGTGGTTACAAGGTAGCAGGCTTAGCAATTCCAACATTTTTGGTTATAGGCTTGATAGTTACATGTCCTTATAGTGGTACAGATTCTTGCTTTTTTCACTCTTGTCACAGCTTAACACAACCAAACACAGTTGTGCTACAAAGTTTACATACCCCGGCAGATTTTTTTGTTTTTTTTGGCAGCAGACTGAGTATACAGCAAAGCAGGGACGAAGCAGAACAGTAGATAGTGTCTATCTACTCGCGAACTTCACTCAACTTATCTCCACAATGGAGACTGCTGTGGTCCGATCTTAGACTCCGCCTCCTCACAGATGAATCTCCGGCAGAACCAGCGTTGATTGGCCGAATGCTGTACACTGCATAGCATATGGCCAATCAACACTGGTCAATGCATTCCTATGATAAAAAGTCAGCTCCCGCATAATCACAAGCTGCCAGCTCTCCTGACTAGGAAAGAAGAGCCTGCTGCAGAACCAGCGTTGATTGGCTGAATGCTATACAGTATATAGCATTCGTCCAATCAATGCTGGTTCTGCAGGACGAGCAAGTTCACATTAGCGCTTGCCTCCCGTCCGGAAGGGGTCCGCAGGAGGACCCCCCCGAATGGAATATCAGTGCAACTGCAAGCGCTGTGCAGTTAAAGCGCATGGACCCGTTATAGTCTATGGGGTCTGTGCACTTTAACTGCACAGCGCTCCTCCTAAACACTCTCCTCCTACTACTCATGGACTTCGTGACTCTCCTTAAGTCGAATAGTGGTTTCCCCTGAAATGAGCATTTTTTCCCTTAGACTATAATGGGATTCGATATTCGATCGAGTAGTCGAATATTGAGGCGCTACCCAAAACGAATATAGAATCTCGAATATTTCACTACTCGATCATCTCTAATAATATGATATCTATCCTATATGTGAATACCCAATGGAGGAACAGGGGGATGGGGGGCTCAAGTTGTGAAGACTTTTGTCATGTCATGATTTTGCGTTGAATGGGATTAATGAGAAATTTGAGTCTTTAACCAAACTGGAGATAAACCATGTGAGGTCACATCTATAGATGCTTAACTATAGGATGTTGGTGCTGACATAAGGATGTTAGCAACAACTTCATGGCCAAGAAACTACCATGAACTACTGTATGTGTATGTGGGTTTATATGTAGCGGATAACCTGAAAATAGTTTAGACTTTCCAATACAGAGTCGGTCTGATACAAAGCTTTACAGATTACACTGGACAACAAATTTTTACAAAAGTTTTGCTTTCTTGCAAATTTCAAGTGAGTATAATAAACCCATCTATGTTAAGCAGAAATATAATTTCAGATACTCTGTATCATGTAGAAATTTTGAGAAATATAAGATTAGGTGTTAATGATTATGAAGCAGGTAAATGTTAGCAGTTATTAGTTCAAACGAAGCAAAAGTTTTTTGCTTCTGATTTTTTTTTTTCATACTCCCATCTCCCCTATTGGTGTCCAGCAACAGGCAACTAGCATTGTTGGTTTCCAGTAGCCATGATAATTAGAGATGAGCGAACAGTAAAATGTTCGAGATTCGATATTTGTTTCGAGTAGCCCCTCAATATTCAACTACTCGAAACGAATATCGAACCCTATTATAGTCTATGGGGGGAAAATGCTCGTTTCAGGGGTAGGCAACGTTTTATCAAATTATACTTACCAAGTCCACGAGTGAGGGTCGGGCTGGATCCTCCGAGAAGTCTTCTCCGTGCAGCGTCCCCGCGGCATCTTCCGGCTCTGAATTCACTCTGCCAGGCATCGGTGAATTCAGAGCCGGAAGATACCGCGGGGAAGCTGCACGGAGAAGACTTCTAAAGGTAGGAGAAGAACCAGCGTTGATTGGCTGACTGTATAGCATTCGGCCAATCAATGCTGGTTCTGCATCGGACTTTTCCATTCGAATAGCGAGTGGTACTCGATCAAGTACAAGTATTTCGAATACCGTAGTATTAGATCGAATACCTACTCGATCGAGTACTACTCGCTCATCTCTAATGATAATGTTTTTTCCATCATGGCAAAATCCTGGTGAAAACGTTCATTGTGTTTTTCACGGACTGCACCAAGATTTGCAAGGAAAAAATCCAAATCAGAAAATGCAGAAAATGAATTTTCAATAACATGTTGCACTTCATCACTTTGTTTTTTTATGTAGATTGTGAGCCCCGCATAGAGCTCACAATGCACATTTTTCCCTATCTGTATGTCTTTGAAATATGGGATGGAAATCCATGCAAACACAGGGAGAACATACAAACTCCTTGCAGATGGTTTTATGCCCTTGGTGGGATTTGAACACCAGGACTCCAGCGCTGCAAGGCTGCAGTGCTAACCACTGAGCCACCGTGTGGCCCCTACTTCATCACTTTGTAAGCTTCAAGAACTTGATGTAGTTTGGTGCTCAATAGTTGTCAAGGAAATTCTCAGAAAAAGTCTTCGAAGATTTTCTAAGGCCCCACCGCCAGCTCTTCAAAATGCTTGTCATTCATGATATGTTGAATTGATACAACAATTTATTCAGTCTGTGATACTGCTTTTTCTCTTGTATATGTAAAATTTTTAAAAAAATCAACTTAAATGGTGGTCTCTCCCCAAGGAGTGACGATATCCCCCTAACCCTGTCTAAGCCTCTCACCTCTACCAGGTTAGTCTTCTCTACACTGGGCTGACGAGATGCAATAACATCAAAATGGCCGTCCTCGGTTGGGAGACTATACCTGGTAATAATCCCAGCATCATTGCAAAACAAAGGCCTCTTGGAAGGTTGAGCATGATGTTAAAGGGAGCAGCCTCTATTGGGCTATGTCACTGAAATTCTGTCTTCCTAATTACATCAGGGAAGACAGGCTTGCACATTCCAGTGAGCGCCCTCTATTGCTTTGCAACACTGAAGCACCTGACTTCCTAATTACATCATGGAAGACAGATTTGCATATTCTTCCCATGGTCCCTTGCACAGTGGAGTGCAAAAGGCTTAATAAGTCTCCACACACCTAAATGGTGGTCTCTCCCCAAGGAGTGACGATATCCCCCTAATTGTGTAACAAGACAACCTTGAGACTTAACACTAATGAGTCACTAAAGAGACGCCACTGATTCGGCTCATGCACCCAACCCAAAGCTCGAACAACCCACTAATGTCTGTGCAGAAACACAGAGTGGCAACCTGTTCAAAACACTGTGTTAAGTCATCTTGGCATCCTTGAAAGATAGAAACTGTTGTACCAGGTGACAGCAAATGCCATCCTTGAAGTCTGAAAGCCAGTAACTCTGCATTTGCTTTACACAAATGTAAGTCCCAGTTCACAGCATTCAGTTCTGGCTGTTACAAGATGAGACTCGCTAGACATTCATGGCTCAAAGTCTTAATCAGCATCATTCCCCATCTCTGACCTATGGACTGCAATATCTTCATCGGCTGCCACATCTACAGTAGGCTCCATGTCTCTGGTGGCTTTGGTACTGGAAGAGTGTCATCATGTGGCACTAGTCTCAGATTCGGATATTCAATGCATTTTTTATTTTTAGCACAGAAACCAGAGACATTGCTTAGACAGAAGTAACAGTCGGTCACATGATCCTTTGGTTCCTGCCATATCATTGGGACAGTAAATGGCATTGACTTGCAAGAACCTTTCAGCCAACCTCTAAGATCAACAGCACGTCTTGCACAACAGATGTGAGGAGCTCAGGATTTCTCTTGATCACCAATATTGCATCCAAAGTACAGCTCATAGGCTTTCATGATAACAGCTATCATTGTGCATCTTTGAAGCTTAAACATGTACTCACCACAAATGTAACAGAAGGTATTGTGACTGTTCCGACACGGTCAAGACATTTTAGCTATATCAGCTCATATTGGAGTAGTTTATAGCTGCTTATATTTGAAATAACTTGCAGATATTATAGTCTCTGCAGACTGCGACCAGACAAGTCTAGACATGTGGACAGCTTGGTTACAGGGATGCTAAGGATACAGTTACAGCCTGTTTTCCATTAAAAAGGAAGGTAGATAGGTTAACAAAGTATATTACAAAAATGGTCACCAAACACCTCCCAAAAATAAAATGTGAGCTACACTTTAAGACTTCTTCTTTCATGTCTTATACATTAGTGTGAATGTAGACAGTGTTACAGCATCAGTGCATTAACCCCTTAAAAGTACATTTCTCTCCACCTATAATGGATGAGAGTAATGGACATTAATATCAGTAGTGTTAACCTACCCTAATCCTGAAATACTGCTCACAGATTCATTACAACCAATGGGACAAAACATTCTTCCATATTTCACATGGACTTTAGGTACTCGAGGGGAAGGGGGGGAAACAAAACATGAAATCATATCTGATTCTAGCCTGTTTTCCTGAATCAGAAAAGGATATTATATTCTTTGCCCTGGATTAGGACCTAGAATTGTATGTATGGTCATTACTGTTACCAGAAATTCATATATATATATATAAGGAAAATTCAATTTCTAACCAATGAATCATCTTCGTATAGTCCTGATTTGCTAAATACAACCAACATATTCAGTCAATTGCTTAACAGCAGGCACATAGTAAGTCGGTGATAATGCCAATGCTTCTATGCTTTGTTGGCAGTGACATTGACACATATTGAAGACATTCCACCATTTTTCTATACTCAGAATCTCAATGAATTCAAGGCAATACACAACGCTGCTTTCGTTGTTCCTTCATCCCTATAGTTACCTTCTTAGCTGTAAGGACATTGTTATTCCCATATTGTATGTATACAAGGAAAATAGAGCGGAAACATAGCGTTCCTGGAAGATAAGTCAATGTGTGTGAACAGATCAATTCCTTTCTTGTAATATTGATTACATCGTATCCAATCAAAGAACAGGAACTAACCAATAAACAAGTAATACAAGACAAAAACAAATAAATTAACCTGAACAAATACTGCAAAAAATGACCCAATACCCCAATTGTTTATAGGCCAAGGTCTATAAAAGTCCATAAATGTTCAATACGCCCAAGGTCTACTAAGTACAGAAGTACACGTCACAAATAAAGGAGCCAATGTCAAGTAAAGTCTACCGAACTCTATCATTCCAACAGGACCAACAACTGTCTAATGAGTATGGGGCTCCTTTAAAATCACACTTGCACCATGTTCTCCATTGTTTGTATCTTCTGTGGGACCCAAACGACAGAGAACACCCATGCTAAAACAGTGGTTACCTGAAAACCACTTAGACTATAATAAGATGTACAGGAATTTTCTCCCCACCCATTTTCGTAGCAATCGGCAATGGATTCTCTTACAGAGACTCCGATACAGATGTGAATGAGGCCTAACTTGTCCAGGACTGTAACTATATAGCAGATACAGGCGGAAGCAGATGACTATGTGTTGTATAATGGATGTACTGTGTTACTGTATTACTTGCAGGCCATTCTACAATGAATATAGCTGCATGCTTCCGACTACATCCGTTGTGTAGCTCCAATGCCAAGAACTGCTGTGCATGGCAGATCAGTCGAGTTACTGAGTATCGAACCACCACCAATCTGATATTAAAACCCTTCCTCATGGTCTACTATGCAGGAATGATACATAAAATACTAAGTATTTTCTATCCTAGCCACATAAGAGGAAGGGATGTAGAACATTATGATCAATGCACTTAAGCAACCATTTACTTCTTTCATTAGCCAGGCTAGACTGCAAGTTAGACAAACATGTATTACGGACATTCCCATTGCAGACTACAGAGTAGTGTAACATTAATACAGCCTATGTAGAAAAGTAATGTTACTTTAGGAAAGTTTAATCATCAATTTGTCATTGCAGTAAATAACACAGACACATCAGAGATACAATAGATTCACAAGGAAAAGAGAATAACGATACCCAGACATCTTTCACTGTAGATTTCCCTTAGGTTGGCCATATGGCCACTTATTTGGCTAACAGGTACAATATCCCGCCATCACACCCCATATACATTATACACGGAGTATTCACAAGTGGAAAAATTGGGATCATAACCTATCCATCTGCCGGGCTGGATTGATATGCTGGGTTCTGGTGACACTCCCTTTAATGCTTCAACATACCAAGCCATTTTGGACAACTGTATACTTCTGACTAAATACAAAGCATTCAAACCTTTATTAAAGATCAGATAAATAACAGATTAAGGTTTGTGCCAATAGGACGACCTCTGTTCTTGTTCCATTTTAGAGTATAAAGACATCCCCCTATATAACTAAACCTCCTTTGGATCACAACCATGCACAATCCACTCATTATTCCCAGCTAAGCCTTGTTGTTTTGTTCCTCTGTTATTCCTTCTGCAAAAGTAGGATTTAGGTCTATCCTGCATGGAGACTTTGTAACAAAATAAATGAAAGGGGTTATACCATTAAAATGTTTATTCTCAATCCACACATTAAAGGATAAATTGCTGATTGGTAAGGGTCTGAGCCATGAGACCCCCACTGATCCTAAGAATAGGGGTGTTTGACTCCCATTGTTAATGCAGGGCCCCCTCACTCCCCTTTCCCAGCTGAGCTCTGGAGGTTTCAGTTTGGGGCCACATTATTCATCTGGTCAGCATTGGGTTCTTATTTAGAAAAAATTTAGACTATATGCATGTTAAATATTATTATATTACAATATTCATGTCACACATAGGGTTAATACTCTGCTGACTTCACTCTTCTATATTTTGGTACACGGGTGCGGTTAGAGTACACCATTTTAGACCTGTCCTTATAAAGTAACAAGATGGAGGGCAACACCTTCTCTCATGAACATAAATGAGTGACATATACACACGTCTGGGCCATTGTGGGTGGTCGTGGTCATTCATGGAGGACGTCGTGACCAGCCCAGAGTCCATCAACCAGATGACCAAGCATGAACCAAGCTGTAACTCTACAAGATATCCAGATGAAGAAACCTAACTAAAAACTTCTCTGATGATGTAACCTAATGAGACATTGACTGATATTTCTGCTATTCTGGAAGTTTTCCCTGTTCCTATGTTTTCCTTCAAGACGTTAATAAATCAACACACTGTTTTATAACAAGCTGACTCTTCCTATCATGTTAAAGCCTCTCAGCAAGTGATCACACGTTTCACCCAAATACAGAATATTTTACAATGCATCAACCCTTTTAGGTACCATTCACATGGGGCAATCTGGACAGGAAAATCCAGTCCGCACATTGGCCAGATTTCCTGGCCTCAATAGGTTTGTTAGAAGTCTGGGACTCCTTCATATTGATCTATGATGCTGCCTCACCCACATCTTCAATCTCCTGAGCTGTATATACATAGTATGGAGAATGGAGAAGACTCATAAATCACTGAGACAAGGAGTCCCGATCTTCTGATTGGGTTTGGCAGCCAATTTATGGATGTGAATGAGGACTTAAGGTGTTACGCCAAGTCTTGTAATTGATAACTACATCTTCATATACAACAATTTTCATGAAATGACTAAAAGATTTTCCAGTTATTTATAACCAACTAATCTTTAACTTCGCCATCGCCAATGAAAACGTGATAATGAACCAATAACGTGATTGACATGCAGATTGTGACTATCCCCAATAAGTGTCTTCCTAATGAGCTAATGTCCAACATGGCACATAACACTTCACTAGTGATAATAAGATAATATCTAAAGTGTTTTTGGAAAAGTCTGTGGAAGAATATCACATTCTTGACAGATATTGATGGCATTGTCACTTGGGGAGACGTTCTCTAAGCAGACCATAGTGATGTGTACGAAGCAATTTCAGAAATTAGAATGTCATATGAGCCTTGTTTTCATAGGAACATTCTGGACTCCCTGAATTCTTCTGACACTTAATAATCCCATCATGATACAGGAATAAAGTCATTTAACACAATAGCCTTAACTTTTGTACATAGGACCCCTGTTTGTACATGTAGAGCTCTACAAGGTGTTTCATTATAGGTGTCACATCCAGTAGACATTTGATTATAGTGTCCATCAAACAAGTACATGTGGCAGAAGACTCCTATTTATATTATATAGTAAGAGGTCCCCATAGAGTGTAACTGTAATATGGAATAGGATTACATAGGCAAAGAGTCGGACGTAGACTGAGCAGGTGAAAATTCAACAAGATACTTTACTGGGAAACTCCCTTGGAGGCCTTGAGTAAACCAGTTACAAAGTCTCTACTGTATAAAGGCAAAGTTTCTCGATTTCATTAACTTTCTAAGAGAAGCAAAAAAAAAAAATAGGAGATGCAAGTCTCCAGGGGATCCCCATTTCAATGGTAGCGAGGGGCCTCCAGTTATTTAAGGTTTTCAACTTTATAGCTGCATTAACAATGGAAGTCAAACACTCCCATTCTCAGGATAAGTGGGGGTCGCACCGCTTAGACTCCTACCACCCACTAATTTATCCTCTATCATGTGGATAGAGGATATTTTTAATGGTATAATCCCTTTAATTTATTTTGCTACAAAAGTGTCTAGGCAGGCTAGGTTGTATTCCTAGTTTTCCAGAAGGAATAACATTGGAACAAAACAACACAGAGTTTTAGAAAACGATGATTCAACTGTTTTATGGGTCCTACAAGCATTTAACATTAACATCAGAATATGTGACAGTTCCCTTAAATTCAGTGACTCACGGTCACTCTTAGGACTAGTTCACACGGGCAAAGAGGGGGTGGATTATGGCGCTGAATCTACGTCATAATCCGCCTACTCACATTGGAGGTCTATGTAGACCGCCAGGCTACTTTTTCCCATGAGCAGCATGTTGCCGCTCATGGAAAAAAGAATCTACTTGCCCTTTCTTGAGGCGGACTCAGTGCTGCACCTTCCATGAGGCAACCTGAAGCGACCGCTTCAGGCGGCGCTATGCCAGGGCCACAGGGAGGGCGGCATTTTTGCTGACCTAAACCAGTCCAGGACAAGCTGTCCTGGACTGGCTTAGGGTCACCATCACTGAGCGGTGGATTGGGGAGGTCGCTGGAGCAGCGCTGCTCCAGCGGCCGCCCATCACGCTCAGGCAGAGAGCAGGTCCTCTCCCTGCCTGCTCTCTGCCTGCTAAAGACGATCGCTCCGCTCGGCCCCGCCCCCTCCTCTGGGGAAGGGGGGGGGCGGCTTTCTGACGTCCGCTTCAGGCGGCAGAAAGCCATGGTTCACCGCTGGGCGGACTCCGCGGCTGATTCAGCCCCAGCGTCCGCCTCGCGGTAGCAACCTCCAGAGTCAGCCCATTCATTTGAGCCTACTCCAGAGGGGGAAGCTGCGACAGTCGTGGCAGGCGCATTTTGGCCCGCTTCACTCTCGGTGCCAAAATCTGCCCATCCGCTCCCCATGTGAACGGGGCCTTAGCCTGCAATACAAGGTATATAAATTCAGACCTCATACTAAGATACTAAACTTAATTTAGATCCCAGATCATATCCCTAAATAAAATCAGACACTTGACCAGCCCACAAATTCATTCATACTCCAAACCTGACCCCTAAATAAATAAATTCAGACCCTTGACTAAATCCCAAACTTATTTCAGACTTCAGACTAGATCAGATAGGCTAAGTTCATATCTACACTAGAGTCTCTGTTGGAAACTGCAAGAAATTGATGGAGACAAAATTCTTGCATGGAGGACTTTATTCCCTGCCAGTTTAAGTATGGCAGACATCCAACGGACCCTCAGTGGATCCCATTATAGTTTATGGTTTTACTGGTCTGGCTCGCCATCTTTTGGATCCCCCAGCAAACCCACACAACAGAGACCCATGTGCATTTGTGAACCCATCCTAAATCAATATAGACCTCAAATTAGACATCTTACTGAAAGAAGACTGCATACTAGACCCATCTACAATATACACTTACCTTCTTCAGTCCCTGACTGATCTTCCTTCAGCTACAAACATTGCAATACATGTGATTAACACTAACTGGTTACAAAATAAAAAGGGTTTTCTTGGGTTAGGCATGATGGTCAGTAGAATTCCGAATACCATCATGTCCAATCCAATGCCATTGGACAACAAAGTGGCAGTGGTGGCTTACTAGTGCCATCACCACTTTGTTATAGAGGTCAGAGGTTTTGCATTGGAAAACCAAAGGATTTGCCTCCAATGTCTATCCAACCAACTAAAAGAAATCCATATTGTACACCATGGTCCCTAGATGTATTGTAGCCATATTAAATATCATCTGAATAGATTCTCCTCTGACCCCGTTGCTCATACACATTACCAGACAAGCTATCGGAGTGAGAACATAGGTTTCAACTTTCCACCTCATATGCAAATTCACAAACCACATTGTTTGCAAGTAAAAGAAATTTGCTTTGTACGAAGGAGAATGACAGATTGTTTTGCAATTCAAATAAAAAGCCGGTCTGCAATGTTACAGTGTCGGCTGAAAAACAGAGGTTGTAAAAACAATGTCAAGACAAATATTTCCCAGAATTACAAAGTTATGCACCATAATGCCTCAAGGACTAACACTGAACAGAATGTCTGGTTTTAGAGCCAATGTAAGAAGTAACATAAGTAACATAATACAGGTTGAAATTTATAGACTTTCCATGGATGTAAAAATTTTAGATTTACTTATTTTTTATTCTTTGGGGGAAATGGCTTGTGCAGTCAGTCTGAATTAATCCCTTTACTTTCAAATAATGGCTTTATTGCTTCCAAAAAGTTTCGAATGCATATCTCGCAGCCTTTTCACGTTATCTAGATAACAATGTTTCATGGAATGAATCAAAGCCCTGGAGTTTCAGCCAACACCAGACTAGATTATTGTAATTGCAGCTCTTCAACTTCCACTGAATTCTACCGAGTCCTCATCATTCCTTGATCTTATGAAATTAGGCGAAACTTGACTACAGAACCTTCCTGTTTTCTCTCTCATACATAGAGAACCCATGTCATTTATCAATCTTTACGTATGATATGGAAGAAATTCCATTTCAAATTTTCTTAAAGGTTTATTTCAGGATTTACAAAATTTAGCAAAGAGGAGAGAATGGAATAAAATCTGTCCTTGACACTTCCAACAGATGTTAGCAAAGCCTGAATATTTCAGTAGGACAAGTTACTAGTACAATAATAATATTATTATTATATATATTAATAATATATATTTTTTGGAAACACTTTTGGGATGTGTTCTGGAAATAATGGAAATTAGACCTATGTACCATATGTAGGGATTGCATTTATTTGTGGTTATTCAGGACCATTAAAGGGGCTTTACAGGCTAAAAATATTGATGGTGACCTATCCTAAGATTAGATCATCAATATCAGATCAGTAGGGCTCAGCTAGTTGGCAACCTCACCAATCAACTGTTTCCAGTAGGAGATCCACAGAGAATGGAGCAGGAAGCAGACAGCTGTATGCTCGGTATAGTGACCAGACCAGGGTACTTATATTGGATGTACTAAAGAGATTTTTTTAAAAATAAATTTCAGCCAGTAAATTTCCTTGTGTATTACATTCATTATATGTTAAGGAGTATTATTCTACTTCATGCGGTGTTCGATTTTTGACCATACAAGATCAGGATCGGGAAAGATCGGATACTGATCGGCGATTAAGCAAATTTCACAATTGCGATCGGGATCGGCTGGAAAATGATTGGAAATCGGATTTTGAAATCTCAAGATCGGCTCAACCCCAAAAGTGACTTTTGCCATAGAGAAGCATTGACTAGGGTTGAGCGATCGGAATCAGGAAAGAACGGATTTTAAAATCGATCCTGAAATCTCAAGGTCGACTCATCCCTAACCATAACTCATTTTGGGATTTTCCCTTGCAGCTAATCAAAATGATAGCATAATGGGGCATGCTTTGGAGGAGCCTTTTCCCCACTAGATTAATTATCATGTATACCAGTTTTCTGGCTTCACATCTATGTATAGAAGCCAGTATAGAAGCACAGCCCACTAGAGGATGGGCTTGCTATATGATGAGGCCTACACCTTGCAAGCCCAAGGCTCCTCTACTGAGATTTTTGTCAGGTAGTGTGATGTCATTGAGTCCATTTATAGCTTGAAATTTCCCAAATCCAGCATATACAAACATATACCCAAGTACCTGCTTCTCTTCAAGTCAATAATGAGGTAGAGATGAATGCGGACCTTGTGTCAGACAGCAATCTGATAAAAACATCTTGTGACCAGAATCTTTCATGGGCAACCTTGGTGATTGAACTTGTAAATTCAGACATATCTTGGAAATTAGATATTATTATTATTATTATTATTATTATTATTATTATTAGGGTTGAGCCGATCTTGATATTTTAGGATCGATTTTAAAATCCGACTTCCGATCATTTTCCAGTCGATCCTGATCGTTAAATCTGCTCGATCTCTGAACAGGATCCAATCTTTCCTGATCCCAATCGCTCAACCCTAGTCAATGCTTCTCTATGGGAAAAGTCACTTTTAGGGTTGAGCCAATCTTGAGATTTCAAAATCCGATTTCTGATTATTTTCCAGCCGATCCAGTTCGTGAAATCCGATATTTTCCATTCCAATCGCTCAACACTAATTATTATTATTATTATTATTATTATTATTATTATTATTATTATTATTATTTTACATTATTATTTGTCTCCAGAGCTCAAAATCGTAAAAAAATAAGACTTTTAATAGATCTCTTTTTAAGGAAACAATTGTCCTTTCAGAAAGTATCATCGGCTGATCGCTCTGTTCTCCAAGACATGGGTGTAATGGCGCTTGATTTTAATAACAGTTGTTTTTTGCTATCCATGATTAAGTCTGATTGTCATCTTTAAGTAGCTATGAAGAGCTTCTGGTGCTTTACAGAGAATTGCCTTTTTATCTTGGCCCTATCTCAAGGACCCCACAAGTTATCCTCTTAGATATCGCTATGCCTTGTCACAAGAATAGGTAACATTCCACTTTCCGAATATAAAAGAGTGTAAAATTGAATCTTTTGTAGCTTTCCTATACAGTCTGTCCACCTAGCTTATCTTTATTTTTGTCTATGGTGTTTATTCTGTTTTTTATTGTAGATTGTAGAAAAGTAGAGGACAATAATGCCTTCAGAAATAATATTACTTTATATGATTGCTTTCAAGGAGGTTAACAGGATTGCTGGTTCAAACATGTTGCAATTCTTGATGGAAAATAAAGAAAATTGGCCATCGGGAGGGCAGCGAGCAACAAGGACAACATAGAGTAAGAAGATCCTTATTAAGGTAAAGCTTTTTATTCTTCATTCATTTTGATACAATTATAAAGGTTTGAAACATGGACAAAAGGTTCCCAGAGATCAGATGAAAGAATATAAGGTCTTATCAAGCCGGGGTGCACTCGTACAGTATATAGTCTACAGATCAATCAGCATAAAGCATGAGCAAGGCGAATCTACTTTCAATTTTGCTCTTTGTTGCATGCAAGGTTTTAGGTCAATGTGTAAAAAATGCTGTCTTCAGAAATTGAAGGGTTAATCATTTATTTGTGTCAATTAAGAAGTGAATCTAAATCCTATCAATATTTGACGTGACTGCCTACACAGTCCTGATCTCATGATCCAGTCTGTCTGGGATTGCATGAAGAGACAGACGGATTGGAGCGAGCTTACATCCACAGAAGATCTGTGCTTAGTTGTCCAAGATGGCGGGAACAACCTCTCTGCCGAGTTGCAAGTACCGAGAAGAACTGTTGGCAGGCAGAGGACAAAGGTCACTACAAATCAGGTTTTATTTTTAGTTCTTTTTTAAGCATTTTTTCCACAACTGCCTAAAGCTTTACACAGCGCTAATGTATTTAACCCATCCTTTAAATGATGTGCAAATAACTATGCCATAGAGTGTCATATAGTATGTAATTTATGATACACAACACACCATAGACATGGACTGCATCGACAGAGATGTCACTTGCTACATTTTTTACCACCATACGTTGTTAAATCTTATTACTGTACTGTATAATGTCTAAAATCCCCTCAGAAGTCTTTCATCCTCGCTGCGGGTTAGGCTGTCCAACCAACACCGAGCTAAGCGAAGATCATTCCATACATAGAGCTAAAAGATCTTTAATTTGTGAAATCCCTTCTACTGCCTTTTTTTTTTACCTTTACCTTATTACCTGTACCTACTGTCAATGTCTTGCCTCTACCTTAGAGCTTTTGTATTATTATTGTATTATCCATGCTGCTGTAAGACACTGACCCTTGGTTCACATCTGCATTTGGTAATCTGTTCATGGAGTCCACATGAGAACCACCCGAAAGGACTACCAAATGCATTTGAAAGCGGTGTGCAGTGAAAGCACACAGATCTTCATAGACTGTAATGGGGTCCGTGTGCTTGTCGTGAGGTCTCCGCATGGGTCATGTAGGCGGGAAAGTAGATTGTGAAGTACTTTCCTGTCTGCATGGTCCCTGCAAAGATCTCTCAACAAACACATGCATCTCATTATAGTCTATGGGGTACGTGTGCTTTCACAGCACATCGCTTGCAAATGCATTCAGTAGTTTCTTTGGGGGGATCCCCATGCAGACTCCCCGGAACGGATTACCGACGCAGATATGAATGAGGCCTGAATTTCCCCTTGGAGGGACTATTAAAGGACTATCTTACCATATCTTATCCTATCCATAAAGTAGTATGTTTAACACTGACATACAATATCTATATACAGTATAATACTCCTATATAATGTGTGTGTAGATTCATATTCCTGGCCATCCTCCACTGCCAGGCTGTCTGGTATGCCAACCCCCTTCACCTGTGCAGATAAGAAAGGCCTTACTATACATACCCAAAGGGCGTACTTCTGATGGAAAATATCTTTGAACAGAATGAGGAATATAGGGTATATTTGGTGCAAGAAAGAGCTGTATGCTAAAGAGGAATCACATTATCACCGGTTAATGCCAGAAAAGTGGCGGAGATTGATTTATAAATTCCCCCCAATATGTGTGATGTCTTCATAGTGATATATTCTATCTGGAAATATTACAGGGTAGGTCTTCTTGGTACAGTATACAGTGCACCATGCCACTCCCAACCCCCTGTCAAACAGCTGATTTTGCTAGAGAAAACCATCGCCATCCAGACATTTCCCTGATAGAAATCTAGTATTGTATGTAGGGTTGAGCCAATCTTGAGATTTCAGGATCGATTTTAAAATCTGATTTCTGATCATTTTCCAGCCGATCCCGATCGCGATTGTGAAATTTGCTTGATCGCAGATCGTAATCTGATCTTTTCCGATCCCGATCGCTCAACCCTAGTCAATGCTTCTCTATGGGAAAAGTCACTTTTAGGGTTGAGCCAATCTTGAGATAACCTCCGACCTCGATCCCGCTGGAAAAGATCGGGATCGGAATTCCGATCCCAATCGTGAAATTTACTTGATCGCTGATCGGAATCCGATCTTTTCCGATCCCGATCGCTCAACCCTAATTGTATATAAATGGCTGCCCTCGTAGTACAAGGGCAACTCAAGTCCAATAATAGAGAATCTTCTTATAAGATACTCATATGCCCTAATAGGAAATATGGACATAGGATGTCTTCATGAGACAACCCCTATAAACTACAGTCTAAACTTTGTTAGAACACGTGGGAAGCCGATTTCAGGAACACTTCATGTGTAGAAGAAGAGACTTAAAGGGATTATTAATACGTAAGACATAAATAAGTAACTAATTTCTGCAAAAACAATTAAAACTCCAGAGATATACATTTTTAGATCTGACTCCAAAGGTCTTTACAGAAACAGGTACAAATATTAAAGCGTTATTTTAACGGGCATCAACCAAGGCTCTGATATCATTTCTTATGACGCACTGATTGTGGGCTGCTACATTTAGAAAAAAATGGGTTGTGTTCTATAAAAAGAAAGAACTCAAGTTTTGCTTGATGTCAGCAACGTATCTATGAAGCTTTTCTGAAATGAAGAATAGCAAAATGTCCTTATGTAGAATTGCAGTCGCCAAATATAACTTCAAGCGTAAGTAGGATGGTAAAGCAGTTCTGTCTGCCGAGTATTTTCTGGTACATTTAATTAGAGGTTCTTGCTTCTAATAGCCTGTAGAAGTCTCAGGCTTGGGAATACGTTATTGAAATAAAAGAAAAATTATTCAGAAGCACAATGCCGATCTAACAGTTCTACCTGGATAATGGAATCACACCTAATTAATTAAAATGTAATTAAACATGAACAGGCAGGAACATAAATTATTCTTATTGGATTATCTATTCTTCTTCTTATTTGTATTATTTATCGCATGCGTGTTACAAGAGTTTTGTCATAGTAAGTCATCTTTTTAATCATTATTTTCTTAATACAATATAATTTTTTTATTAATTAAATAACATTTTTGTAAAATTATTCAGATGGATAATGGATCACACCTAATTAATTAAAATGTAAGCAAAAATATAATAAATACATTTTTATTAGATTATCTACTCTTATTTTTTGCATTATTATTCTTATTATTTGTTTATGTTTTCTATTTTTCAGAAACACAATATAGACTATGCCATTCTAATATCACAAATAATAAATTATAATGTGATAAAAAAATTAAAAAGGCATGATTATTTTTTATAAGATATTATTATTATTATTATTATTATTATTATTATTATTATTATTGTTATTATTTTATTTATTTATTTAGTTTTATTTTTTTTCATGTACGTTGCAAAATATTTGCCTCAGCCATTATAAGTTTAAACATCCGCAGGAGCAACACGGTGGCTCAGTGGTTAGCACTGCAGCCTTGCAGCGCTGGAGTCCTGGGTTCAAATCTCACCAGGAACAACATCTGTAAGGAGTTTGTATGTTTTCCCCGTGTTTGCGTGGATTTCCTCCCATTCTATAAAGACATACTGATAGGAAAAAAAAAGTTCATTGTGATCCCTGTATGAGGCTCAAAACCTACATTAAAAAAAAAAAAAGTTTAAATGTCCATTTAATCATTATTTTCTTAATATAGTAGAAATGTTTTTTTTTAATTAATGAGGCATTTGGGGGAAATTTTCTTTGCAATTTCAGCTTCATTGCATTATATGATCATTTACAGTTTAGTATTTTTATTTTTTTAAAAAATTATCAGAAGGTTACATTTCTAGGAACTGGCTCTCAGAAGAAATTTGGCACTCTACAAAGATATCAATGGCATTCCAAAAATCTTGACCCTTTTTAATAAATTTAAAATAAATTAAATTTTTGAGTAAATTTTAGATACGATTAGTTAATATTTCGATAGTTTTTATGTACTTTTTTAAAGCCAAACCAGAGGTGGATCAAACAGGAATGTCCTATTTTTCTATTTAATCTCATTTTTGGATCTATTCCAGACTTTGCCTCAAAAAACTACATTAAATAGTGGCTAAAGTTATTACATATAGGTCTGAGTTAAGTGACTTGTTAGTCAGTTTTCATCGCTGATAGCTCTGTGATGTTTGCCTGTAGTCAATATGAAAAAAACTGGCTTTATTTTTCATAGCCACCAATTTTTTAAAGAGAGTTTGCCATGTTGGGATGGCTTCTTCCACATGATAGGTCCCCTTTACAGATGGGCGAACCTTGTGAAGTTTGTTTCACAAATTTTCATCCTGTTCTCAAATCTTGAGTCAGTTTGTTGCGGACATAAAAAAAATAAAAAAATTTCATCCTGTTCAGTCTCAGCAGTCCCCAGGGGCGCATGACCTAACCCAAGAGACTGGAAGATCAAAAAGGACTCCGAGGCAGTGCCAATGTTATGAGAAAGCCTAGGGGAGTTGTGGGAAGATGAGTATAAATTTTTTTTATTATATGTTTTTGTGGGGTAGGGCACTACAATACTATATATAAAAAATGGCGAACCACTCTTTAAGGTAGAAATCTATTGGTAGAAGTCACTTTGAAGTCCAGATCCTGCTATGTGGTTAAAGGGTGAATAGTGGGGAGCAGTGGCGTAAGTACTGGGGTAGCAGCGGTAGTGGATGCCACAGGGCCCGGGACATTAGGGGCCTGGCGACAGCCGCTACCGCTGCATTTTTTTTCCCTTTCTTAATAAGCTGTTACCGGGCTGATAACGGGCCTTATTTACTTACCAATCCTGGCAGGGGCCAGGATCGGTAAGTGACGCCATGGGCCCCACAAACATCATTATTGTACTAAGGGGTCTTTTCAGACCCCCGAGTATAATGATCGGAGGTTCAGGGGAGGTAAGGTAACATAAAAAACACTATTACTTAATTCTCCAGGCAGGTTCAGGCCTACTTCTGTGACTCTCCCTGATGTCACATGACCGGGGTCATTGAAGATTGCTGACACCACCGAGGACTGCAACAGAGCTGGGGATAGGTAAGTAACATTGTTTTTTATGTTGGTACCCCTCTTCGGTCACCGATTATTGTACTCTGGGGTCAGAAAACCCCCAGAGTATAATAATTGTTAATAGGTGTCCACAGTGGGACATAATAGTGTGTGTAGGGGCCACTATGGGGCATAATACTGTGTGCAGTGGTCACTATGGGTCATAACACTGTGTGCAGGGGTCACTATGGGTCATAATAGAGAGTGCAGTAATGCAGGGGGCGGTCGGTCGGGGTCTTCAGCAGGCGTCAGTCAGAGAGGGGGCCCCATGTCAAAAAATTTCCACAGGGCCCCGCCATTTCCTAGTTACGCCACTGGTGGGGAGGCTACTTAGAACATTTGCATTGGATTGGCCAATGTCAAACTGGTTAGTTGGTACAACCCACTGTCTATTAGAGTTACCTAACAATAAATGGGTTTTAAATTCAACTTTTAAAAGGAAAAAATAAATTTGAATAAAAAAGAAATCCCAAAACAATAGTTTCTCACAGAAATATTTGGAGAAGTAAAGAGATTGGTTCTATATTACCCAGAAGAATGAAATCAAAAGTAATCTCGATTTAATAAAAATGTAGTTGACAGAAAGCACTTAACTCCCACATAAAACAATCAATTTTTCTGGAATGAAATTAGCTTGAAAGTTACAAAACAAATGAGTCAATGTGAGTATTAAAAATGTGGATCAAATACAGCGATCAACTTTGAATATTTCACATGTACATATCTCATTATCATGAATGGATAGGGTTATATATATATATATATATATATATATATATATATATATATATATATATATATTTAATTGTGTAAAATTATTAGCATTTTTTTACCTTTTTATGTAATTTTTTTTGTATTTTGGAAATTGATTTTCTATTTTTTTGTTTGTTTGTTTAATTGTACCATTTTTGTGTAGTGTTCAATAACACCCCTGTAAGTTATTTTCTTCTATGGTTAAGCCACTCCAAAACACCACCGCTTTGAGAACACCACCTCCTTATCCGATATCTCCTGTGACTTATTTTCATTCTACTCATATACAGGTGTAGCATTCTGATAGATAACATTCCATTACTAAGGCAATGGCTTAGTGTCCACCAGTGCAATGTCTAACAATAACCCTAACCCTTACTATTTCCTTGTTACCCAACACAACAACCCAACTGGGAAGGGCCTAGCGCCATTAGACCTGGACTAAACTGATGGTTTTAACCTAAGGTAACCACAGGAAGGTGGCAACAGTCATAGCCTTTCCCTCCATGATAATAGTAGCATGCAGCTGTTGGCACTACCATGGCTGGTTAATGAAATGGGGACTCCATGTCAATTTTTGCAATTATTATTGTCCAAATCAGTATAGGGATATAATATAAAATGATGAGGGTTCCCCCTTTTTCATAACCAGCCAAGGTAAAACCAGCAGCCGAAAGCTAATATTATCAAGGAATTTTATCAATGTTTATTAGCCTATCCTAAAAAGTTTCAAAGTACCACTTTTTGTACATTCCAGGTCATTCCATTGGCCATCACTTTAGAAGAACCAGCTCTGATGGTACCTGGCTCTTTCCGGTACTTCTTGTGCCTTGGGTACCAGGATAGTAGGAGTGTTAATGTTTGTTACGCTAATTGCACAGAACCGTGTGCTGGCCACTGACTGTGATTGAACGACATATGGCTGGTGCATGGGCGGCACATGCATAACAAGATAATATCTAGATCCCATTAATTTAATGGGGATGTACATTTAAAGGTTTAAATACAAAACACAAAATGCATAAAACAAGTACAACAATAAAATAGTAGCCAACTAGTAGAGTGGGATAGAGGGTGTGCTATCTGTAGTATGTTTATGGGCACCTTTGCACTTAGTGAGAAATTTTAGTTAGATTTTCTCATTTTAATAAGGAAAACTAAACTTATTTTTTAATGCAAAAAAAAAAAATGTCTTCAATTTCTCCTTTTTGGATGACAGTATAACAAGTGTCACTATCTCTTGCTTTCTTTTATTGGAAGAAAAGTAACTTTATCGTGGTGAAGTTTACATGATAGTAACTCCCACCTAGATTAATATATGTAATACACAGGGGAACATAACTTTCTCCATAGATAAATGTGTATGTTACCAAATATAAAGCGGAGAATAAACTACGAAGCAACTCTACTTATAATTTATGTTTCCGTTTCCCAGGTGGCAGTTGTTTATAGCACCTCGTGTACACTGTGAGCAGCTCTCTACTATTTTATGATGTGTTTGTTATATTTATGGTTTGATGAAAACACAGATGGTATTTTGTGAATTATTGTTAATGGTCAAGAGAAAAAATCGCATACCAGCTCGAAGGCAGAATTGAAATCCTTAAATAATGCTGAGCCACAGGGAAACAACACGGCCCAGCATTTGGAGATGAGTGGTAGGTGACATGTCACCTGCAAAAGAACACATTATTCACTTCTAATACTGACTGCTAGCGCAGGACTAGGACCACTAGATGGCATCACTATATATCAGCCAAAGCCTTAAGCCAGTGAGGTTCAAGATCCAATAGAGTGTGACAGCTGATGTCTATTGATGGCACCCAATAGTCCCGGCCGGCCACATCTAGTAGATAGCATAGGAACTTCTTTAAGTTAATGCAATAAAAAGAAGAGTGACAGAAGATTTACTGTAAACCAATACAGACAAAAATACTCCAGAATCCAGTGCTGTAGAAAGTATTGTATTATAGAACTTCATGAATGCTTTAAGGGGTATATCTGTCGACAAATTGTTGACTGCTTCTGGGAGCAAACAGCAGTGAAGTGCAGGGAAAAAGATAACAGTTGTGTATGTATTATTGCATAAGTATGCAATCCATAGAAATAGCACAAAATGTAGCCTAAAGAAAATGATCTATGTAGTGTTGAGCGAATAGTATTCGATCGAATACCTCGCCGCCATAGGAATGCATGTAAGCAGCCAAACACCAAGAGGTTAAGCGCATTGAATATTCCCCTTGGTGTTCGGCTGCTTACACGCATTCCTATGGCGGTGAGGTATTCCATCGAATACTACTCGCTCAACGCTAGTTCTATGCTAAGGTATGCAGATAGTTATTGGTACATATGAGCTGACAGACACTCTTAAGCCTGTCTATAGGAATATATTACATGAGAAAAAACTTAAAGGAATTATGTCACCAGAATCCAGCAACCAGTTTCACGACAGATAGGTTAGGGTCACCTGAATCAAATAGGATTCCTAAGTTCTACCATTACACAGATATTGCTACTTCTGTCAATATGTATAGATGAAACATCATCATTTCTCCAAAGCACTACATTACATATTGACCAAAACAGGGATACCTTGGAAACAGGGGCACCGGCAAAAACACCATTTGGTTCAGTTGACCACAACTTACCTATATGTGGGGCTGGATTCCTATTCTGGGTTTTAATGACAGACTCTCTTTAAGGCTCCTTATTACAGATGAGCGAACAGTAAAATGTTCGAGGTTCGATATTTGTTTCGAGTAGCCCCTCAATATTCGACTACTCAAATCGAATATCAAACCCTATTATAGTCTATGGGGGGAAAATGTACGTTTCAGGGGTAGGCAACGCTCGATCAAATTATACTTACCAAGTCCACGAGTGAGGGTCGGGCTGGATCCTCCGAGTAGTCTTCTCCTTGCAGCGTCCCCGCGGCGTCTTCCAGCTCTTCATTCACTCTGCCAGGCATCGGGCCTGGGCAGAGCCGACTGCGCATGCGCGCACTACAAGCAGACATGCGAAGTCGGCTCTGCCCAGGCCTGATGCCTGGCAGAGTGAATGAAGAGCCGGAAGACGCCGCGGGGAAGCTGCACGGAGAAGACTTCTAAAGGTAGGAGAAGAACCAGCGTTGATTGGCTGATAGTATAGCATTCGGCCAATCAATGCTGGTTCTGCATCAAACTTTTACATTTGAATGGTACTCGATCGAGTACGAGTATTTCGAATACCGTAGTATTCGATCGAATACCTACTCGATGGAGTACTACTCGCACATCTCTATTCCTTATCTTTAATGCCATAACTCCTTCTTAGTTTAACAATTATTACTTCAATCTATTTTATACACCAAGTTTTCTAATTACCTTTACATTTCTTGCTTTCCGCACCAGGAATTATTTGACATTGAGATGTGATCCAGTCAGCGTAATTTTTGCTTTACACTTATTCAGCGAGAAAACAGTAAAGTATATACCGTATACCCTTTATCTATTCCTCCACTGCCTATGCAGCCGGCCATCAAACGTCATTGCTACATTTCACTAGGAGTCTTGCTTGAAGGGAGAACAATTCTCTACATGATGTAGGTCTGCCGGGAAGTGTTTTACGCATTCAGCAAAAAATATCTTGGCATAGAGAGAAGTTATGTTAATGCAAGAGATAACTTTGTGTTAAGTTTTAGCCTTTGATGTGTAATTTTTTTAAAAAATGATTAATTTTATGTGTTCAGGAAAATCCGCTATATATGTGCAAATTGTTATTTCTTTTATTACAATAAACAGCAGCTATTCATTAGGGACTAAAAGTTGCTTAGCTGGTAAATACATCAGACCAATAGACAAACAAAGAATAGAAAAAAAACACTTCAAACAGAAATCTCATTAACATTTAACAGGACGCTATTGCTCTAGGTAAAATGCTGATCAAATATAGCAAGTATTTATATAAAAAATACAGAGAATCCTCGATTCCTTGAATAGTCACATTGCAACATAGTTGATAAGATTGGATAAAGACAGAAATCTATCAAGTGTAACCTCTAAAGCTGCCTTGTTCATCAAAGGGAAAGCAAAAAAACTTCAAGAAATGGATTCAATTGTTACTTATTTGAGGAATATATTCCATCCCAATTCCAAATATGACGATTGGAATAAATCCCATTCAAAAATTCTAATTTCCATAACATGTAAAATGTTATAGTTTCAAGAAAGGCACCCAGTCCTGTCTTGAACTTGGAAAGTTATTAACCATCATATCAACATCCTTGGAAAGCAAGGGACTTCCAACAGAAAGCAGATATATTGTGAGGCTAACTCATTGCATTTTATGTATAGAAAGGTACAAACTGTGAGTATTGGATCATCAAAAGTAATCATCCAAGCTAATGGGCCGACTGTGGAATGAATTTTTAAACTTGAGAAAGGGCTATTGGCCTGAAACGCGTTGTGTATTGTTCAATGAAGAAATGTTGCAGTTGTCTTCTTTGGCTGAATCGTATGAGGAGGCTGGTCCACAAGTTATCAATTCCCAAAAATCTTAATCTTTCTGGTGTAAAACAAACCCCTTTCTATATCTACATAACATATTTTTCTTTCGAGTCATTACCCCTGGCCCTCCCCCTTTTATCCCTTATCTATTCAAGACTTACATAGAAGAGTGACATCCTTCTCAGCAATTAGATTAGAGTGGGTACTAGGTGTGTCCCAACACACCTTCAGCATTTGTTTTCTGTAATTCTGCATTATATTTGCCTCTAATTATTAACAAATAACAAAAGTTTAATAAAAATATTTTTAAAAAATAGGATGCATGATGACATGTAGGGTTGAGCCGATCTTGAGATTTCAAGATCGATTTTGAAATACGATTTCCAATCATTTTCCAGCCGATCTCGATCCTGATCGCGATCGTGAAATTTGCTCGATCGCCGATCGGAATCCGATCCTTTCCGAACCCGATCCTCAACCCTAGTCAATGCTTCTCTATGGGAAAAATCACTTTTAGGGTTGAGCCGATCTTGAGATAACCTCCGATCTCGATCTCGCTGGAAAAGATCGGGTCGGAATTCCGATCTCAATCGTGAAATTTACTCGATCGCCGATCGAAATCCGATCTTTTCCGATCCCGATCGCTCAACCCTAATGACATAACAACAGTAGGTTGGGGCAGGCAGGAGATGTTAGGGCTCAAAGTGGCAAAAGCCACTTACTCATTTGCAGAAGACTTCAAACTGTTTTTCTACAAAAGTTACATACATAACACAGGGATGATATTTATCCCTGTAATGTGTTCAGTTACAGAAAACACCCACTCCCAATGCCGTGGGCGATCACGAAGGGGTTAAGGGCTGTGACATCACAGAGCTGATTGGCTGTACGCATTGCATTGTGGGTGATCCCTTATTCCCAGAGTTCCTTGCTCCATGTCCTAAAATGTGCAGCAGCCATTTTATGTAGAAAACAATTTGTTACCACGAAGCGTGAGGAAATCTGGATTCAATGCGAATCGAATATTTCCTGAAATTCGGATGGAATTCCACTTTGTCAGTTTGTCACTCATCTCTAATGATGAGGTTAGATGAAAACGCAGGTCCATCAAGTCCAACCTATAACCCTACAGTGTTGATCCAGAAGAAGGAAGAAAAAACCATGAGACTGATGCCAGTTGCCCCATGTTGGTGGAAAAAATTCCTTCCTAACTCCACATTCGGCAATTAGTATAAAACTCTGTCTTTACCAAAAATCTAAAACCTGTAATCTGTAATATGTTTTGGTTCAAGATGAACTTGCACAGTGAATCCACCAACACCACATCCTGTGCCAGGGAGTTCCATAGTCTCGCTGTTCTTACAGTGAAGAATCTATGATGAGAACCTATGTTCTCCTCTGGGTGTCTAGGATGTCCTCTTGTCGCCGTCTCAAACTTAGGAGTAAAAAGATCTTTAGAAAGTTGTGCTGTCCCTTCATGTATTTGTACATTGTTATTCGATCTTTCCATAGACATCTAATATCCATAAATCTATTAATCTGTCTTTGTCCTCCAATCCAGCCATTCCTCTAATTGTCTTGGTCGCCCTTCTCTGCCCTCTCTCTATTTCATTTGGCTAAGTGTTAGTTAACTATGGAAAGATGAATTTGCTAGTGACAGCCACTTATCTCCCAAGGGAACAAATTGTTTCAGCAAGTCATTCTTAAAGCAGATGATTTTTGTACAGCTCACTTCCAACACCTATCAAAACCTCTTTGGTCTTAGTTAAACTCTTGCTGGTTTGTAGCGCTGACAGTTAAAAGGCAATACATTATTTCTTTCTTTGTGACCTTACTAATCTGAGCCAAACTGTTGACTTTGGGCATGGACACAAATATTGACTAGAATATATTTTATGCAAAATGTTGTCTTAAGACTGGCAGCAGATCCATAGAATCGATCCTTTAAATAATTACAAGCAATAAAAAATCAATTGGCATTCTTAATGCCATAAGATTTGTTTATCACGGTATATGCAGGGCCAGATGAAGGGTGGTGGAAGCCTCTGGACAAGACCAATTCTGAGTAAGACCAGCTTATACAGACAAAAAAATTGTCATAACTTCCATAATTAAGTCAATGGGATCTGAGTCTTCTGAGAACTACTTAATGTTGTGAAGACAGCAACCATGTCCTCCAATGTCTCCAATGTGTGAAATACTACCTGAGATGTCACCAGCTGCTTGTCCTCCTCTTGCGAAGCCAATAAACATGATCACAATCTTGACCACCAGGTTTTTTATAGTTAGTAGTTGCTTTGGTTAATACAATTTTGTTAGAAATATCCTCGTACAATAAGATTAACACAAGTATCCCAAGCATTCAGATGTAAATTCTGGGGGGAACCATAAGTAAGTGTTAGGATGGGGTCCCGCAGACTTACCATCCAGTGCATAGCACCACCTGTGGGCCAATCCAATCCTCACCCTTGGTGTCGTGCGGTGAGGTGGCTGGAGTCTAAGTCCAGCTTTCGGCCCACTGAGCATGCTCAGACCTTTTGGAGCCACTCAGAGGCTGTCCCATTTTGCCCATACTGAGCATGATCGGTGATGTCATGGCCACCGCCCCTGTTGGGCGGGGAATATCCTTTATATAGTGTGAGCCAAAACCCACCCGGTGCTCACACTTTAACTGAAATATTTTGAGACAGGAGGTCAGGGTTAGGTTCCAGTGATAGGCAGGAGCAGTCTAGGGATCTAGCTAGGATTCCTTGGCTCTGCCTGTGGGAATCAGATAGCCTATTGCCTGTCTTCTACTATTGTAGCTCCTAGCTTAGGTGGAGCATGTTCTGGGGATGATGGTTAACCCTTGGCAGCCTTGCTGTATCAGCTATACTCAGGCGCACCTTTCCAGTGAAGTCAACTGGCGGGGTTTGGTTGCATCCTGTTCACATTTAGTACCACACAAACACCACTGCCAGTGTAGTTAACTGGTAGCTCGCTGTGCTCTGTCAGACGGCTGCCCTCCTGGGGCTTGTGGACCTCACTGCACTGTTCTGCAGTCTAGCAGTTCTGTTTTGTGTTTGCTATGCGGTTGGGGAGGGGACCCCATGCGGACTCCTTGGACAGATTAACAAACACAGATGTGAACGAGGCCTTACTTGGACTGTCTATTAACACAATCTGCCACTAACTAACCTACAGAGCTGAAGGTGTTCTGTGACAAGCTAAACTTCCCTCTACTAATGCTGAACAGAAAGCCATCTGGATAAAAACTGGGGGCTCTTAGTAACCCCTAAACTCCGCTTACCTTCTGGAAAACACAGAACATAAGCTACTCCTGCTCGTACAGCAACAAAAAAACAGCATGTTAAAGGGGTATTCCCATAACCCTTGTTCACCAACCTGCAGGCTGTGTGCTCTGTTCACTTCCTGGTTTTATCAGCACATTGGTGGGTGGGGTATCACTTGCTCTGCTATCTGCTATGTTTGCAGTTAGTAATGAGGGATTGTTTGTAAATGTATTACCACAGTATGAAGCTGATGTAGAAGCTGGTGTAGCAGAGCTGAATTTGAGTCAGCTTGCATTACATACAGAGGTAACAGACTCCTTATCTCAACTCTTATCAGTCAAATTCAATTAACCCCTTCCCGACATGCGCCGTAATAGTACGGCGCGTGTCGGGTCTGTAACTATGGCGACCGCCCGGGAGCCGGGCGGCCGTCATAGCCGCCGGGTGTCTACTGCTTTAAGCAGTAGACAACCGGCTCTAATGCCTCCGATCGGTCCCTGGACCGATCGGAGGCATTAACCCCTCTGGCGCTGCTGTCAAAGGCGCCGGAGGCGCCATTTTCCCGGCGAAGCATGGGCGCCGCCATTTTGGCAGGGATCGCCGGCTCCTGGAGCATGCTCCAGGGCCGACGTCACGTTGCCATGACAGCCGGGAGCCTTGTTAAAGGCTCCCAGCTGGTCTGCAAATTCTCTCTTTTGCAGGCTGGTGTATACAGCCTGCAAAAGAGATGATGATTTTTTGCAATGCATTGCAATGCATTAGCATTGTAATGCATTGCATTAGTGATCAGACCCCCTGGGGTTCAACACCCCTAGGGGGTCTAATAAATGCAAAAAAAAAATAAGAAAAAAAGTAAAAAAAAATATAAAAAAATATAAAAAGTATTAAAAGTTCAAATCACCCCCCTTTCCCTAGAACAAATATAAAAGTAGTTAAAAACTGTGAAACATATACATGTTAGGTATCCCCGCGTCCGAAATCGCCCGCTCTACAAATCTATAAAAATATTTTTCCTGTTCGGTAAACGCCGTAGCAGGAAAAATAGTCAAAAGTGCCAAACCGCCGTTTTTTCACTGTTTTAATTCTGATAAAAATTTTAATAAAAAGTGATCAAAGCAATAACATTTCCCGAAAATGGTAGAACTAAAAAGTACACCCGGCCCCGCAAAAAAAGACGCCCTATGCATCCCCGTACACCTATGTATAAAAAAGTTACGGCCGTCGGAATATGGCGACTTTTAGAAAAAAAAAATTTTAACACCGTTTTGGAATTTTTTTTAGGGGTCAAAATGTAAATAAAACCATATAAATTTGGTATCCCTGGAACCGTACCGAAACACAGAATATAGGGGACATGTCATTTTGGCTGCACAGTGAACGCCGTAAAACCAAAGCCCGTAAGAAAGTCGCAGAAATGCATTTTTTCTTCAAATCCACCCCATTCTGAATTTTTTTCCTGCTTCCCAGTACATTATATAGAATAATTAATGGTGGCATCATCAAAAACGAAAAACAAAAATCAAAAAATGCCATAAGCGGGAAGGGGTTAAACCAGAATCAGAAATGCCGGAGCGCTCTCCCCCCCCCCCCCCATGTGGCCTTCGAAACTGAATGTAAACAATGAAGTGAATAAATTAAGATAGCGGCCAAACAAAGCAGTTTTGATAAAGCAATATATTTAGGAAAAGTCTTAAATCCACATAAACTAGCAGTACAGATAGGATGCTTTTCATGGGACAACCCGTTTAACTCCTAAATATCCAATGTAAACTTGAAAAGTGCAAATAGCCTGTGAAACTTTACAAAACATTATAAAACAGTGAAAAATGCGATATGTTAATAAAGCAGAAGAATATATATCCATTTCTATATGTCTGGAGTAAATGGAATAAATATCAGTATGCAAGGGGTGATCCAACTGATCAAAAAATGTAAGCTCGCCCGCACCTTGGCTCAGTGGTTAGCTGGGTTCAAATCCTGCCAAGGACATCTGTAAGGAGTTTGTATGTTCTCCGGTGGGTTTCCTTCCATTCTGATAGGGAGAAAAAAATGTAAGCTCTCCTAGTGGCATAAAAGAGACAAAGAAGTCATATTCACTTCCACCGATTCGTTGCCTTCCCATTCCAAGACTTATTGGGTGCTTGCTGGTTTCAACTTTCTGGTCCCAGATCACGCTGTATGGGAAATGCCTTCTCAAGAAGTCACTGGCTGAGATGGGTCACCTCTGATGTCTGTGATTGACTAAACAGAATTTTCCTATGGGTCATAAAGGACCTCGAAACAGAGAGCAACACGGACCCTGGGAATGTCAGAGAGTCAGGGATTTGGTGGAGTTAAGTCCAACTTTTCTTGTCTTGCCAAAAAATTGGCCACATAAGCCTTTAAATGGGCCCACGAATAGCTTGCCTCAAAACCATAAAGATCACGATGACCCGAAACTAATTGAACGGGGTTGTCATCTTTATCGTAACATCTTTCATTCTGTATATTAGTTTTCTAAAGCAAACTGAAACAACTTTTTATATTAATTATAATGTCTTTGACATTGGATCTCGGAATCTTTCACCTAATTTGTCGGGATGGCTAGATAAAGTTGGAGCTTTGAAAGCAAAATTGTGCATAAATGGAAATTGCTGCTGGATGTATTTTATAAAATAGTCGGACTTGAAACACAGCGCTGCTTATCACTTCAAAGAGGCAGAATTACCTCATGGTCTAATTAGCCTTTAATTGTCTTATTATACATGTAATATCTGTGAAGACGTTCTACTGGTGGTTGAAGAATAAAATCTAATTATCCCACAAAAGGCCGGTTACATTTTATTGGCATAATAAAATACTATGATACAGAATGGTAGAAATTGGGACAGCCATGTAATTTAGCTTTGACTCCCAATTAGAGAAGAACTAATGACGATTGAGAAATTTCTTAAATATGGAAATGCACAAAGCCCTGGAATCCATTATTTAAGTCCGGCGCAAGCTTATATGCTTATACTTGGAGATGATTTTTAACTCGCGATTTAATAATCTTTTTGCAATTTTTTTCTTTCATTTTTGACCCCAAACCTACAGTACAGATGAATCCTTCACTGTGCTCTTGGTATAAAGAGGACCTTTCACCATCTGGGGCACATGCAGTTTAATACACCGCTAGAAAGCCGACAGTGCACTGAATTCAGCGCACTATCGGCTTTCACGTTCTGTGCCCCTGGTGAAGAGCTATCGGTGCCGATACCGTAGCTCTTCACTGTCAGAAGGGCGTTTCTGATAGTCAGTCAGGAACGCCCTTCCTCACAGCAGAGTCTATAACGCTGTTCTGTGAGAGCAGTGAGGAACGCCCCCCTCCCCTCCTGATAGTACTCATCCATAGATGAGTACTAGTACGAGTATTGCTCAGAGTCATTGCTGGGCAGTAAGCAACGACCCCTCTTACAGTAGAGCACTATAGACGCTGCTGTGAGGAAGGGCGTTCCTGAATAACTGTCAGAAACCCCCTTCTGACAGTGAAGAGCTACAGTACCAGGACCGATAGCTTTTCACCGGGGCACAGAACAGGAAAGCCGATTCAGCGCACTGTCGGCTTTTTAGCGGTATATTAAACCACATGTGCCCCAGATGGGGAAAGGTCCTCTTTAACATACATGTACCCCAATATGAGCTTTAATATAAGAAATTGTTTATGCTGTGTGTGTCCATATGTGACCACCCAACGCTTGTGATATGTATTACAGAGTCCAAAAATTAACTTTGCTTCGCACTTCCACTTCAATCTGAAACAAATTTTCCTGGGAAAACCTTGCAAATATTAGCAAAATAAATCTCACAATGTTCACCCATCCCTAGTGTATAGGGACACACTGGTTAATTTTATTAGAGTTATAAAAACATCCAATTTTTATGTATTTCCTGGAGGAATAACATAAGAACACCAGAAGGCAGAGTTATTGATAATAATGTTACTTAAAGGGATATTCCAGTTGTTTTAAATTATCCCCATGTCACAGAACAGAGAATAACTTGTTGATCGGTAGACGCCCAACTAATGGGATTCACACCAATGAGGAGTATAGGATTCCCATTCCAACACCCATGTGGAGCAACAGGAGGAGCGCACAATATGCTAGTAATACGTCATCTATATATGGGTTGCGTGTCGGTTTTCTTTGTAGAACATGGTAGTATACAGCTGGTCCAGTAGAATGGAGTCCGACCTGTCATCATTAATAATACACAATGCCATGTACAATCCACATTGACCTGTCACCGACTATTCTTCACGGCAGCTTAAATGAATATCTTCATGTTTGGTTTGGGAGTCTGCCATAACACTTGAGCTGTGTATAATACTAATAGTGTACACAGTACAACAGATTGCTCAATGATAAATGTCCAGTCATATGTACAAAACTGTCTGCAGACAAGATCTCTGGGAATTAGATGGAATAATCTGGGAAAATTTCTACGGCATTGTATGCTTCGTGCCGGCGCTTAAACAAAGGGTTGTAAGGTATTAAGATTCAGGTCTCATCGCAGACTGTGCCAGGGAAGACTCATCAAAACCAATATCATGACAATATTATTTTCAACATTTAGTCTGCAAGAAGACTCCATTCTCTTTAAAGGGATCCTATCATTAGAATCCCTTTTTTCTAACTAACATGTAGGAATAGCCTTAAGAAAGGCTATTCTTCTCCTACCTTTAGATGTCTTCTCCTTGCCCCTGTTCGGTAGATATTCCGTTTTCCGTCTTTATGCAAATGAGTTCTCTCACAGCACTAGGGGCGGGCCCCAGTGCTCAAACAGCACTGGTGGTGTCCCCAATGCTGCAAGAGTACTCTCCAGTGCTGCCTCCTTCAGGAACCAGCCTCTACATGTCGCCTTCCGGCCTGGCTTTCAATCTTCTATACATGCGCAATTGTCTCTGTCAGTGGGAAGAGTCAACTGCACCTGCACACGGCCATTTTTTTGTGGCCGCTTATGCAAGCTCTTGTAGTAAGCGGCCACAAAAAATGGCCACGCGCAGGTGCAGTCAGCTCTGCCCGAGGCCCGCTGGCAGAGCTGATGGCGCATGCGTAGAAGATTGAAAGCCAGGGGGCCACACGGTGGCTCAGTGGTTAGCACTGCAGCCTTGCAGCACTGGAGTCCTGGTGTTCAAATCCCGCCAAGGGCATAAAACCATCTGCAAGGAGTTTGTATGTTCTCCCCGTGTCTGCATGGATTTCCATCCCATATTTCAAAAAACATACTGATAGGGAAAAATGTACATTGTGAGCTCTATGTGGGGCTCACAATCTACATTTAAAAAAAAAAAAAAAAAAAAAAGAAGATTGAAAGCCAGGCCAGAAGACGTCACATAGAGGCCGATTCCTGAAGAAGATGGAGGCAGCATTGGAGAGTTCTCCCACAGCATTGGGGACACCACCAGTGCTGTTTGAGTGCTGGGGCCCGCCCTCAGTGCTGCAAAAGAATTCATTTACATAAAGACAGAAAACGGAATATCTACCGAACGGCGGCGAGGAGAAGACATCTAAAGGTAGGAGAAGAATAGATTTTCTTAAGGCTATTCCTACGTGTTAGTTAGAAAAAAAAGGGATTCTAATGATATGATCCCTTTAAATGAGAGAAGTCCTGGGCAGTAAATTTTATTGAGCTCAACTGTACTCTATACAATCCTTATATGTCATAATGTTACCCCAGAAAACGGGCTCCTTGGAGAATGTCCCAAGTAAGTAATTTATAGACACGTATTTGATTGGTTTGGCAGTCAGTAGTTGCCCTCCCCCCCACATTATGGATCAGCTGTACAGGGCTGGAAGGAGTTGGCTCTGGTAACTATATAGTGACCCATCACTATACAGGAATAAACTCCCATTGACGTGAACTACAGTAATAGCACCTCGCCACTCAAAAGAGACAAGGATAGGCTGTAACTTACAAATTTCTGGACAACTCCTTTAAGTCTATGGGGAAACCTTGCTACAACCCATATTACATGACATATTGTGCAATTGAAACTGATGGACTGTTCCTATGGTGCATGGACGTGGTTATATGGGAAACAATATGCTTTAAAAGATTTTTCCAAAACAACACAAATCTCTTATCTCCTGACCAGATGAAAAGAGTCTGTTCACTAAGGATCCAACCAAGAAGACCCCACAGATCACAAGTATTGAGGCCCCTAAGGCACTAACATGCATGCAAAACCATTGCTCCATTGACTCCTATGGCACTACAGAGGTAGTTAAATACACCATTCTGTGTGTCCCATTAAAGTAAATGGATCAATGGTTACTGTATGCATGCACATGACTACTCCCTTCACACAGGGAGTTCTTGTGATCCCTTTAAAATAGTGATGGGCGACCTTTGCAAAATGTGCTTAGCAAATATTTGCAAAGGTTCACCCAAGACTTGTTAGGTCCAATGTAGACATGTATACCCCTACACTGGTGTCCTTTTAACACCCCAGGAGTCTCTAACAAACACATCTACAATGGGCTTATCCCCCCCCCCCCCAGATCAGGCATGTAAAATTCAACCTGCCCCATCTATTCTATTCTATTGGGGGTGAGTCGGGGCACATTAGATAGTTGACCAACCTACCAAAATCAGGCGCTAATCTTATATGTCTGGTCTTATTGGGGTAATTATGGTTATATAATATTTATAGTGTTTAGGATTCTGTTTATGACCACTCCCTACAGAATATATATCCGAAACTAAAATCCAGAATTTGTAAATGCAGGAAATTAAAAATAAATAAAAAAGCAGCAAATGTTTCAATCATAGTTGTGTTATTTTGGCATTTTTGCAGTTCCGAAATACCGCCATGTATTAGATTACCGCAGACTTCTATTTCCCTTTTAATTAAGAATAATATGTTTACAAATTCCGTGTTTTTCGGGACAACTTTCAGGCTAAATACAGCAGTTTTCCGTTTATGTGCCGGACTTGTACATTAATCTTTCCAAGATTTTGTTTTGATGTCTTCTTGGAAAGGTCAGTAGAATCCGGAGCACTCTGGTATTCATTGGTGTCTGACAAACAACACAAAAATGAAAGATTTTTACAAAATAAGGACTTGCCGTCAGAGACCATTGATTTCTTATAATCTTTTCTGTTTAGTTCATTTGTTTGCAGGCATTTATAATGGAACATCTTGTACTATCGGATGGTTTGTGCTTTCAGACGCTTTCGCGGTTTAATATTTTATTTTTTCTCATTAGCACACAAATTAAAAAGATGAAGGATCATTATGGGAGGCTTACCTGCGACATCCTTCACTGCGTATGTCTGGAAGAGCAGGCACAGACGTGTTTTCAAGGGGCAGCTCCCGATCTGCCAGCATAGATTTAAGCTTTTAAACATGATATGGGGGAATAAAGGGGTACTGTACTATATGGAGGCATGAAGGACCAGTATATGGGGGAATAAAGGGCGCTGTACTGTATGGAGGCATGAAGGACCATTATATGGGGAATAATGGAGCACTGTACTGTATGGAGGCATGAAGGACCAGTATATGGGGGATTAAAGGGGCACTGTACTGTATGGAGGCATGAAGGACCAGCATATGGGGGAATAAAGGGACACTGTACTGTATGGAGGCATGAAAGACCAGTATATGGGGGAATAAAGGGGCACTGTACTGTATGGAGGAATAAAGGACCAGTATATGGGGGAATAAAGGGGCACTGTACTGTATGGAGGCATAAAGGACCAGTATATGGGGGAATAAAGGGGCACTGTACTGTATGGAGGCATAAAGGACCGGTATATGGGGGAATAAAGGGGCACTGTACTGTATGGAGGTATGAAGGACCAGTATATGGGGGAATAAAGGGGCACTGTACTGTATGGAGGCATGAAGGACCAGTATATGGGGGAATAAAGGGGCACTGTACTGTATGGAGGCATAAAGGACCAGTATATGGGGGAATAAAGGGGCACTGTACTGTATGGAGGCATAAAGGACCAGCATATGGGGGAATAAAGGGACACTGTACTGTATGGAGGCATAAAGGACCGGTATATGGGGGAATAAAGGGGCACTGTACTGTATGGAGGTATGAAGGACCAGTATATGGGGGAATAAAGGGGCACTGTACTGTATGGAGGCATAAAGGACCAGTATATGGGGGAATAAAGGGGCACTGTACTGTATGGAGGCATGAAGGACCAGTATATTGGGGAATAAAGGGACACTGTACTGTATGGAGGCATAATGGACCATGATATGGGGAATAAAGGGGCACTGTACTGTATGTAGGCATAACAGGCCATTATATGGGGGAATAAAGGGGCACTATACTGTATGGAGGCATAAAGGACCATGATTTGGGGAATAAAGGGGCACTGTACTGTATGGAGGCATGAAAGGCCATTACTTGGGGAATATAGGCATACTTTATGGGGTATAAGGGACCATTATATGAAGGTGTATTAGATGGCATTGTACTATATGGAGACTTAAGGGGGTCAGTATATGGGGTAATAAGGGGCTACTGTATGGGGGTACAATGGTATAAGTAACCATTAATATTAAGCAATCTTCTGTTCTTACATAAACAGCACCACTTAATTACAGTATTAGTCTGTGTCTGTAATCACAGCTTGACTTATACAAGTGAAAGGGTCTGAGCTGCAACACCAGAAACAGCCTTAGGGCAAAAGCAGAGCTAGTTTTGTGACTAATTTACTCCTTACGGCTGGGACTCTATGTTGCGGAAACAGCAAATTTGGCTACTGCTGAAATGTAGTGGAAAAGCCACAGTTTCTACAATACATGCAACAAAGCATATTCATTCTACGTGCAGAGATGTGACATTTTCCCATAGAATTCTTGGGGAGGGGTTCAAAGGTGTTATGCAATGTAGTCACAGCATAGTATGAGCACACTTGTAATATACAAACAAAACCTTTGGCACGTCAATTGAGAAACTTGCAGAACACTGCAGGGGGTCAGAAAGGGGCGTAACTTGAGGGGGTGCAGTTACACCGGGGCCATAAGCACTGGCATCAGTATTGAGATTGCAGCTTCCATCTGGCCCACAAGCCAAGCAGACCCACAGATTACCCTAACCACACTAAGGTGGATTAAACTCTTTAGCTTCCATAACCATCACTATCGAGAATTCACTGCAGGAATGAGGTAGGGGGTGCCAGACAAAAGATTGCACTGGGGCCCACAAGATTTTAGTTACACCACTGGGGACAGAAGTCTCTATGCTCTGCCTTTGCTGCTAACAAATTCAATCTGACACCGGGTCAAAAGGTCTATCAAGCTCTTCTCTATGTACAAGCAGCAGGAGTAGAGCTGGGATGGTCATGTGACCCAGAGTCAGATTGTCAGCAGCAGAGGCAGAGTGCAGAGACTTTTGGCCCCTTGAAGTGTTCTGTAAATCTAAGAATCAACATATCAGGGGGCCAATATGCATGTTGGTGTGTACAAAAATCTATTTGACTACATGACACCTTTAAAGCCGGAGATACCTGAGTATTCAATAAATTGTATTATTTCTGCTGTAGAATTAACAGAATTCATCGCAGCCTCACTTTAAGAATTATGAGCAGTGTTCTCTAATTTTTTCGCAGGATTTGACATTTTTACGTATAAGTACAGTAGACATCTTTATGTATTCCGTCGCTCCCCCCTTATTATAAATTCCTCCTAAAGCTTCATATTATACTTGGCAGATTTGATTGCTGGAAGCCGCTTCCAATCTACCCTGATATCTAAAATTCATAAGAAATTATATTTATTCCATCATTGTCTTCACAGTAAGGATTTTCGGTAATAACACTACTTTCCTGCGTATTTCTTGAAGCTTCATAAACCCTCACTCATCGCCATTTACAACTTTAAAACAAAGGAAAAACATAATTTTCGCGACGCGCCTTATGTCACAAAAGTTGAATAGGAGAAAAAAAAATGATCGAGACTTTTTCTCAAACAAATCCCAGCTTCTTTTGTGTTTTCTTGCCAGGACGGTAATAACGTCTGCAGAATGGGACAGTGGGTGACTGAGGTCTAACACTTATTAGTAGCTCCTTATATGCAGTAGGAACACATTTTATTCTTCAGAGACCTGGAAGTACAATCAAATCCGTCCCCATACTGTGTGTTGTAATCCGAGGCAGCAATGCTGCAGTCATCAACCTCACGCAAAGCGCAACGTCCTTCCTATATTATGGGTCAGCATTTTCATTTCATTCCATCTCACTTGTGCTTGTGGGTGATCACATCCTGACAAGGTTGATTTGCTTTGCTCGGAGGCATCAGCGCTGTACAATGGCTTGAGAAGACTTGAAAATACAATAAAGTAAGATGAAATATTTTACATACGGCTCAGTCCTGATTCACTGTACGGGAAAGTATTCACTGGAAATAGGATCAGTATCGGCTCCCTTGTATATAGTATCGGGTTGTGTCTTTATAATCGGACTAAGATATGAACCGCTCCATGTATTCTTGTTACTGTACCGTATGGATTCTGTCCCTTGATACGGATTGTAGACTTGTGTATTTGCCGCCATTCTAACTACTACAGAACGCACTTCTTTTTTCCAGGATGCATGCTGGTCTCGTGGGGATGGGGAAAGTAATGGCGTTATATTTTGTGTGGTGTGCTTATAGAACTGGGTAGTCTGGCTTACTTAAAGGGGTTATCCACTTTTTGATATTGATGGCCTATCATCAGGATAGGTAATCTGTATTAGATCTGTTAACTGGGACCCCTGCCGATCAGTTCTGGGACATGTTCACATGTTCACTTGCCACACAAAGTGCTTAAGTGACTTTATGTACTGCAGCACTGTCCCATTGAAATGCAGTACCAGACACTGCCACTAGTCTTTGTAAACTGAGTGAGCAGTATTCCCAGGCTTGGAACATACCAGGAGCCGCTCTATTCAGGAATAGTTGATATGCAGGGGTCCTGGGTGTCAGACCCTCACAAATCTAATGCCATCAATATTCGAAAGTGGATAACCCCTTTGATAGAATGGTCTAACTAATAAGCAACCAAAGTAACTGCTACCCTCTTTAACCCCTTAAGGACACAATCAGTTTTGACCTTCATTGTCACATTCTAAAAAAAAAATTGGGGGTGATTTTTAATATAGACTATAGTGTATTATAAAATGATGTGCAGAAACAACTATCACAACATAAACATATGTACTGGTGGGTTCAATCCCAGCATCTGAAAAACTAATCTAGGCCGGTCACCATGCCTATATATAATATTCAACTAAACCTGTCCAAAAGTCCCCCTTCCATAATCCAGACCACATTTCCTGTGATTGATGTCCTTTTCCAACCTATATTATACGTACTGGTTATATTCTTTGGGAAGAATATGATGATGGATCAGAAGAACAGTCTAAATAACGGAAAAGTGATCCCGGCTCTTTCTAGACTTCTGCGTCCTGTTGAAAGTTCCCATCTGACAACTATTCCAGCATGATTACTTACATAAGGAAGTTGGTTAGGACTCCTATGGCTAGAGTGAGGAGAACCTTAATTTAATCTTTTCCCACAGAACAATGTATCAACCTGCTCAATTCCTCCTGTCTATAGCATGCTGACATATGAAATAATACACTTGAATTAGGAACTTTATTTCTAGTTTATAGAATCAGAAATGGATTTGCTTTTGCAGCCTCTACTTGACATTGATCTCTCCTCTTTAATTCTCTTTTTATCAGAAAACCTATTTCTACATATTTTCAATTACAATACAATATATATTTAGCTACAATGAACGTTCTTGACCTCAGAATATACGATATTCGAGTTCTTAGATTTTATTGCTCATTTTGTACAGACCTTCCTCTATTGTGATACAATTGTATAGATTTTTAAGAATTATACATAATATCTTATAATCAGAAAAAAACGCTTTACTTTCTATGTAATTTCTATGAAATCTTTTACTATGTCAATGACAGAATCCTTACGGTACCGCTAGACAGAAGATAAGTGTACGGATGTTGCTGTTGCCGATTCCTTTCCGTGCCAGATTAATCCATATGACAGCTATCCTTTGTATCGCAACAAAAGCAACAACAATGCAAAGAAATAGTAGAATGAGAAAAATAAGCTCTGCCAAGAAATAACAATGAGTACTCAAACATATTAAATGAGGCGGCGTGAACACAACACACTGGATATTCATATACTACATGTTTATTAGAAAACACAGCAAGAGGTTCTTTAAGTGTTTGCAAAGGACTGAAGGCACCTAAAAGCTCCTTTGTGTTCTATAAATGTATCAGTTGTGTCAAGGAAATCAGCAGAGTTAATGGATATCGCAGCTGGTTGCTTGAAGATCCTATACAATTGACAATACAATTGGTGGATGGAATCCCACAAGGGATAGCGCAGACATATAAGGTCAGTGTCCCTTTATCAAATGACGGCTCCATCTTCATTCATCGAGGGTGTCTGTTGTAATAACTCTATTCAACTCTGCACGTATTAGGACAGATTAAATTTAAAGAAGGCGTCAAAGGTTGTAAATTTAGCCTATAAACAATACAATATGGTACAAAAGGTAATTAAATCTACAATCATCTCTCGTTCTAACAGTATATACGAGGTCTATGTAAAAACCTTTTAGCTAGCACGTAAGGCTTGAAAAACATAATACACTTTAGTCATACTACAATCCACCAATTTCCTTAAAGGGGTTGTCTAAGCAAAAATTTTAGTTAGGCATTGGGAGGTGTAAAAAAAATTCAAAAACTATGCTCACTTGTTCCCGGAGCCTCCCAGCGCGGTCTGGTCCTGCAGCTCTTCTCTATTTTCTTCTAGCAGGAACCCCCGCCACCTATGACCATTATGGTCAATCATCGACCTCAGCGGAAGAGACCCAGGATGTCACAGCCAGTAAGGAAATCCACTGTAAGAAAATGGCCAAGCAGCAGAATTGGACCATGCTGGGGGGACACCAGGGCACCAAGGACAGGTATGTTTTTTTTTTACCTCCCCCTGGCCTAATAATTTTTTTTTATTTAAACCTGGACAACCCCTTTAAGTACTTTCGTCATCACCTTTTGTACCCACAATAGTGCCCAAAACTGTACACTATGGGACAATAAACTAGTAAGTATGTACCACTTAATTTGTGCCAAAAATCTGCTGTACATGCTTAGCTGTAACGTCTCTGTCTGTCAGGTCTCTGCGCCACGCTCCACTCACACACTGAGGTGCACGAGGTCAATTTAGTTTGATTCCTTGCTTAATGTTTTTCATTGCACTGTGTGAACACTGCTCTATCTGTCTCTGTAATTGAATTTCCACCACACCCATCTCCTGCATCATGTTCCCTATGACCATCAAATAGTTAATTCTAGCCTTCCCTGTGTGATTGACAACCTGTCTTCCAATCAAGCCTATGGTGGGTCTTGGGCTTCCTATATAGTGGAGATTGACACTCACTGGCTTGTTGGCTATTGTGACTATGACCCTGCTAATATCGTTTTCTGCTACTATTATATTACTTACCTCTGACCTCTGGATTACCCTTTGACTATTCTCTTGGATTTTGATTCTGTACTGCGTTGCTCAGACTCTTGTCTAGCTTACTTCCCTTTTGTGTTGTTTCTTTTGTCTACATTCTGCATTGTCACCTAAACAGGAAGGAAGTTGTCCTCTGCCGCCTAGGGCAGTGAAGCAAGCAGGTAGGGGTTGTGGTGGGTTCAGCTTAGGGCTCACTGTCTTGCTGTGCCCTTCCCTCCAGGGTTTTCCAGCAGCTACAGGGGATTTGCTCCTCTAGCAATTCTCTTATATTAGTATCTTATTTTCTATGTGCTTTAGAGACTTTCTAGCAGTTTCTGCAATGGGTTGGCAAAGTTTCTTGAAAAGGGACAGAGCTTTTTATGCGAAACTGTGAGTCAGAAATTCCACAAAATATTGCTGACTATGCCCAAATTCTGGACAATACGCCAACATGTTGCAGAAAAATGGCAAACATGGCAGAAGAAAGTGAAGAAAGTACATTCATGTTTTTTATATGAGAGTGAATACAGATGTTGGGCGCGGCAATGACTTTAATTGTTACATTTGTTTTCTCATTCCAAGAGTATAAACAAGTGTATGGAGAAAACAAAAGCTTCAGAATGGACAATCATGACAGATTTACCATTCGAGAAACTCACCGAGATAACCGTATTAAGAGTGGGCAGTAAAAATTCATTCCTCAGTAAAATTGCCCATAAACATTTTGTTTTTAGACTTCAATGGAACGGAGTGTTATTGTCTTTTGGTTCATTAAACTCCAGTATCTGTATGGAGCAAATACTTTCCATAATCCAAAAATCCAGGAACTTAATTTGAGATTCATTGATTTTGTCAAAAATAACAATAGTTTAAGCTGACAAACTCACTTTTCAGCTCATTTGATAAAACCAACTCATCATCAATCTATCAAGACCAAACTCTGTTACTCACCTACCTTCTGTGATGAGTTCTGGTGAGAGGCCACATCTTCTACCAATGGCCGGGTGCTGGTGCTAGATAACTGTAACCTTTCTCTTCCGCAACTGTCTTGAACTCTAAATCCCACTGCATCTGATCTTGGCTCTCTCGTCTTTATGGCCAAAGGTGTAGGGTTTCCAGAGCATTTGGTACCTGCCAAAGAATGTCAGGCCTGGTGAGATGTTTAAAGAGGAATCAACCTCTAATGTCTTGCCTGCAGGTTAAAGTATAAACCTTTGCCTGGAACTAGCTCATGTACATCGTGACTCTGATCTTGACTCATGCTTGTCCCTGACCTTCAATTTGAAATTGTTCCTTCACTCCAGCCTTGACCATTATATAGTTCATCTGACATCTGCTCTTCTTCTTCTGGCTCTCACCCTTGGCACCATTTCTAACTGTGGTATCACCTTTGCCTCTAACCTGTTGTATCTTGACAGTTCCCTTTGTAATGACCATGGGTTCTTTCCTCACTTTGCTACTGCTTTGCCAGCACTAATGTAGGTGAGTTTAACCTTGGAATCTGACCATAAAGTGCTATACTTCCTGACAGTTCTAAAGGTTGAAGAACATCAATGTTCCTTAGACATCACACCCTAGTCTAGTCAACTCAAAACCAATTAAGACCTATCAAATACACAACCACAGTGAGATACATAGCACAAAATAATATTACTGTGGTATGTGGTCATCTGAAAAAAAAACTATTAAGTGCCCCCAAGTTCTCACATATATATATATATATATATATATATATATATATATATATATATAGTCCGTTCTGTCCTCCATTTTTGGTTCATAGCAGAACAGATGTGTCTTCTATTAACTGTCCTGTTGCTGCAATTTAATATCATAACAGAAAACAACAATATAAAATAATTGAAATACATTTTATTTCAAAAACTTTTCACTGACTTTTGCTGTTCTTTCTGATACGATTTGCAGTAGCAGCTGCAGAAAGTCAGGTTAACCCTGTTACATCTGTAAGCCTCTGCACTGAGATATCAAACCATCTGTGATGGAGCTGAACAATAATCTGCCGCCTCAGAACTGCTCAAAATGCTGACTATTTTTGAGAAAATTATATATTATAAATCCAGATTTGAGTAGACACAAGTCTCATCAGAATAATTGTACTCTACCTTATAAGATGGGCCATTGACTGATGTGCCCTTATGGTTAGAACAATGTAGCAGAAGAAAGTTCCATCACCGTGTTCCTCTAGTTGGGGCTGCATCTCTTGACGAAACTTAGTAACTTCTGAAGACCTAAAAGCTTAGTTGTCCACTCGAGAACACGGATTGACATTTTATTGGTGGAGTCTTTTTGTGATTTGAGCTCAAAAGAACATCACGATTGTTTCCTTTGGCCTCTTGTTCATCCAAACCATTTTCTATTCCAGAATTGTAGAAGTGCAGAATTGTAACCAGTTGAGTTAAAAGACATCCTGGGCAGCGTGACCATGACAAGATGACAATGTGCATCCAATTCAATTCTCCATTATGTAAATTTTATTATCTGTTTTTATCAAATTTTTCTTCATGAGAAAGAAAGACGGAGAACTTAAAAATAAAAATCGAAAAGAAAGTGTCGAGAAGATCTAGCATTCGTTCTCCTATTATTCACCATGACATAGAACATCATTAATATAATACACAACTATAGGTCAATGCTTCATCTCACCTAAAATAGACTGGAAATCAATTTATAACATTATGTGCCATTTTGAGACGTAGATTATTTGCAGTACAGTTTTGAGAGATGAAAGTCTTCCTGGAGTCCCGGAGAGATGATCTGTGGGAAGTTTTTCTCATGTTCGATACTATGTCTCTTATAACATTTATGTAAATAACATCCCAGAGTGTTCACGGATAGAAAGGGATTGAAGGAAGTGAAACAATTCATCTTTCCGGGGATCCATGTCCAGAGTATTTTTGATCATGCCACTACAATATGACAGCTATAGCGGTGTCATATGGATGTCTTAGGTTGTTATTACATGAGAACCGCAATAAATAAATGAGAAAGGGGATCGGTAATGTTCTGTCAATCAGCAAAATTGTAAGTGTCACATTGTATATAGAACACAATGGCAGAAGTGTCATCTTTGATCTGACAGCAGAACCATTATTTGTAACATATTGGCTGAGGCTCAGGTTACTGACACATGATTATAGTCATATAGCGTAGTATTCATTTTTAGGAAAGCATAAAATTTAGGTTCGGAGCCAATTTACATGTTTGCTAGGCTATGTTAACCCTTTGAATGCCAGTGTTAACCTGTTTTAAAAGAACAGTGTGTACTTTAGCATTCACAGAGTGGTATTTCATCATCTGTAGTAGCAGTAATGATTAGAGATGAGCGAACAGTAAAATGTTCGAGGTTCTATATTCGTTTCGAGTAGCCCCTCAATCGAACCCTATTATAGTCTATGGGGGGGAAATGCTCGTTTCAGGGGTAGGCAACGTTCGATCAAATTATACTTACCAAGTCCACGAGTGAGGGTCGGGCTGGATCCTCCGAGAAGTCTTCTCCTTGCAGCATCCCCGCGGCGTCTTCTGGCTCTGAATTCACTCTTCCAGGCATCGGGCCTGGGCAGAGCCGACTGCGCATGCCCGCACTACAAGCAGACATGTGCAGTCGGCTCTGCCCAGGCCCGATTCCTGGCAGAGTGAATGAAGAGCCGGAAGACGCCGTGGGGAAGCTGCATGGAGAAGACTTTTAAAGGTAGGAGAAGAACCAGCATTGATTGGCCGACTGTATAGCATTCGGCCAATCAACGCTGGTTCTGCATCGAACTTTTACATTCGAATAGCGAGTGGTACTCGATCGAGTACAAGTATTTCGAATACCGTAGTATTCGAATACCTACTCGATCGAGTACTACTCGCTCATCTCTAGTAATGATGTCTTTTGGTGGATGTACAGACTGGGTCTGGAAAGAGGCTTATTATATTTCAGTTGAATCCAACGTCATGCGCCTTAAGTGACAGAGAATGTCCAGGAGTTCAGATTTAGTATCGTTCTTGCAACTTGATTTAGGAAAAATTGAGTTTTAGAACAATTTTTCCTGATTCACCCAAAATGTGGGAGGGGGTATGTGGTTAACACTGTAGCCTTACAGTGCTGGAGTCCTAGGTTGAATCCAGCCAAGGACAACATCTACAAGGAGTTTGTATGTTCTCCACATGTTTGCGTTGGTTTCCTACAGTTTCCTGTCACACTCCAAAGACCTATTGATAGGGAATATAGATTGTGAGCCCTATATGTGACAGTATATGTAAAATGCTGCAGAATATGATGGCATATAAAGTAAACCAAATAAATAAAATACAACTTCAAATTCTAAGTATTTTTCAAAAATTTTAGGTTCTCCAACCATTGAATGACAGCAAAAGGAAATCTTGAAATCCATGATGTATACAGTAGCCAAATTACACAATGAACAAACTTTGCAACCAGGAAACCAGATAAGATTTGTAATGGGGTTGCTCCACCGTCAGAACTTGTCACCAAGGCACAGTGGGGAACCATGACAAGAACAGGGCTCCCGTTGTCCCTACTTCCACAAATATTCGCTAAATGAGTCTCAGGAAGTTTTCCCTTCTCTAGTGGTGCTCTTTCTGTGTTAAAGGGGTTCTGGTGTTATGGACTCTTATCAAGATGGGGGCGGTTGTTGATAATACATATTGTAACATCCTCTATGGTGGTATGGACACACACCTTGAACAGTTGGGTTGTTGCACAGGGAATGGTGAAACTCATGTCCTGACTGTGCCTGTTTATGGGGTTATGCTGTTATAGACATTTATCCCGTATCCAAAGGACTCGGGATAAGTGTCCGATTGCTGGACTTCCGAACACCAAGTTACACAATGATCAGGAGGAAGGCAGACTGAAAGTCCTTATGAATGGAGAGCATGACCAGTATTGCTTTCACTTCCACCGGGTTGTGGGCACTGCAGAAGATTACAGTCATGGCTGCCCCATGGGAGAACAGGTCATGCAAATATACTGGCGCTCCATTCACAAGGAGACTTTAGGAAATGAGAAACTTTTCTATCCCCCATCCTCCTGATTACTGGGCACAGGCACAGTCTGGACATAAGTTTAACCCAACCAAACTGTTCGGTGGTGCTTGTCTTACGATTACGATTATGCATTATCAACAACTGTCCATTTTGAAATGATAAAGCCTCCCGATAGCTAAACCGTGCCAGCACATTAGTGGTTAAAGACAGTTTCTTACCTTCTATGTCAGCCAGCAGCACACCGCTGCGAATCCTCAGCAGCCTTAAGTGACCTGACCCATTGCCTATCATGCAGGCAGTTTGTATATTTAAGACCCAGCAGGATAGTGAGATTGTTATTGGCTTTGATTCTGCTTTCCATTAATGCTGTTCACCTTCACTCATCTACTTTGTGGTCTGCGCCATCTTCCCTTTGCATTGCTAATCAAGAGAATTTTAAAATTCTAAAGAATAAGAAAGGTTTTACTGAAGTAAAAAAAAAAAAAAAAAAAAAATCAATATGTTAACTTAAGGCATTAGAGAAGACGCTGTATTGATTCACAATTAATTGCGTTATCAAACAGATCTGCCTCACGGGGAGTAACGTCACGGGGCATCCATCTTGGCATCTGCTCTAAAATCTTACGAGGCTTTGATTCAGCTACTGATTAATTAAAGGGAAAAAAAATAAATAATTGGAGCCAGAAAAGAGATCAGTTATATGAAATGATATCCCCCTGTGTGGAGAAAGGAAGAACATCAATTTAGGCTAGTGATACTCTTTGTAACGGAGATTTCAATGTGGATGGAGCTCGTAACCCCTCCTGATGCCTGGCACATAGTTACAGACTAACTAATATCTGCCAGCAGGAACCAAAAAGAGAAGAAACTGCCAACTGGTAGGGACAATAGTCCAACTCCTTCGCGAAAAAACGAAATCCAATGTGAAAATCTTATGTACGTGACCGATATAAAATGGTAGAAAAATACAAGGCAATGTCTGGATTTTGTCACAGTTGCGAGTCTATAAAATCCTTTCTGTAACCCAAGGACATGCAAACCATTAACTTTCGTTTGTCTGCTAATTTTCTGCTCCTACGGTTTAGACTAGAAAGTACAAAGACTTAAGTAGGAGCCTCAAGGAATCCTGCAGGTAGTGGAATTAGATGTATGTGGCAATAGTCACCCACTTGGTATGCCTAACCATGGTAATTATTGGTATTATAGGAGCTTTGGACTAATGCACTAATGGACTAATTGCAAGGTCTATACTGGTGTTATGTAGATAATTCGGGTATATTATTACTAGTGCCGCTATATTTAGAGATGAGCGAACACTAAAATGTTCGAGGTTCGAAATTCGATTCGAACAGCCGCTCACTGTTCGAGTGTTCGAATGGGTTTCGAACCCCATTATAGTCTATGGGGAACATAAACTCGTTAAGGGGGAAACCCAAATTCGTGTCTGGAGGGTCACCAAGTCCACTATGACACCCCAGGAAATGATACCAACACCCTGGAATGACACGGGGACAGCAGGGGAAGCATGTCTGGGGGTATAAAAGTCACTTTATTTCATGGAAATCCCTGTCAGTTTGCCATTTTCGCAAGCTAACTTTTCCCCATAGAAATGCATTGGCCAGTGCTGATTGGCCAGAGTACGGAACTCGACCAATCAGCGCTGGCTCTGCTGGAGGAGGCGGAGTCTAAGATCGCTCCACACCAGTCTCCATTCAGGTCCGACCTTAGACTCCGCCTCCTCCGGCAGAGCCAGCGCTGATTGGCCGAAGGCTGGCCAATGCATTCCTATGCGAATGCAGAGACTTAGCAGTGCTGAGTCAGTTTTGCTCAACTACACATCTGATGCACACTCGGCACTGCTACATCAGATGTAGCAATCTGATGTAGCAGAGCCGAGGGTGCACTAGAACCCCTGTGCAAACTCAGTTCATGCTAATAGAATGCATTGGCCAGCGCTGATTGGCCAATGCATTCTATTAGCCCGATGAAGTAGAGCTGAATGTGTGTGCTAAGCACACACATTCAGCACTGCTTCATCATGCCAATACAATGCATTAGCCAGTGCTGATTGGCCAGAGTACGGAATTCGGCCAATCAGCGCTGGCTCTGCTGGAGGAGGCGGAGTCTAAGGTCGGACCTGAATGGAGACTGGTGTGGAGCGATCTTAGACTCCGCCTCCTCCAGCAGAGCCAGCGCTGATTGGCCGAATTCCGTACTCTGGCCAATCAGCGCTGGCCAATGCATTCTATTAGCCCGATGAAGTAGAGCTGAATGTGTGTGCTTAGCACACACATTCAGCTCTACTTCATCGGGCTAATAGAATGCATTGGCCAATCAGCGCTGGCCAATGCATTCTATTAGCTTGATGAAGCAGAGTGTGCACAAGGGTTCAAGCGCACCCTCGGCTCTGATGTAGCAGAGCCGAGGGTGCACAAGGGTTCAAGTGCACCCTCGGCTCTCCTACATCAGAGCCGAGGGTGCGCTTGAACCCTTGTGCACACTCTGCTTCATCAAGCTAATAGAATGCATTGGCCAGCACTGATTGGCCAGAGTACAGAATTCGGCCAATCAGCGCTGGCCAATGCATCCCTATGGGAAAAAGTTTATCTCACAAAAATCACAATTACACACCCGATAGAGCCCCAAAAAGTTATTTTTAATAACATTCCCCCCTAAATAAAGGTTATCCCTAGCTATCCCTGCCTGTACAGCTATCCCTGTCTCATAGTCACAAAGTTCACATTCTCATATGACCCGGATTTGAAATCCACTATTCGTCTAAAATGGAGGTCACCTGATTTCGGCAGCCAATGACTTTTTCCAATTTTTTTCAATGTCCCCAGTGTCGTAGTTCCTGTCCCACCTCCCCTGCGCTGTTATTGGTGCAAAAAAGGCGCCAGGGAAGGTGGGAGGGGAATCGAATTTTGGCGCACTTTACCACGCGGTGTTCGATTCGATTCGAACATGGCGAACACCCTGATATCCGATCGAACATGTGTTCGATAGAACACTGTTCGCTCATCTCTAGCTATATTCTCTGCTCAGGCATGGGCCTAATGGCTTTTTTCAGCTCAAAGGCTAATAACCAATTATATTCATCATGTATATTTGTAGGGGTCAGAGTTTGACTTTTTTCTGATACAAGTTCCACAAGTTCTGCGTCACCTCTAGGAGAAGTATATTAATGGTTATGTTAGACAAAATGGGGCAAGTCATTGGAACTTAGATGTAACCTAGACTAACTAAGAAACAGAGTACAGATCTGTCTGTTTTCTTATCCATTCTCTGTGCATCAGCTGCTGAGAACAGCTGATCAATGGGGGGTGCTGAGTCTGGGACTGAGAACAGCTGAACAGTGGAGGTGCTGGGTCCTGGACCTTCATCAATTTTATATTGATGTCCTATTCTTGTGATAGGTCATTTAGGCTGAAAAGCCCTTTAAACTGAACCAAACATAATTATAAGGGCTATTTCACACAGGCAAATAGGGGGCGGATTATGGTGCTGAATCCACGTCATAATCCACCCTCTCACAATGGAGGTCTAGGTAGACCACCAGGCTACTTTTTTCTGTGAGCGTCAACAGGGCAACAAAAGAAACAAGCTGTCTTTTCTTGAGGCAGACTCCGTGGCTGATTCAGTCCCGGCATCCGCCTTGTGGCAGCACCCTCCGGCTTAGGCCCATTCATTTGAGCCTAAGACTGTCGTGGCAGGTGCTTTTTGGCCCAAGAGTGACGCGGCTTCCTGCGTTACTCCCGGGGACAAAATCCGCCCATCCGCTCCCCATGTCAGCCAGGCCTAAAATATTAATACTACAACTTGGACTGCTGTTGAAGGGGTTTCCCATCTCACTCTTTCCTAGTTTACATTCTCTCTCTTTTTCTCCCTTCCTCTATTCTTGAACAAGCTGGTGAGCGGTTTTGACTGTTTGACGGACAGGACACTATGAAGTACCTCAGTAGATACAGACATTGCTTTAACCCCTTAGTGACCAGCCTGTTTTGGACCTTAATGACCAAGCCACATTTTGGAAATTTGCCCTGTGTGACTTTATCAGTGAATAATTCTGTAACAGTATAGTGCATCCAAGCGATTCTGATATTGTTTTTTCGTGACATGTTGTACTTTACTGAGAAGGTACAATTAGACTGATATAACTTGCGTAAATTTATTAAAAAACTCGCAAATGCGGAAAATTTTTAAAATTTTTCAATGTTTTCCATTTTCAGCTGCGATATCTCACATATGCACAATAATACAGGGCAAAAAAGTTAGTAGTTATATATTTCTAAATATTCCTTTTGTGTTTCAAGCATATTTGAAATAATTTTAACATATTTGAGTAATTTAGACAATTTAGAAGTTTATCAAGTTTATAAGCAAAATTTGGAAATTTGAGTTTGTGATTTTTTCCTGTACCAAGCTATGTTTGCAGACAGGAATAGGTGGCATAATGACAGAAACCCCCATTAAATGACCCAATTTGTAAAACTAGACCCCTTCAGGTATTCTTTGAGGGGTTTAGTGAGCATTTTGATCAAACAAATATTGTTTTGCAAGAATTATTACAAATGATGAAAAAAATAAAATTTTCATTTTCTTCAAATATGTGTCATTTTAAAGCCAGTTTTTTTGCACACAACACATCAAAAAGAAGAAACACACCCCAAAATATATCACCCCACTTCTCCCGTGTTAAAAAATGTACACTTTGTGGCCTTCGTCCTATGTACACACATACAGCAGGGCCCAAGAGATAGGGAGGGCCAAATGGATTTCAAAACACAAATTTTGCTTGCAGATATTTTAGGCCCATTGCACATTTCAACAAGATTTGAGTTACCAAAGCAATTGAAACCCCCCATAAATGACCACATTTTATAAACTAGACCCCTTAAGGTATTCATTGAGGGGTATAGTGAGTACTTTGGCCCCATAAGTTTTGAGAAAATTTGCATCAAACACAAAAATTTCATATTTTTTTTTCACAAAAGTGTCATTTTATAGGCAGTTTTTTTGCACATATCACATGAAAATGAAGAAAAACACCCCAAAATAGATGACCTCATTTCTCCTGTGTTCAAAAATGTACACTTTGTGGCCTTAATTATATGTACGGACGCACGGTAGGGCCCAAAAAGAAGGGAGCACCAACTGGATTTTAAGACACAAATTTTGTTTGCAGATATTTTAGGCCCATTGCGCATTCAAACAAGATTTGAGTTACCAAAACAATTGAAAACCCCAATAAATGACCCCATTTTATAAACTAGACCCCTTGAGGTATTCATTGAGGTATATAGTGAGTATTTTTACCCCATAGATTTTAAAAGAATTTGTGTCAAACAAAAAATTCTTATATTTTTTACACAAAAGAGTCATTTTAAAGGCAGTTTTTTTACACAACAACGCATGAAAATGAAGAAAAACACCCCAAAATAGATGGCCCCATTTCTCCCGTGTTCAAAAATGTACACTTTGTAGCCTTAATCCTATGTACGGACGCACGGTAGGCCCCAAAAAGAAGGGAGCACCAACTGGATTACAGAACACAAATTTTGCTTCCAAATGTTTCAGGCTCATTGCACATTCAAACAAGATTTGCGTTACCAAAATAATTTAAAACCCCAATAAATGACCCTATTTTATAAACTAGACCCCTTAAGGTATTTATTGAGGAGTATAGTGAGTATTTTGACCCTATAGCCGTTTCACAGATTTTACTAACCTTGGGATGTGTAGGTTAAAAATTACTAAAATGTCCCTTTATCCCCAAAGTTTTCATTTTCACAAGGGGTTAAAAGAGAAAAAGCCCCCCACAGTTTGTTACACAATTTCTCCTGAACACGGCAATACCCCATATGTGGCCATAATCTGCTGTATGGGTACATGATGGGGCTCAGAATGGGAAGAGAGCTATTTGGCTTTTGGAGGGCAGATGTTGCTGGAATAGTTTTCAGGTGCCATGTCGTATTTGCTGAGCCCCTAAAGTACCAATACAATGGAAACCCCTCAAAGGTGACCCCATTTTAAAAACTACACCCTTCAAAGAATGTATCAAGGCGTATTATCACTTTGAGCCTAAAAATTCTTCCAAAAAATTAATGTACAAAATGAAAATTGAAATTTTGAAAGAAATATGCCATTTCGGTGCCCAATACGTTGCCCCCACTTTGTGTTGTCAGAGACCTGCACTCCTAAAACTATTAAGTGGGCCATCCCGGGTAGAAAAAAGTTATATATGTGGGTGTAAACTGCTGCTTGGGCACACAGCAGGGCTCAGAAGGGAAGGTGCATTGCACTTTTTAGCTTTTGGGGTACAGATTTAGAGGGACCCTCTAGGCGCCATGACATTTTTGCAGAGCCCTGGAGGTGACAGTAAACTGGAATTCCCCAAGAAGTGACCCCATTTTGTAGGGGCAATTTTAGGGTCTTCCCAAATGTGACATGGTGTCCAAAAACGAAGAATCTAAATCTGAACTCCAAAAGCACATATCGCTCCTTCACATCTGCTCCCTGCTGGGTACCCAAATGGCAGTGTATGCCCACATGTATGACACTGGTGTACCCCGGATAACGGACTTAATGCCATATGTGGGTAGAAATGGCTATTTGGGTACAGCCGCGCACAGAAGGGAAGGAGCGCTATTTTGTTTTTTGGCGCACAGTTTGGTTTTTGGACGTCACTTTTGCAAAGCCCCTGAAGTGCCAATAAAGTAGAATCCGCAGACATGTCACCCCATTTTGGACACTACCCCACTGATGGGATTTATCAAGTGGCGTAGCGAGCGTTTTTAACCCTTGAGTGTTGCATTTATTTAGTTTCCAGAAATGAAATCGTAGCTGATAATGAGAAGTTAAAAATGAAATTTTTCCAGAGATTCGCCATTTCAGTGCCCGGTATGTTGTGCCCAACTTATGTCAGCAGAGATACACTCTCCAAAAACTGGTAAGTGGGTATCCCGGGCACAACAGCTTTCAGAGCGTTCATCTCTGATACAAGTCGGGCACAATATATTACGCACTGAAAGGACGGATTCCTGGAAAAATTGTCATTTTCACCTCTCACAATCAGCTTTGTATTCATTTATGGATAATAAGTTATAGCAACACTTGGGGGTTAAAAATGTTCTCTGTACCCCTGGATAAATCCTTCAGGGGTGTAGTTTCCAAAATAAGGTCACATATCAGGGGATTCCACTTTACTGGCGTTTCAGCTCTGCAAAAGTGTCATGGCATCCAAAAACCAAACCGTCTGCGCTCCAAAAACCCAATAACCCTTCTTCCCTTCTGTGTCCAGCTGTGCCCTAATATCAGTTTATACCCACATATGACATTACGTCCGTTATCCCGGATACACCAGTGTCATACATGTGTCATACATGTGGCATAAATTGCAGTTTGGGCGCACAGCAGGGCGCAGAAGGGAAGGAGCACGATGCGGCTTTTGGAGCACAGATTCATATGTTTGGTATCTGGACGCCATGTCATGTTTGTAGAGCCTGTAAGGTACCAGAAAAGTGGATTCCCCAAAGGAGTGACCCCATTTTGAAAACTGCACCCCTCAAAGAATTTCTCAGGGGGTGTAGTGAGTATTAGTATCCCAGACGTGACTGCACAGCGGATGGCGAAGAGGGAATATGTAAGCGGTGCGGAGGACATTGCAGACACCAAATTGCCTACTATGTCCCAGTAGCTCCTATGATTGGTGGAGTCACTCTGGGGGGCACTTTGGGGGTCACTTCTGGTGTCTTTTCGCTCATAAGCTGTAAATCTGGGGTGTCCCCTGATATCCGCTCGCACAGCTTATATATTCTCTACCTGATGCAGCCAGTCGTGTTCTAATAATTTGGCGATTTTGGGGGTTTTTTGCCTTCACATTGCTAGATGCTATATTTTCTTTATTTTTATGGTGACATGGCCATATAAGGGCTTGCTGTTTGCGGGATGAGATGCATTTTGTAATGACACCATTTTTGGGTGCCTACAACTTATTGAATACATTTTATTAACCCTTTTTTGCTGGATTTAAAAAAGAAAAAAATCAATTCTGGCATTGCATTTTACCTTTTTAATTTTGCGCCATGCAGCGTACAGTATAAGTAACATGTGACCTTTATTCTGCGGGTCGGTACGGTTATGGCGATACCTCATTTGTATTATTTTTTTATGTGATACTAATTCTGTAGAATAAAAACACATTTGGGGACATAAATCAGTGATTTTTGCATCGCCATCTTCTGAGAGGCGTAACATTTTTATTTTTCAGTTGACAGTGTTGGTTGGGGGTTTATTTTTTGCGGGACAACCTGCGCTTTTTATTGGTACTGTTGTGGGGTGCATATGAATTTTTGATCACTTTTTATAGCATATTTTGTAAGGTAAGATTCGAAAAATCACTACTTTCGGCGGGTTTTTTCCTTTTTTTTTTTCCGACGTGCACCGTGTACATTAAATGTTGCTTCACTTTTATTTTACAGATTGTTACGGACGCGGTGATACCAAATATGCATTGTTTTTATTAATTTTTAGGGTTTTTTTAATATAATTCATTTTCTCTTACTTTTTCATGTGTCCCTTTAGGACACTTGGATTAGTGATGCTTTGATAAAAGCATCACTAATTCTCTATTAGACGCTGCAGGACACAGCTCTCAGTGTCTTGCAGCGTCTGGAGGAAGTCAGTCGCAGGGGCTGCCTGCGTCTGACTTCCTCTTACCCCGGGCAGGATCAACCAGGTATTGGGGGTCTTTAGCAGTCTGGGGTCACTGGCCAGACCCCAGACTGCATGTTTTTCATATCGGCACCCCCCGATCTCGCCGCGGGGGGTGCCGATCATACCGGCAGCATCACGGAACCGCTTCAGTTCCGTGATCATGTTTGATCATGGAACTGAAGGGGTTAAAAAACCCCGATCGGAGACCTCTCCGATGGGGGGTAATGGAGCAGGGTCTTAGTTGTCAGGTACAGCTAAGATCCGCTCCATTTACGTCGGCACTGACAGGGAATCCTTCCCTGACTGCCCGACGTAATTTTACTATAGGGCAGTCAGGAAGGACCTGTCAGTGCCGACGTAATTTTACTATGGGCCGGTCGTTAAGGGGTTAACCATGAGAAATTAGTTATTGTGATTACTAGAAATCTATAATAATGTATCTGCACTGTAAATGTATATTACATTACATAGGTTCAGAGGGAGAAAATGTACATGCTGCTAGGACTGACAACGGATTTGCACTAAACTTAATGTTAGACACAGCAAGATCTGTCCGAGCCTTTATTAGGAAACTGCAATCAGCTGTCCTGATTGCCTGGATGGAAGAGCAAGAGGTAAAAGCTCTGAAAGCAACCATAATCCAGAAAACTCAGCCCCCCTACCCTCCAGAGAGCAGTGATTCATATCATCAGATGTAAGATCAGATAACAGTCTGGGTTCATTGTATAACCCACATGGTTTATCCAGTTTGCCATTATATTATTACTAGAGATGAGCGAACAGTGTTCTATCGAACTCATGTTCGATCGGATATTAGGCTGTTCGGCATGTTCGAATCGAATCGAACACCGCGTGGTAAAGTGCGCCATTACTCGATTCCCCTCCCACCTTCCCTGGCGCCTTTTTTGCTCCAATAACAGCGCAGGGTAGGTGGGACAGGAACTACGACACCGGTGACGTTGAGAAAAGTAGGCAAAACCCATTGGCTGCCGAAAACATGTGACCTCTAATTTAAAAGAACAGCGCCGCCCAGGTTCGCGTCATTCTGAGCTTGCAATTCACCGAGGACGGAGGTTTCCGTCCAGCTAGCTAGGGCTTAGATTCTGGGTAGGCAGGGACAGGCTAGGATAGGAAGGAGAAGACAACCACAACAGCTCTTATAAGAGCTAAATTCCAGGGAGAAGCTTGTCAGTGTAACGTGGCACTGACGGGCTCAATCGCCGCAACCCAGCTTTCCCGGGATCCTGAATGGAATACACTGTCAGTGTATTCCCGTATACCCGATATATACCCCGATACCCGTTCCAACGGTGTGCCCCCCCACCTTCACCCCAGAAATACCCTGCAAGTCCCCTAGCAATAGAATTGGGGCTATATACACCCACAATTTTTACTACTGGTATACAGTGCCATTGTCTGACTGGGAATTCAAAGAATATATTGGGAATACAAATACCCTCATTTCTTGCTACTGCCATATAGTGCCAGTTTCTGACTGGTAATTCAAAGAATATATTGGGGTTACGTGCACCCACAATTTTTACTACTGGTATACAGTGCCATTGTCTGACTGGGAATTCAAAGAATATATTGGGAATACAAATACCCTCATTTCTTGCTACTGCCATATAGTGCCAGTTTCTGACTGGTAATTCAAAGAATATATTGGGGTTACGTGCACCCACAATTTTTACTACTGGTATACAGTGCCATTGTCTGACTGGGAATTCAAAGAGTATATTGGGAATACAAATACCCTCATTTCTTGCTACTGCCATATAGTGCCAGTTTCTGACTGGTAATTCAAAGAATATATTGGGGTTACGTGCACCCACAATTTTTACTACTGGTATACAGTGCCATTGTCTGACTGGGAATTCAAAGAATATATTGGGGTTACAAATACCCTCATTTCTTGCTACTGCCATATAGTGCCAGTTTCTGACTGGTAATTCAAAGAATATATTGGGGTTACGTGCACCCACAATTTTTACTACTGGTATACAGTGCCATTGTCTGACTGGGAATTCAAAGAATATATTGGGAATACAAATACCCTCATTTCTTGCTACTGCCATATAGTGCCAGTTTCTGACTGGTAATTCAAAGAATATATTGGGGTTACGTGCACCCACAATTTTTACTACTGGTATACAGTGCCATTGTCTGACTGGGAATTCAAAGAATATATTGGGAATACAAATACCCTCATTTCTTGCTACTGCCATATAGTGCCAGTGTCTGACTGGGAATTCAAAGATTATATTGGGGTTACGTGCACCCACAATTTTTACTACTGGTATACAGTGCCATTGTCTGACTGGGAATTCAAAGAATATATTGGGAATACAAATACCCTCATTTCTTGCTACTGCCATATAGTGCCAGTTTCTGACTGGTAATTCAAAGAATATATTGGGGTTACGTGCACCCACAATTTTTACTACTGGTATACAGTGCCAATTTCTAACTAGGAATTAAAAATGCGCAAGGCTCCCGGAAAGGGACGTGGACGAGGCCGTGGGCGAGGTCGGGGGAATGGTTCTGGGGAGCAAGGTAGCAGTGAAGCCACAGGGCGTCCCGTGCCTACTCCTGTGGGGCAGCAAGCATTGCGCCACTCCACAGTGCCAGGGTTGCTTGCCACATTAACTAAACTGCAGGGTACAAACCTTAGTAGGCCCGAGAACCAGGAACAGGTCTTGCAATGGCTGTCAGAGAACGCTTACAGCACATTGTCCAGCAGCCAGTCAGACTCTGCCTCCTCTCCTCCTATTACCCAACAGTCTTGTCTTCCTTCCTCCCAAAATTCCGAAGCTTTACAGAACAATAACCCAAACTGTCCCTGCTCCCCAGAGCTGTTCTCCGCTCCTTTCATTGTCCCTCAACCTGCCTCTCCACGTCACGATTCCACGAACCTAACAGAGGAGCATCTGTGTCCAGATGCTCAAACACTAGAGTCTCCTCCATCTCCGTTCGATTTGGTGGTGGATGACCAGCAACCCACCCTCATCGACGATGATGTGACGCAGTTGCCGTCAGGGCATCCAGTTGACCGGCGCATTGTGCGGGAGGAGGAGATGAGACAGGAGTTGGAAGAGGAAGTGGTGGATGATGAGGACACTGACCCGACCTGGACAGGGGGGATGTCAAGCGGGGAAAGTAGTGTGGATGTTGAGGCAGGTGCAGCACCAAAAAGGGTAGCTAGAGGCAGAGGCAGAGGTCAGCAGCTTAGGCGAAGCCAGGCCACACCCGGAATCTCCCAAGATGTTCCAGTTCGTACCCAGCCCCGAAAAACTCCCACCTCGAGGGCACGTTTCTCGAAGGTGTGGAGTTTTTTCAAGGAATGCGCCGAGGACAGATATAGTGTTGTCTGCACAATTTGCCTCTCGAAATTGATTAGGGGCTCTGAGAAGAGCAACCTGTCCACCACTTCAATGCGCCGTCATTTGGAATCCAAGCACTGGAATCAGTGGCAGGCAGCAACGGCAGGACAAAGGCCGCCTGCCGTTCACGCCACTGCCACTGCCTCTGCCACTGCCTCTGCCTCTGCCACTGCCACTGCTGACTGTGCTGGCGATGCACTCCAGAGGACGAGCCAGGACACCACTTCATCTGCCTCTGCCACTTTGTTGACTTCTACCTCATCCTCCCCTGGTCCTGTCTTATCTCCTTCTCCTGCACCATCAAAGGCACCATCAGGCGTTTCTTTACAACAACCCACCATCTCTCAGACATTGGAGCGGCGGCAGAAATACACTGCTAACCACCCACACGCGCAAGCCTTGAACGCCAACATCGCTAAACTGCTGGCCCAGGAGATGTTGGCGTTCCGGCTTGTTGAAACTCCCGCCTTCCTGGACCTGATGGCAACTGCGGCACCTCGCTATGCCGTCCCTAGCCGTCACTACTTCTCCCGGTGTGCCGTCCCCGCCTTGCACCAGCACGTGTCACTCAACATCAGGCGGGCCCTTAGTTCCGCGCTTTGCACAAAGGTCCACTTGACCACCGACGCGTGGACAAGTGCATGCGGACAGGGACGCTACATTTCACTGACGGCACACTGGGTGAATGTAGTTGAGGCTGGGACTGCTTCCCAAACTGGCCCGGTGTACCTCGTCTCCCCGCCTAACATTCCTGGCAGGGACACGAGAAGAACACCCCCCTCCTCCTCCTCCTCTACCGCCTCCTCCTCCGCCACCGCCTCCTCCTCCGCCACCGCCTCCTCCTCCGCTGTTAGATTGACCCCAGCTACGAGTTGGAAACGTTGCAGCACTGGCGTTGGTAGACGTCAGCAGGCTGTGCTGAAGCTGATCAGCTTGGGGGACAGACAGCACACTGCCTCCGAGGTGAGGGATGCCCTCCTCGATGAGACGGCAATATGGTTTGAGCCGCTGCACCTGGGCCCAGGCATGGTCGTTTGTGATAACGGCCGGAACCTGGTAGCAGCTCTGGAGCTTGCCGGACTCCAACATGTTCCATGCCTGGCCCACGTCTTCAACCTAGTGGTGCAACGTTTCCTGAAGAGCTACCCCAATGTTCCAGAGCTACTGGTGAAAGTGCGGCGCATGTGCGCCCACTTTCGCAAGTCGACAGTAGCCGCTGCTAGCTTAAAATCTCTCCAGCAACGCCTGCATGTGCCACAACACCGGCTTTTGTGCGACGTCCCCACACGCTGGAACTCAACGTTTCAGATGTTGAATAGAGTGGTTGAGCAGCAGAGACCTTTGATGGAATACCAGCTACAAAACCCTAGGGTGCCACAAAGTCAGCTGCCTCAGTTTCACATCCATGAGTGGCCATGGATGAGAGACCTTTGTGACATCCTATGGGTCTTTGAGGAGTCCACAAGGAGGGTGAGCTCTGAGGATGCGATGGTGAGCCTTACAATCCCGCTCTTGTGTGTTCTGAGAGAATCCCTGATTGACATCAGGGATAACTCAGATCACACAGAGGAGTTAGGGATAGCATCCGATCCGTCACAGCTGGAGAGTAGGTCCACACATCTGTCCGCTTCACTGCGTTTAATGGAGGAGGAGGAGGAGGAGGAGGAGGAGGAAGAAGAGTTGTCCGATGATGTGATGGTGATACAGGAGGCTTCCGGGCAACTTCGAATCGTCCCATTGTTGCAGCGCGGATGGGTAGACATGGAGGATGAGGAGGAAATGGAGATTGAACTTTCCGGTGGGGCCAGAGGAGTCATGCCAACTAACACTGTGGCAGACATGGCTGAGTTCATGTTGGGGTGCTTTACAACCGACAAGCGTATTGTCAAAATCATGGAGGACAACCAGTACTGGATCTTTGCTATCCTTGACCCCCGGTATAAAAACAACATCTCGTCTTTTATTCCGGTAGAGGGGAGGGCCAATCGCATCAATGCTTGCCACAGGCAATTGGTGCAGAATATGATGGAGATGTTTCCAGCATGTGACGTTGGCGGCAGGGAGGGCAGTTCCTCCAGTAGGCAACCAAGTTCTCACCGGTCCACACAAACGAGGGGCACACTGTCTAAGGTCTGGGACACCTTGATGGCACCCCCTCGCCAAAGTGCCGCCACAGAGGGTCCTAGTGTCACCAGGCGTGAGAAGTATAGGCGCATGTTGCGGGAATACCTTTCCGACCACAGCCCTGTCCTCTCCGACCCCTCTGCGCCCTACATGTATTGGGTGTCGAAGTTGGACCTGTGGCTTGAACTTGCCCTATATGCCTTGGAGGTGCTGTCCTGTCCTGCCGCCAGCGTCCTATCTGAGAGGGTGTTCAGTGCAGCCGGTGGCATCATCACTGACAAGCGCACCCATCTGTCAGCTGAGAGTGCCGACCGGCTCACTTTGATAAAAATGAACCACCACTGGATAGAGCCTTCATTTTTGTGCCCACCTGTGTAAAGCACCCCAACATGAAACTCCATGTCTGTACTCAACCTCTCCAATTCCTCCGCATCCTCATACTCATCCACCATAAGCGTTGCACAATTCTGCTAATACTAGGCTCCCTCCAACATGATTTCCCCCAACTCTGCTGGTTAGAGGCTCCCTCCACCCTGATTTCCACCAACTCTGCTGGTTAGAGGCTCCCTCCACCCTGCTTTCCCACAACTCTGCTGGTTAGAGGCTCCCTCCACCATGAATTTGCCCAAACTGGGCTGGTTAGAGGCTCCCTCCACCATGAATTGGTCCAAACTGGGGTTTTTAGAGGCTCCCTCCACCATGAATTTGCCAAAACTGGGCTGTTTAGAGGCTCCCTCCACCATGAATTGGTCCAAATTGGGGTTTTTAGAGGCTCCCTCCACCATGAATTTGCCCAAACTGGGCTGGTTAGAGGCTCCCTCCACCATGAATTGGTCCAAACTGGGCTGGTTAGAGGCTCCCTCCACCATGAATTGGTCCAAATTGGGGTTTTTAGAGGCTCCCTCCACCATGAATTGGTCCAAACTGGGCTGTTTAGAGGCTCCCTCCACCATGAATTGGTCCAAACTGGGGTTTTTAGAGGCTCCCTCCACCATGAATTGGTCCAAACTGGGGTTTTTAGAGGCTCCCTCCACCATGAATTGGTCCAAACTGGGCTGTTTAGCGGCTCCCTCCACCATTAATTGGTCCAAACTGGGCTGGTTAGAGGCTCCCTCCACCATGAATTTGCCCAAACTGGGCTGTTTAGAGGCTCCCTCCACCATGAATTTGCCCAAACTGGGCTGGTTTGAGGCTCCCTCCACCATGAATTGGTCCAAACTGGGGTTTTTAGAGGCTCCCTCCACCATGAATTGGTCCAAACTTGGCTGTTTAGAGGCTCCCTCCACCATTAATTGGTCCAAACTGGGCTGGTTAGAGGCTCCCTCCACCATGAATTGGTCCAAACTGGGTTTTTTAGAGGCTCCCTCCACCATGAATTTGCCCAAACTGGGCTGTTTAGAGGCTCCCTCCACCATGAATTGGTCCAAACTGGGCTGGTTAGAGGCTCCCTCCACCATGAATTTCCCAAAACTTGGCTGTTTAGAGGCTCCCTCCACCATTAATTGGTCCAAACTGGGCTGGTTAGAGGCTCCCTCCACCATGAATTTGCCCAAACTGGGCTGTTTAGAGGCTCCCTCCACCATGAATTGGTCCAAACTGGGTTTTTTAGAGGCTCCCTCCACCATGAATTGGTCCAAACTGGGCTGTTTAGAGGCTCCCTCCACCATGAATTTGCCCAAACTGGGCTGGTTAGAGGCTCCCTCCACCATGAATTGGTCCAAACTGGGCTGGTTAGAGGCTCCCTCCACCATGAATTTGCCCAAACTGGGCTGTTTAGAGGCTCCCTCCACCATGAATTGGTCCAAACTGGGTTTTTTAGAGGCTCCCTCCACCATGAATTGGTCCAAACTGGGCTGTTTAGAGGCTCCCTCCACCATGAATTTGCCCAAACTGGGCTGGTTAGAGGCTCCCTCCACCATTAATTGGTCCAAACTGGGCTGGTTAGAGGCTCCCTCCACCATGAATTTGCCCAAACTGGGCTGTTTAGAGGCTCCCTCCACCATGAATTTGCCCAAACTGGGCTGTTTAGAGGCTCCCTCCACCATGAATTTGCCCAAACTGGGCTGGTTAGAGGCTCCCTCCACCATGAATTGGTCCAAACTGGGTTTTTTAGAGGCTCCCTCCACCATGAATTTGCCCAAACTGGGCTGGTTAGAGGCTCCCTCCACCATGAATTGGTCCAAACTGGGTTTTTTAGAGGCTCCCTCCACCATGAATTTGCCCAAACTGGGCTGGTTAGAGGCTCCCTCCACCATGAATTGGTCCAAACTGGGGTTTTTAGAGGCTCCCTCCACCATGAATTTGCCCAAACTGGGGTGTTTAGAGGCTCCCTCCACCATGAATTTGCCCAAACTCTGCTGGTTAGAGGCTCAATCCACCTTGATTTTCAAAACAAATGTTGGTGCCAACCTCAACTTACTACAAGGGCCAAATTCACTGCTGGTGACAAGCTCTCCTCACTGCAAGTGCCAAATACACATGTTTCAAGGTGTTTTCCTACTGTCAGAGAGGTGGTATTGAGTGTGTAAAGTGTGTAGTTGTTAGGCTGTGATGTTGGGGTAATAGAGGGTCTTTGGTGTGTTAGATGCCCCCGGACATGCTTCCCCTGCTGTCCCAGTGTCATTCCAGAGGTGTTGGCATCATTTCCTGGGGTGTCATAGTGGACTTGGTGACCCTCCAGACACGGATTTGGGTTTCCCCCTTAACGAGTATCTGTTCCCCATAGACTATAATGGGGTTCGAAACCCATTCGAACACACGAACATTGAGCGGCTGTTCGAATCGAATTTCGAACCTCGAACATTTTAGTGTTCGCTCATCTCTAATTATTACCATTTTATCTTAGGCTAGACTTGTGTTTATACCAGGCATATTCATATTCACTTACTGTAGATTACTTATCAAAAAAATCTTGTAGCCTGTACTCACCACTCAGGGAGCCTTAGAGTTACGATTTTCGTAACTAAAAATTGATTCTGTTCATCTCTATCAAGTTGTTTTGGCAGTAAGGACACGCAATTCCCCATTCTAATGAATGTAACAGTTGCAAAAATTTCAGCAAGAAATCTGCCATGTTTAAATCTATGCCCTAAATGTTTGCGTTCTAGAAGCGTAACGAAGCTGTTAAAAATCTGTTTGCTGAAAAATATGCTAATTCCAATGACAATCAGCAGTATTATGAATGCAGCTCTGCAGTATAATAAAGGCTATAACATCGGATGAGTATAAGCAATGTCATATATTTACAAATTTACTGAAGTTTTTATGTAGATGAATTCTGTACACAAACTGCAAAATGATGTCTGAAAGGGATCATGCCCTTTAAGGAAATGTACGTGGCACTAGCTATTAGATATAGTATACTGTCTACTCGGATACATAATATGACATTACGTTATCATTATTGCACCTAAATTATCCTTATAAGGACCTAAATTATAACACATTCGCAAGCCATCATAATGAATAATGCATTTTGTTCAGAAAATGGGATCAAATGACATTAAAACACTAATTGAGCCCAATAGTAAGTGTGTACTTATATGAGGAAAGGGATGACAAGCGTGTGTGATATAGATCTATACGGCACATTCAAGTGTCTAATGGAGAGGAGAATTTGACTAGAACAAGGTCCGTGACGGTGGCATATTGCGTCGAGAATGTGGAATTAATTACGTCAATGTATTATGATTAGATTCTGTACTGTATATAGAAATATGGCATAGAACAAGCTGCACTCCTAAAGCCACATCAGTTTAATAGGTGCAGAGAGAAGACCGTAAAATGGCATTTGTTTAGGTTAAATATCCAATTTGTTTGCAAATTCATGCAGCCAATCAAGTGAAAATGCTTATGAATGTAAGCCGCCGCCATCTCCGCACTTTAGTCTCAGCGCGTTTTCAAATGGTTACATGTATTTGAATTATGCAGACACTAAGAGTCATTAAGGAAATTGCAAACTGTAGCCGTGCACATAGAATTCATTTTATGATGTCACACGGCAAATGATTCCCACTTATACTTATTTATATGGGTAAATGTTTGGCCTGGTGTGTAGAAGATGTTGGCTGCTTCAAAAAGATTGACCTTGTACTGTATCTAGAGCCCTTTAAGGAGGCCACTCTTTATAGCCCCGGGAAAAAAAAAGATATACAAGTGCATTGCATAAGAACCTAAAAAAATGTTAAAAATTGTAAATACACAGTCCAGTCATATTAATGTGACCACCGTCTACTTTTGATGTCAATGTTAACTAACCAATCGCAGAAGGCGCGTGTCATCAGCCATCTGGGTGCACTCATCATTGTGGAAGGCACGATGGATCAACACAAGTATGCATCTATCCTTGCGGACCATGTTTACTAGAGATGAGCGAGTAGTATTCAATTGAGTAGGTATTCGATCGAATACTACGTATTCAAAACACTCGTACTCAATCGAACACTAGCTGTTTGAAGTTAGAATTCGATGCAGAACCAGCGTTGGCTATACATTGCCAATCAACGCTGGTTCTTCTCTTACCTTTAGAAGTCTTCTCCCTGTGCAGCGTTCCTGCGTTCTCTTCCGGCTCTGAATTCACTCTGCTTAGACATCGGGCCTGGGCAAAGCCGAGTGGGCATACCCGCGCATGCGCAGTCGGCTCTGCCTAGGCCCGATGCCTAGCAGAGTGAATTCAAGGCCGGAAGAGGACGCGGGGACACTGCGCAGGGAGAAGAATCCAGCCCGACCCTCACTCATGAACTTGGTAAGTAGAATTTGATCGAATGTTGCCTACCCCTGAAACAAGCATTTCCCCCCATAGACTATAATGGGGTTCGAAACCCATTCGAACAGTCAAACAGTGAGCGGCTGTTTGAATCGGATTTCGAACCTCGAACATTTTAGTGTTCGCTCATCTCTAATGTTTACCCCTACATGCAAATTGTTTTTCCTCAGGATGATGGTATCTACCAGCAGGACAATACGACGTGTCATAAAGCTTGCAGTGTACGTGCATGGTTCGAGGAGCACCAGGATGAGTTTACCGTACTCCCTTGGCCAGCAAATTCCCTGGTTTTGAACCCAATCGAGAATCTGTGGGACCACCTCGATCGGGTTGTTCACACCATGGATGCTCAACCACGTAACCTAGCACAGCTGGCTACGGCACTGGAGTCGGCATGGCTCAACATCCCAGTGAACATCATCACAACATCCCCTCTCTTCCTGCACGTCTCGCAGCGGTCCGCTCTGCCAAAAGGGGTTATTCTGGATTTTGACAGGTGGTCACATTAATGTCACTGGCCTGTGTAGATTTATTACACATAAGTAGAAAGGTATTGGGATGGAAGTTGCAAATTTCATAGTCATAAGTTTTTACACTTTTCCCCCCAAAATGTAAAGCTAAAGGAGAGAACTCATGATAATTCTACAAAGAAATAAGGTAAGGAATTACAAAATTTGTAGCAACTATAATAAAATCCTGGATAGAGATGCCGTGTACAGAATTCTATTACTCCAGGTAATGAATGCAGAACACAGGCTGTCATCATGTAGAAATTGAAAGAGATCCTAGAAAGACAAAAGCTCTTTGTTACCTATCGTATACATTCCACGCAAATGTCAAGTGTTAGATAAATGCTACTTGAGCACACCATATGAGGTGTTTCTGAAGGCTGACCCTTCACATATACAGAACACAGATGGAGGGTATCTGCATATAATGTCTGAAATACATAACCCCAGCAAGAAGTGATTGGTCCCTAAATTCTCTTCTACTGGACCTTTCAGGTCTTGTTGGATTAGGGGGTTGTAATTGTGAATTTTTGGGTGCATGATGGGCAAGTCCATAAAGGATACCTTTGTCAAATACAAAATATGTCTCAAGTCATTGTTGGCTTTCAAGTTTTTTCATTGGAGCAATATGTGAAAAAGATAGTATAGTTCTAATAACCAATGCTTATGCAGAGGTCTTTTAATAATATTGCCATATCTCAGCCTGGGTTCACATTTGCGCTCGGTGACCATTTGGGAAGTCCGTTCCCCATTCCACTTGGAAAATGTGTAGAGAAAAGTCCTACAAGCAAGACTTTTCTCCGCATCTTTCAGGCAGAAACTGGGCGGAAAATTGGCAAATCCAATTATAGTCTATAGTTTATGCAGGTGCTCACCTTTTAAGTGTATTGGATTTCCATTTTTTTGGGTCCCCAAGCGGACCCAAGGAACAGAAATCCAAGTGCAAGTGTGAACCTAGAGTAAGAATTAGTATCAGAAACTGAAATCTACACCAACCTGCAAGGACAAGGAATAGATTTTAGTTGTAAGGGGACATTGACACTTGTGCCCATGTCCACCTGCCGGGTCTCCGAACTATTTCCCAGGAAAACTGGATAGGGGATGGCTGCATTTGAATGGGTTTTTAAAGCAACCCGCCGATGTCCATAAGCAGCCTCTCCGCGGGGAAACCAATTTTTTGGACGGACACAAAGTCCTGCATAAACATGAAGAAAAAGATGTCCGGCAGCTCTCCGATAAAATATAACTAGAGATGAGCGAACACTAAAATGTTCGAGGTTCGAAATTCGATTCGAACAGCCGCTCACTGTTCGAGTGTTCGAATGGGTTTCGAACCCCATTATAGTCTATGGGGAACATAAACTCGTTAAGGGGGAAACCCAAATTCGTGTCTGGAGGGTCACCAAGTCCACTATGACACCCCAGGAAATGATACCAACACCCTGGAATGACACTGGGACAGCAGGGGAAGCATGCCTGGGGGCATAAAAGTCACTTTATTTCATGGAAATCCCTGTCAGTTTGCGATTTTCGCAAGCTAACTTTTCCCCATAGAAATGCATTGGCCAGTGCTGATTGGCCAGAGTACGGAACTCGACCAATCAGCGCTGGCTCTGCTGGAGGAGGCGGAGTCTAAGATCGCTCCACACCAGTCTCCATTCAGGTCCGACCTTAGACTCCGCCTCCTCCGGCAGAGCCAGCGCTGATTGGCCGAAGGCTGGCCAATGCATTCCTATGCGAATGCAGACTTAGCAGTGCTGAGTCAGTTTTGCTCAACTACACATCTGATGCACACTCGGCACTGCTACATCAGATGTAGCAATCTGATGTAGCAGAGCCGAGGGTGCACTAGAACCCCTGTGCAAACTCAGTTCACGCTAATAGAATGCATTGGCCAGCGCTGATTGGCCAATGCATTCTATTAGCCCGATGAAGTAGAGCTGAATGTGTGTGCTAAGCACACACATTCAGCACTGCTTCATCACGCCAATACAATGCATTAGCCAGTGCTGATTGGCCAGAGTACGGAATTCGGCCAATCAGCGCTGGCTCTGCTGGAGGAGGCGGAGTCTAAGATCGCTCCACACCAGTCTCCATTCAGGTCCGACCTTAGACTCCGCCTCCTCCGGCAGAGCCAGCGCTGATTGGCCGAAGGCTGGCCAATGCATTCCTATGCGAATGCAGACTTAGCAGTGCTGAGTCAGTTTTGCTCAACTACACATCTGATGCACACTCGGCACTGCTACATCAGATGTAGCAATCTGATGTAGCGGAGCCGAGGGTGCACTAGAACCCCTGTGCAAACTCAGTTCACGCTAATAGAATGCATTGGCCAGCGCTGATTGGCCAATGCATTCTATTAGCCCGATGAAGTAGAGCTGAATGTGTGTGCTAAGCACACACATTCAGCACTGCTTCATCACGCCAATACAATGCATTAGCCAGTGCTGATTGGCCAGAGTACGGAATTCGGCCAATCAGCGCTGGCTCTGCTGGAGGAGGCGGAGTCTAAGGTCGGACCTGAATGGAGACTGGTGTGGAGCGATCTTAGACTCCGCCTCCTCCAGCAGAGCCAGCGCTGATTGGCCGAATTCCGTACTCTGGCCAATCAGCACTGGCTAATGCATTGTATTGGCGTGATGAAGCAGTGCTGAATGTGTGTGCTTAGCACACACATTCAGCTCTACTTCATCGGGCTAATAGAATGCATTGGCCAGCGCTGATTGGCCGAATTCCGTACTCCGGCCAATCAGTGCTGGCCAATGCATTCTATTAGCTTGATGAAGCAGAGTGTGCACAAGGGTTCAAGCGCACCCTCGGCTCTGATGTAGCAGAGCCGAGGCTGCACAAGGGTTCAAGCGCACCCTCGGCTCTGATGTAAGAGAGCCGAGGGTGCACTTGAACCCTTGTGCACCCTCAGCTCTGCTACGCCAGAGCCGAGGGTGCGCTTGAACCCTTGTGCACACTCTGCTTCATCAAGCTAATAGAATGCATTGGCCAGCGCTGATTGGCCAATGTATTCTATTAGCCTGATGAAGTAGAGCTGAATGTGTGTGCTAAGCACACACATTCAGCTCTACTTCATCGGGCTAATAGAATGCATTGGCCAGCGCTGATTGGCCAGAGTACGGAACTCGACCAATCAGCGCTGGCTCTGCTGGAGGAGGCGGAGTCTAAGATCGCTCCACACCAGTCTCCATTCAGGTCCGACCTTAGACTCCGCCTCCTCCAGCAGAGCCAGCGCTGATTGGCCGAATTCCGTACTCTGGCCAATCAGCACTGGCTAATGCATTGTATTGGCGTGATGAAGCAGTGCTGAATGTGTGTGCTTAGCACACACATTCAGCTCTACTTCATCGGGCTAATAGAATGCATTGGCCAATCAGCGCTGGCCAATGCATTCTATTAGCGTGAACTGAGTTTGCACAGGGGTTCTAGTGCACCCTCGGCTCTGCTACATCAGATTGCTACATCTGATGTAGCAGTGCCGAGTGTGCATCAGATGTGTAGTTGAGCAAAACTGACTCAGCACTGCTAAGTCTCTGCATTCGCATAGGAATGCATTGGCCAGCCTTCGGCCAATCAGCGCTGGCTCTGCCGGAGGAGGCGGAGTCTAAGGTCGGACCTGAATGGAGACTGGTGTGGAGCGATCTTAGACTCCGCCTCCTCCAGCAGAGCCAGCGCTGATTGGTCGAGTTCCGTACTCTGGCCAATCAGCGCTGGCCAATGCATTCTATTAGCCCGATGAAGTAGAGCTGAATGTGTGTGCTTAGCACACACATTCAGCTCTACTTCATCAGGCTAATAGAATACATTGGCCAATCAGCGCTGGCCAATGCATTCTATTAGCTTGATGAAGCAGAGTGTGCACAAGGGTTCAAGCGCACCCTCGGCTCTGATGTAGCAGAGCTGAGGGTGCACAAGGGTTCAAGTGCACCCTCGGCTCTCCTACATCAGAGCCGAGGGTGCGCTTGAACCCTTGTGCAGCCTCGGCTCTGCTACATCAGAGCCGAGGGTGCGCTTGAACCCTTGTGCACACTCTGCTTCATCAAGCTAATAGAGTGCATTGGCCAGCACTGATTGGCCAGAGTACGGAATTCGGCCAATCAGCGCTGGCCAATGCATTCCTATGGGAAAAAGTTTATCTCACAAAAATCATAATTACACACCCGATAGAGCCCCAAAAAGTTATTTTTAATAACATTCCCCCCTAAATAAAGGTTATCCCTAGCTATCCCTGCCTGTACAGCTATCCCTGTCTCATAGTCACAAAGTTCACATTCTCATATGACCCGGATTTGAAATCCACTATTCGTCTAAAATGGAGGTCACCTGATTTCGGCAGCCAATGACTTTTTCCAATTTTTTTCAATGCCCCCAGTGTCGTAGTTCCTGTCCCACCTCCCCTGCGCTGTTATTGGTGCAAAAAAGGCGCCAGGGAAGGTGGGAGGGGAATCGAATTTTGGCGCACTTTACCACGTGGTGTTCGATTCGATTCGAACATGGCGAACACCCTGATATCCGATCGAACATGTGTTCGATAGAACACTGTTCGCTCATCTCTAAATATAACTTTTAATGAAAAAATGTCATAAAATAACAAAAAATTGACATAGCACAGAAAAAAAGAAAAATGAAAACCCCCTAAAAACGCAGACGCGTTTCGGAACGAGATTTGTTATTTTATGACATTTTTTCATTAAAAGTTATATTTTATCGGAGAGCTGCCGGACATCTTTTTCTTCATGTTTATTGGATTACTAGACACTTTCGGAATAGAGTGTCTGTGCCGTGCACCCCGGACATATTATACAGCCTATGGAACCAAGATATATATGGGTGAGCTGAGCTTTCTTTTTTGATTTTTTTGGACAAAGTCCTGCATGTCCGACTTTGTGTCTGTTCACAAAAACGGACACAAAGCTGCATATGGATATTGGTGGTTTGCTTTAAAAACCCATTCAAATGAAGCCGCCCCCTGTCCAGTTTCCCCAGGGAATAGGATGGAGAAACAGCAGGCGGACACGGGTGCAAGTGTAAATGCCCCCTTACTTATTCCAGAAAATTCTCAGGCACTGCCCTTCCTCACTCAACCCTGTCCACACCTTGCCCACTTTAAAGGATTAAAATTAAAGGTACAATTTTTTATTTAAAGCTGTCAACTTTTTGCTAAATGAATGTGCCCAATAATCTTACCTACAATAACTTATCTTTGTGACTAATGATAGTCATCTATCCCAGATGGAAAAGTCTTTACTAAGACACTTAGGTAGATTTATTAATACTGTCTACATTTCAGGCAATACAAGCCTAAACTAGGCAGTAAGTGGAGCAGATGTATCGATGTGTAATGATGTTCGATAAATCTGTAGCATTGTTAGCCTGTCCAGTCTTATAGTTCAACAGATTTATAAAATGGCATAACAAACATTAAGAAATCAAAACCTCAATTCTTCCCATTCATTGGCTTAGTTTACACCAGAAAAATGGAAGAAATATCAGTGATTTTTTTGGGTGCTCCTGTACAACTTAAGCCATATCCACATTCAGAGAAACCATACTCTGTTCACCCCGTAGCCACATTACTCTTTCATACAAGTCAGAAAAGAGTCTGAAAAATTAGAAATAGTTTCTGTACAGTGTTAGGGATGTTGGAATTCTGGTGAATTTTGCCTAGTCAATCTCCTCCGATGTCTCAGATCTCTACATCTGTAGGTGCAAAATCGAAAATAAAAATGGAATTGTCACCTCACCGCCACCTGGTTTTGTTGTGTATTGCAGCCTGTTAAGGCTCAGTTCACATAGAGTTTTTTTGCACGATTTTGATGCTGAATCCGCTTCAAAATCAGCCTCCAAAAAAAGCCTACCGTTAGAGTTCTATGTATTCTACTAACTTATTTGTTCTGCTAGCTTTTTTTTCCGCTAGTGAAAAAAAAAAGCAACATGACATTTCTTCAGGGGTATTCCACCTGAAAAAAACCAACACAAGTCAATGGGGGTGGGGGATCCGCATTGCGGTTTTCCACACAAAATATGATGCAGATTTTGAAGTGGAATTGGCAAAAACCACTCCCAAAACCACAAGGCATTTTTCAGCCCAGTCTAATAATGGGCTGGAGGCAAAATTACATGCCAGACGTTTTTTTTTTTTCCATGCAGGATTTTTCAGGACCAAAATCTTTGCCAAAAAACTCAGTGTGAACTGACTCTAAGGGTTTTTTGGCGCTGAATCCTTGTTAGAATCTACGTGGAAAAACTGCCTCCCCATAGAGTTCTATGGGTTCTGCTAGCTTTTTTTTTTCCTCTAGTGGATTTTGTTTCCGCTAGCAGAAAAAAAGCTTCCTTCAGGCAGTCAAATGGAGGTGAAAAAATATTTCCTAATTCCTGAAGCAGATTTTTTTCCCCACCGAAATCCTCGCCAAAAAAATCCGTGTGAATGGACTCTCAGGGTAAGTTCACACAGGGTTTTTTGGACCAGAACCTGAGGCGGAGGCCTCAAAATACGGTAGCTGTGACTGGATGCTGGGGCAGTGTACTGGCATCCAGTCACACTCTCCACTACAGATTAGGCTCAAATGAATGGGCCTAGTCGGGAGGGAGTGTCTTCAGGTGGATTCGCCTTGCGAAAGAATGAACATCTCGCTTCTGACCGGCTCCAATTGATTTAAAAAAAATCTGTGTGAACTTACCCTAAGGGAACAGATAGCATGTTCCAATATTGTATTGAATTAACCTATATGCTTAACCAAATGCAAGCAAAGTTAAGATTGGACACATCTGCATGATTAGAATCCAATAGAACGTGTCCGAAGTTCTAATTCTAAGTCTATGTGTCTGTCCTGATTATATGGGCAAACCTTTCCACTTTCCAAAGCCCTTCTTTCATCTCTATTGAAAATCCTCTATAGGCTTTAGGCCCTAAAAAACATCTAGAGTAAAACAACGAGGGAGGAGGGGTGTGCAGCTGCAGATTCTCTGAAATTATATGTGCGTGAAACTGAAAGCTGTAAAATGAGGAGAGGGTAAGAAATGGCTAGACATTTGATTGACTCAAAGTGTTAACCACTGAACAAGAATTGCTCCTTAAAGAGCTGGAAGAGAAAGAGAAAGAGAGAATATGTGAATTTTGAAAAGGAACGCAGAGCAAAGGGAAGAAGATCATTACAGTTTTCTTATGATGATGGGCATACTTTCAGGTTTTTATGAACCTCTGAATTAATTAGAATCAATTTGCAGATGGACTGGGAACCTGTTTAGTGGATGGGCAATCTTCAATAAGCATTGTGTATCTGGGTACATTAAAGCATAGTGCATGTATAGGTCTGGCCATAAAAGCATTCGCGCACATGAGCAGTGTCCATCGAGATCAAATTAGCATTACAAATGCAATACAGCTGCTAAGACATTACATTGTTTTAACTCGGCATAAAAGTAACCCAAGTGTACGGTATTATTGTATAAGAATAGATCATTTAGAATAGGTAATTCTGGAACTGAATCCCCAACGTTACAAATTCCTGCTTGGAACGTCTTGTACAAGTGCCTAAGAATGGTAGTCCTGGAATATAACAGAAAGAGAATATTAGCGGAAATATGAAGGTTTACTTATTTAAGTAATAGGAAGTACCGTATGTTGGATAATGCCTATACCCCTTTCTCCTGTGGACATTGGTCTAAAGTTACTATTGTGGCTACAACTAGACACTGGCATAACCGTGGCACATTTTAGGCACATATACTTTGATCACTGATACTATTTAAGTGCAGGTATTATACATCCATAATATGGCACCCATCAAATAGTCACTATCCATAATATGGCACCAGGGGTGAACCTAACCTTTTTGCCGCCTGAGGCGGACAACAGAAAGCCACCCCCACAATCCCAACCCCCACCACCCCCCCAATCCCAATCCCCACCACCACCCGAACCCCCCCCCCCCATGGCAAAAAGGCTAGGTTCACCCCTGACTACACAGCATGTAGTTGAAACAATTTTTGGACCCCACGCCGTGTAGTGATTAACCCCCTCCCCCTCACTGGTGTCCACTTACCTGCAGCTCCTTGTTCTTCTTGGTCCGGTCCTCTGTCCGGTCTTCAGAGTCGTCCTCCCCCCCCCCTCCCCGCATAGGACGCAGGCACACGTCAGGTGCGGGCCTAATTACGTGGCCAAGTCACCCGGCGTGTGGGGAGGAGGGGGCGGAGCGGAGGGGGTGGCGTTTGAAGGCAGAGAGCAGGCAGGGAGAGGACCTGCTCTCTGCTAAGCGTGAGGGGCAGCCGCTGGAGCAGCGTTGCTAATAGGTAAGTTAAAGCAGCGCTGCGTCCACAGGGCCTCCCCAATCCACCGCTTGCTTCCCGTGCCGGGCTGCCGAGACGGTGACTCTAAGCCAGTCCAGGACAGCTTGTCCTGGACTGGCTTAGGTCAGTAAAAATGCCCCCCCCCCCAGGGCCCTGGCATAGCGCCGCCTGAAGCCTCATGAGAGGTGCGGCGCTGTATGGCACTCATGTTCAGTATTGTGGACTTTGCTGAGAAGCATTAGATCAATGTATAAGACTGGGATGCGCGGGCCGTGTCTTTTTCTTTTTTTTTTGTGTAGACACCATAGGGTTTATGTACAGACAAAATGTGATATTACCTACGGGGGCGGGTAGGTAAATATTACATTTCCTATGAATACGTTATTGTTCCAAAGGTCCATTTAGCCAAGTGAAATATGTGATTTCTCTGTATTCCTGTGTGGGTCGTCAGACGTGCGATGCCCTTTATCAGGTATGAAAATGACTAGGAAAACAATATAGTAAAGAGAAAGAATGTGTCAGTTATTCATAATAGAAAAATGTCATCTGGTAATATTAGTGATGCCAATCTAGTCGCGGGTCCCAGTGATGTTTTATTATGCACGCGCAGCTGTTCTACGACATGATATGTGGAATTGCCCTTGAGAAAAGAGAAATTTAACTACAGAATTAATCATCAAACAAATGGGTGTAAACTACAGCTATGCATTAGGACACAAAAGGAATATAAAATAACCCCGGGTATCAATGGGCGATGTGAGCAGAATATATTTACTAGGACATGTAATTGCTAGGAGCGCATTACTACATCCTTACGTTACTGTGTGCATTTAATTTCCGGATTATAGCAGGGATATCTAGACATTGCTTCTCTGCAGGTTGGTAGGAGATGACATTAGAGCTTGCTATGGGAGAAATGATACGTTCCCTGCCTGAATCATACGACCTAGGGCAACCCCATTTAGTGCTACTGTTCTCACATAACAATTCCAATTCCTTCCCTATTCTTGCATGTGGCTCAAGTGCTATATGTGACACAACAGATGGAGAACAGTGAAGCTGCTTATAACTACTTGAGGTCTTCTAAGAGACACAGTACAATGTATATATTTAGCCTGGAATGTTTAGATTACCATTTTTTTTATTATTATGTTGCTATATGGTTCTTATTAGTATACCGTATGTCCTCTTAGCATAATAAAAAAAAATCCATATGATTTTCTAATATTCTATTATGAAATATTTTGTATGTGCCTATGTGGGGCCACCTTAAAATTTTCTCTTAAATTGCAACCCATCCATGGTTTTGCTAGCATGTCCCAATATTGGATTGTTTTGTAAATAATTCAAATCCTTTCCCCAATTTCAGTTAAAGTAAGGCCCATTCACATCAACATTTGGGTCATTCCGATCCCCTCTCCACATGAAAAATACAAGCAACCCTTTTCTCTTCGGAATTCACATTCGGAAACTGAGCGGAAACCACACGGACCGCATTATAGTCTATGGGGTCTGAGGGTTTTGTATGAATTAGGTTTTCGTTCAGCGGACTCCCCGAACGGAAACCCATGAACAGGGTGCACATATCTGTATGTGACCCTACAATTAGACATGAGAAAACCAATTTGTAAAGAGCTGGGTTCATTATGAACTTTCCAAAAAATTCAGGTTCTGGGGCCTCTAGACCAGGGAAGATGCATAAATTTAAAAGTCAGTCATACTCACTTCTCCAGTGTGAGTATCCATCATCTTCAAGTCTCTTCTGTCCTCTAAAATTATGTCAACAGCTCGGGAGGACCGTCAAGGCTTGTGATTGGGGCTGAAGGGGTCATGTAGGATGCACTGATGTTCTGATGCTTGAATCTGATAGTCATGATATTTTATCACCCCTTGTAACCATTGAGGCCAAACCACAGGCCCCATTGCTCCTCTGGGATTACTGGCATCATTCAGGAAACTAGAAGACACATAAAAACAACAACCGAATTCTATATCCAAAATCTTATCATCAGCTACATATATAGTAGGGGAGGTGGATGGCCATGCCCTTAGTCTTCTCCATTGTATGGATATACAGTGGCCAAGCCAATGACTGCCTTAGACTTCAACCACTACTGCACAGTTTTCCTAGTTTAGGACCAGATACATTTTTATTGCACAAGCAGTTTTGAGGGATATAACATTTAATTTGGTTATTCAAATTGGTTTTTCTTCTTTCTATCTATCACATTTCACAACTTTTTTTTTTTAATAACATAAAGTGTTACTAAAAAGTTTTCAAAATAGTTTTCCTTTGGTTCCCAAAGATGGGACAAGAGGACTTAGCTCTTGCTGGGAAAACAGGGTCAAACACAGCAACATGGACAGGACAGCAGCGACAGAGCCAGGTCCAGTGGGTGGTTGAAGATGACTGTACTATGGAAGATGGCCAACCTCTGAGCTTTTGATGCAGATGGTGAAGGCACCAGTTGCACATTATTGAATTACCACCAGTGGATTGAGTCGTCCATTTCATCACTATGTTTTGTGCGAGGAAAGGGAGACTCCCCTTGCACAGGTGAGGTGGCCAAAAGCAGAAAACCATCTATCAAATTGTTGAATATTTTTCCTGTTGGCTAAACTATTCAACTATGTTAAAGACTTTCGTAAAATCCATTTAATCGGCTATCTGGTTGTCTTTTTTGTGTCCCACCCTGCACAAATGACAAAATCCTAAAAACTGTCCTTAAATAAAATATAAATACAACTTATTTTTTACATTGAAGCTCTAGTGGTCCCCTAGTCTTTGTGTACAAGTGACCAGTCAATTGGTGGCCCAACAATGACCTTCCATCATGCCATAAGTACAGCATGTCATAGCTAAGTCACCAATGGGGTGATCATATGCCAAGTGTTTCCACTAGGAGGCACTAATGGTTTGTGAATTCAAAACTAAATGTGTACACAGTAAGCTGTGTAGGGCAATTGGGGACATGTGGCTGTCCATTGGTTGTGTTGTTGTTACAACCCTTCAAGGATTTTGTTATCATGTTGTGACATTGCATTGAATTGGTTTAATGAGAAATTGGAGCCTGGAACCAATTTAGAACTAAATTCAGGTTGGACTCTGAAATCAGTCACCATTGAATTGTGGGCATAAAGATAAAATAGTGTTATAGTAGATATTCACTTGATGCCAAGAGTCCACCACCATACGGACGCAAGTATCTTCAACTTGGTTCTAATATCTCGCTGTATTGTGATAACTCATCACAAAGGTCATTGAAAGAAATGGAAAATTTTAAGTGGTTAGAAATTGTTTACTTGATGTGTTAAATTTTATATTAGGCTTGGCTTACATATAACAATTTATGTCTGGATGTGAAGATATTTGTCTGCCCGTAGATCTTATGCACCTTGAAAAGGCTTTGAAAATTTTGAACAAATAGACTTATACAAAATTGCAAAGTCCACACGTGTAAAGCTGAAAAGAGACTGATCCGCAAAGACTCGGCGCTGTAATTGCTGCCAAAGGTGTCTCCACTAACTACTGCTTTGAAGTGGTGATTAGTTCTACATTCAGTAATGTCATGTTTAATAATTGTAATGTCACATTGACAGTAAAGTGTCTTTTTTCTGTTGATCGGCATCAAAAAAGCCTCATTAAATCTTCTTTGATTCCGAGTTGTTAACAATTAACATGTGCAAGTCCAAAGGAGGATGGGGGAGGGGAGGATTACCTGTTAATGTTATAGCTGCTGCCTACAGAAATGGAGGCAAAAAAAAAATCAAACAAACTTGAATTGCAGAAACTTATATAAAAACCACATTATACCTTATAATAAATTTTAAAACAATGTATTGGGAAAAACGTGCAAAAAATTAAATACTAATAAAATATTAACAATAAAAAATGGAATAAAATAAAATTTCTCATACATTTAATCCCCTGCTGCTCTGATGGTTCCCAATACTCTTCACCTACTTTGCTTTACATCCATGTGACTGCTGTAGACAATCTCTGGTCCCAGCAACGATTCCTGTACATCCAGTGATAGGCTACAGAGGCCCCCATGGATATATGGTATAAGAGTGCTATAGCAAAGTAAACAAAGTCTGGTGGGGACCATTGGTGATGGAGCTGTAGGGATTAAAATGGGTACAAGAGTTGGAGGGGGTTAATAGTGTCATCCCAGGGTGGTCCAGTTATGCAGTTGGCTGTCTTTTTGCCATTGAATTTCTTGCCGGCTTTGACATTCCAGTTCTCTTCTGCTGAGGCCACTTTGGTGAGGTCACTTTCAGTGACCGGTGAGGCTAATCAGCAGCCTCAGGAAGTGAACCAGGGACGTCAAAGCTAGTGACGTCCCTGATTACCTTGTGGAGGACACTGATTGGCCTCAGTAGTGAGTCAGATACTTCCAACAATGAAGCTGCAGGGCCGAACCATGCATGGAGGCACCAGAGCATCGATTAATTTGGGTGTCCATTTTTGCCTGAACAACCCCTTTAAGTACTACATATCTCTTCATGTAGAAACAACATGAGATACCATAAGATGTCTGTCCAACATGTATCATTGTGTGGTCGCTCGGTGGCTGGGTTCTGAATTGCAGACTGCAATGGCTTTTTTCATGTTAACACTTCCTATTTGATTTATTTTATGAGACATTGTTCTCTAAATGATAAGGAATATCTTAAGCTGGCTTTATGAGCGCTCCCATTGAAGTGAATGGGAAGTGTTTAGAAGCGCTCGCGTGTACGGCTCGAAATGAGCCGAGCGCTTACGCCGTGTGAAGGGGCCCTTAGACCATGGTCCTGTTTGGTCATAAAACTAATTGGATGTGTCCACACTAAACTGATGTCTAATTTGTTTAAGGAATCCAATCTGTCTTGTAACAAATTTAACTCAATATCTCTGCAAGGAAGCAAAATCCTTACATGGCTGCAATTCAATCTTCCATACTGGGTGGTCACGCATAGACACATATGACATAGTTAGCATATCACTATGTGATAGCTTGTCCAAAAACCATGTGTTTAGAAAAGCTGCTTAACTCGGGATAGACAAACTTCACTGGACATGTCTGGCAAAGAGGACAAGTACGGATGGGGGCACATTAACCCCTACAAACTACTCTCTGAGTATAATTATTATCACAGACTCTAATGTAACTAAAGTGTTGTGCGGTTTCCAAAGTTCCATTTTTTTATTTTTTTTTACCTTGGCTAGCCGTTGTACTTTTCTGTGCAAATGTATTTCCCCTGGTACATAAGTGGATCAAATTGTGCACTCTCCCAAAGCCTTTATCATTTTGTAATATGTACTTTTCCTTTACACCTCACCTTAGTCTTGAGGTCATATACATTCCAAAGATAAATCCCTTTTTCCTCTTCAAATTTTTTTTTTTTGAAAAGTTGACTCAAAAAGTCAGAAAATAGTTAATTCGGTATTTCTAAAAATGGAAAATCATTCGTCTGTAAGTGAGGAGATATTTTTTGAAATTTTAGGTCTCCATTGATGCCTACTATGGTTATCTATATAATATTTTTTAGCAACACACTCAATGGACGCATATGTTGTAATGGGTCTATAGTGTCAGCATATGTTCAGGCAATATAAGTCAGCCTCCTTTTTTAATAAAAGCTTAGGCAACAATAAAAGGGAATCTACAAAAGAAGTAAATAATTAAAAGCTAGAGATGAGGCCTGGGCAGAGCCGACTGCGCATGCCCGCACTACAAGCGGACATGCGCAGTCGGCTCTGCCCAGGCCCAATGCCTGGCAGAGTGAATTCAGAACCAGAAGACGCCGCGGGGAAGCTGCACGGAGAAGACTTCTAAAGGTAGGAGAAGAACCAGCGTTGATTGGCCGACTGTATAGCATTCGGCCAATCAATGCTGGTTCTGCATCGAACTTTTCCATTCGAATAGCGAGTGGTACTCGTTCGAGTACGAGTATTTCGAATATCGTAGTATTCGATCGAATACCTACTCGATAAAATACTACTCGCTCATCTCTATTGTTATCCTTTGTTATTTTTATTTTTGGGGAAGTTAATTGGTTTACTGAAATTCAGGATTTCAGAAGTGCAGTTAGTAAAGCTCTATAAACATGAATCAGTCTCTGACTGCTATAAACTGTTCTACAAAGAGCGATCACCTCCAAAATTGTAATTACTATTATAGGATCAGGGATATAAAGTGGTTTACATTGTGCCAATCAAAGGCTGCAGTAAAAAACCTGGTGAGTATCAGTTTTTTGCCAACACATTTAAGAATGAGATCTCCAAAGTCTACCCTGACAAAAAGCATTGTGACCTCAAATTCTTAGCATATATAAAAAGCATTGCAAATAGGATTGAAATTATTCTGATAAGGAGTAAGCATTGAAGATTTGCAAGAACAATCTAATCAGGTTTTGAGCAATGTAAAATGTGTCCTGTGGAGCTGCAGCACTTTGGAGATCCTCGATGGTGCAGGGATGTAAGCTCCTGGTGGAGGGATGCCAACTATTCGTAATTACTTCAAATGTCTGTAAAAGAAAAAAATAGGAGATAGTGTTTGTGATAGAAAATGATGTGTCTGTTTTCTTCTTTTACATGAGAAGGTCTTTCACAGATTTTGTGATTGTAATGATTAATTTGCGGCTCATCTGTTCATATCAGTGTAGATGTAAATTACATAAAACCTAATTAGAGATGGATAAACCTCAAGAGATTTATTTCAATAAACATCCATGAGGTTCAGCCGTTCAGATCGTACCAGGCAGAGCCTGTCTGGCTGTGTCCGATGGTCTTCAGACTATTTTGTGCCCTCGTCAAAGAGCCATGACATCAGTGCACCCCACATGACCAAGTCCCAATCACCGTTCTCCATGGTGACCGTTTGACCTATAAGGTCATCCAGATATCAGTGGAGGCCTCCAGGTGACTGCTAGACACTGTCAGATGCTGTAAGGATGCCCTGAAGAGGTGAGGCAACATGATATAACTTTTTGTTATGTTGCTGCAACTCCCCTAGGTCTCCACTTATTATACTCTGGGGTCTGGATCCTTGGAGACCTTGAACAGATGAACATTGTTGAACAGAAACAAGAACTTTTGAGATGTACATCCTTAAGCAAGTCTTGCTTTAACTCCAGAGATCTGAAAAAAGAGATGGCAGCTGCTGGTGTCACTCGAAAGAGATACAACTCTTATGTGTGACAGAAACTCTTGGTGGCACTCTACAAACTTCTATCTCTTATCTAGGACAGAAACTCTTGGTGGCACTCTACAAACTTCTATCTCTTATCTAGGACAGAAACTCTTGGTGGCACTCTACAAACTTCTATCTCTTATCTAGGGCAGAAACTCTTGGTGGCACTCTACAAACTTCTATCTCTTATCTAGGACAGAAACTCTTGGTGGCACTCTACAAACTTCTATCTCTTATCTAAGGCAGAAACTCTTGGTGGCACTCTACAAACTTCTATCTCTTGTCTAGGGCAGAAACTCTTGGTGGCACTCTACAAACTTCTATCTCTTATCTAAGGCAGAAACTCTTGGTGGCACTCTACAAACTTCTATCTCTTATCTAGGGCAGAAACTCTTGGTGGCACTCTACAAACTTCTATCTCATATCTAAGGCAGAAACTCTTGGTGGCACTCTACAAACTTATAACTTTTACCTGGGGCAGAATCTCTTGGTGATGCACTAGAGATTTGCAGATATATCCACACTTAACTGATCTCCAATTTCAGCTTCACATTAAACGATTCAACACAATATCCCAACATGCTAATAAAAGCATTGGGTGGCTAAACTTTACACCCTCCCCAACATAGACAAAAACAGAATAGTTAACGTATCATTTTCTGTTCATTTTCTTTAACCCTTGCAAAAGCTTAAAACAGCAAGCACTGCATACTCACCTCTTCGTTTTGTCTGGGGATCCACTGGAGAGTTTCTGTTCAGATCCCTGGTGATCCTTATCTTTGGCCCAGATCACTGCTCAGTCACTGACATGTTCGCAATTGGGAAGATTGTCATTAAAGACCAGGGACTCGCTACTGGATTAGGATTGAGCGATCGGGATCAGAAAAGATCAGATCCCAATCGGTAATCAAGCAAATTTCACGATCGGGATTGGTTGCAAAATGATCGGAAATCGGATTTTGAAATCTCAAGATCGGCTCAAACCCAAAAGTGACTTTTCCCATAGAGAAGCATTGACTAGGGTTGAGAGATTGGAATCAAGAAAGATCAGATCCCGATCGCCGATCGTGCAAATTTTACGATTGGGATCGGCTGGAAAATGATCAGAAATCGGATCTTAAAATCGATCCTGAATTCTCAAGATCCGCTCAACCTCATACTGGATCACTGGCCAAACGGAGAGGTGAGTATACAGTGCTTGTTATTTTAAGTCTCTGATGGAGCTCAATATAAGAACTGGAACCCTTTTAATCTGCCGAACCTTTTACATTTCGGACTGTTCAGCCATAGGACATGTATAGTACCCGCTGTTACCATTTATGTTGTTGTCTACAATTACGTTTAGCCTACATACTCATTTAACATCTTGTTATTTCCCCAAAGCTCTCTTGTAATGGTTTACACCAATTTGTCACAGTTTTTTTTTAACATCGCTCCTGAGGGTATCAAATTTTGTAAGTTTAATGCAATATCTCGGAATATATCTCAATTTGCAATCTACATTTTATTGTAAACTTAACTGCAGATCTTTCTGTAGGACAAGATACAAAACAGCCCTTGAAGACATATTTAACAGCATGTGCATAATATAGTTTTGTTCTCTCGAGTTTATCCTTTCTTCCACACGAGTCATTTTTCATCAAAGCTTATAAAAAACTTCTAAATTGTCCTGAAGGAGTAGGTGATATGATATCCACCTGTCCTTGGCTTCAACTCTTGTGCCGAAATTTAATAAGATTCCAAGAAAGTCTGTGCCTGGAATATATATTACCAGCTCTAACAGGCAGATGTCCATTGTGCAAGCTTGCAAACTCGCATGCCGGTAATTCATCACAAGCAATAAATTACTCTCAGCCCAAACAATAGATTGGCTTCCCTTAAACGCATGCAGTAGGGTAAAGAAAATGGAATGATAGCAAGGTCTGCTGCACTTAATGGCAATTTCAGATGGCCGGTTGACCCTCCGGTTTGGACCAATTTTTATTGTGTTCAGAGCAAGCCCTGATAAAATACGGTAGATTATTACTCCTTCTCCAAGATGCTACTACTCTTGTTACAAGGTATAGGGTTTTTTATAATGTGTCTGTAGTTATGAGGTTATTACATGCTTTTAGGGGCTGTCTTATATGTGGGAGCTGAAGAGAGTTTTTCTAGCAAGTCATCGTGATGTATTAAATTTGTATTGTGAGAAATTGAAGTCCTTAACCAAATTTGTGTAAGTAAGGGTGGACAAATCTGTATACTGTCAGTATACAACGGTGGTAGTCAACGTGAGCTAGCCTTACGCTCGCAAGCTGCCATCAGAATTCCTTCTACTTGGTAGAATCTGATGAAGCCATTATATTACAAAATTCTTCATATTATAGATTAAAGAATTTATGTCAATCAAATTATTTATTCCATATCCGTAGTGTGCGCTTCTGCTCATTAATTTCTACGGAAGTGCTGGAGATAGTTAAGCATTGTATTCCTAAATCTCATTTGTCTGGTTTCTTTCACACTGAACTTGTTCAGCATGCACTGGAATGGCTATTATGAAATGTTGGGGTCTCTTTAGACCCCAGAGAATAATAAGTGAAGATACAAGGAAGGTGCAGTATAGTAAACACCTGTACTCACCTTGTCTTACCTTACCGGTCCCCTGGCTTCCTCTTCCAGCCTTTCCTGGCTGACGTTGTGTGCCCCTGGGGACTGCTGAGGCCTTTGTTTGCTTTATCAGCCATGTGGGGTGCACCGACAACATGAAAATTCCATGCCTCACGACCCATCTGAGGCTCAATCATAGGGTCATGACATTGGTGAACCCCATGTGACTGATGTGGCCCAATCAAAGACTTTAGCTGTCCTTCAGGGCACATGACATCAGCCAAGAGGCTGGAGGAGGAAAGAAGAGAATGCCAATTGACCAAGGAATGTCCGAGGAAGCCCTGGAGAGGCTAGGCAAGGTGAGTATAGGTGTTCATTATTTTATCACACCTCACGTGATCCTTCACTTTTCATATTCTGGAGTCTAATTCAAGTCAAGTCTGAAACTTTCGGATACTTATGGTCGAATCCAGTATTATCTAAACCAGTTCACTCATCTGTAATAGGAGATAATTAAATAATTTTCATAACCACTAGAGATGAGCGAACCCTGTTAGGATCAGCCGATCCGAACAGCACGCTCCCATAGAAATGAATGGAAGCACCTGGCACGCAGACTTTGCTGGCGGCCGGCCGCTTAACCCCCCGCGTGCCGGCCGCCTCCATTCATTTCTATGGGAGCGTGCTGTGAGCATGCTGTTCGGAACGGTTGTTCCAAACAGTGTTCGCTCATCTCTAATAACCACTTTAATATTGATTCAACATTATAGCTTCCAGCCAACTTTGGTCAAGAGAAGAGAAAGCCAGTATTGGTATGAGTTAGCTCTAAGTATTCCTTCTCTATATTGATGTATAAGGATCGGGTGGGGTGGGGGGTTTGCAGACGACTTCATGTCTCCTTGAGTCAAAGTTTTCTCTTATGTTCTTTGCATACAGAATGTCTTAGAACTTTCTACCTACTAAATTAGTTGTAATTCTTTGCAGTTTCCTTCCCGATCAAGTACACCTGTTTTCCTTTTCTTTGAGCTTGTGCAGAAAACTCAATTAGCTATTCAAGTCGAGACTTTTATCTGCACTTCAAAAAGTAAGAAAATTACACTTTTTTCTCATTTCAATTCAAAGCTTTTCTAATACTTGATAATATTCTGCCGGCTGTAGGTACAACATTTTCAATATTCTCTTTGGAAATTAGATTGTTATCATTAAATGTCTCTGAAACCTTTGACAATGGCAGGTAAGATGACTCATGTGAGCTCCAAGATTGGCATTCGCTTTGCTTATCAACTTTAGGAGCCAATCATTTTCAGCAGAATTTTATATGATTTTTTTTTATTATTATAAAATCATACCATATTCCAGTAGATATATAGCCAGACTCGGGTATCCTTCTTTTAAATGAGCAATTACTTCTTCATCATTTGTTCTTATGACGCACATCTTGTTATACTGTAAATATCCCAATAATCTGAATTCTGAACCATCTTCATAAGCTATTAGTGCTGTCACTTTTTTTAATTTTTTTAAATAGAACTCTACTATAAGTCTCTTCCTCTTCCTCTACCCATAGTTGAAAATTAAATTTTGGATAACCTTCTCCCACTCCTTGTTTATAGCTTTTATTGACTAGTGGATAAGCCTGTCTTTATCTTAGCTTGAATTTGGATAAGGACTCTGGTTTCTTCTTAAACCATTTCAATACAGTATTAGGCCCAGTTCACATCTGCGTTCGAATTTCCATTTGGGGTGTACGGCTTTGGAAACCTATCCACGTAAAAAAGCGGTTACATAAGGAAACCCACAGACCCCATAGACTATAATGGGGTCCATGTGGTTTCTGCTTGGTTTCGGTATGAAAAATATTTCATGCTGATAGGGAGACGGAATGGCCTGAACACAGATGTGAACCACGCCTTGCAAGATAGCAAGATACTATAAATATTACAGTTCACAATAGAACCACTAGGAAGCAACTTATAGATTTATATGGACTAGACACTAGGGTTGAGCAATCGGGATTGGAAAAGATTGGATCCCGATCGGCGATCGAGCAAATTTCACGATTGTGATTGGGATCGGCTGGAAAATGATCGGAAATCGTATTTTGATATCTCAAGTTCGGCTTAACCCTAAAAGTGACTTTTCGCATAGAGAAGCATTGACTAAGGTTGAGTGATCGGGATCACGATCAGCTGGAAAATGATCAGAAATCGGATTTTAAAATCGATCCTGAAATCTCAAAATCAGCTCAATCCTAATAGACACCTATTGACAGAGAATGACAAAATCATGTTCATTTGAAAAGTTGATCATCTTGTGAAATGCAAATCTGGCCATGTCCAGCCAAGAAGAGAGGTAAAAAAATACTTATCTCTATAGACTATTTGAAAGGACCATATTTTTTGACTAAGGGCTCTGTGGTTCCTACTTATGTTATGGCTTGAAGGAAAAGATGTAGAGCATGCACTTTGTCACTTTGTGAGAATCTGAAATAATGGCAACGGGTATTCCCATCTTAAACATGTATGGAATCTTTACAGGGTATTTGCAGAACCAGATTCCCCCAAGACATCATGTTATCAGAAAAGGGCTGCACATGTTTGGTCAATTCTCCGTTTATTCTCTATCAGAATATAGAAGCCAGTGGCAGCCAACCAATTGTCAGTAGACCCCTATTCCGGAAACGGATGTGTATCCCAGAGGTTAGACCCTCATCTATTAGACATATATAACATATACTTTTTTGGAAGAGACCTGAGTGGAGAAGAAGTGAAATGTTGTAATTTGTTGCGCCAACTGGCTCAAAAAGTCACAAAAACATAAACATAATTGCTATTTTTATCACCAAAAAAAGAGTGCAGGGCTGATAAATTCCCTCTATAAGAATTTCTGGAAAAACAAGTCATTAAATTATCTATCCAAAATCTAGATAATTAAAGATGTTTTCCCCTTGGTAGAACTTTATTTGCATCCCACCATTCACATAAAATTACTGTCTCTACACCTGGCACACAGTACTTGTGAAGCAATGTAAGTCATCGCTCTTACATACAGGACGGCTTCATTTCTGTTGGGGGTGGACCTTCTCACTCGAGGGGAGAACAGAAGAACCGCGCTCGCCCGAGTAAATCAACAAACTTTATTTGCACAATGCGTTTCGAGCCTATCTTGCTCTTTCTCAAGAGCATACAGATAACCTTCCCACAGTGGATGATGGGTGTGAAACGCAAAGTGCAAATAAAGTTTGTTGATTTACCCGGGCGAGCGCGGTTCTTCTGTTCTCCCCTCGAGTGAGAAGGTCCACCCCCAATATCGTTGCCTTGACATCTCCCAGATGTATATCCAGCTGCCGCCCACATTTACCTGTGCCATACATTCCTAAGATACACTATAGAGGTGGCTGTGTCTCACACAACCCCACCAGGTGAGCGACCATTTGTTTCTGCTTACCCTGACTTTTTGATTTAAAAAATGCTACACCAAGGTCGGCTCGGTGACTCTCTTCTTTTTTGGCTTCATTTCTGTTGACCTTTGTCTCTCAATTCGAGGTACACACCACTGGATAGTAATACAGTCAGTGGTGTAACTAAAGTCTTGTTTTTCTTGTGTTTTGTCCGAGGCTCCCTACATCATCCCTATAGCAAGTTCTTGTTGGTTACGGGTGCTAAGGAGTTTAATCCACCTTACTGTGGTTAGGGTAATCTGTGGGTCTCCATGGCTTATGGGCCAGATGGAAGTTGCAATCTCAATACTGATTCCAGTGCTTAAGGGCCCCCTAAGGCACCTGGGTCCTGATGCGCCTGCACCCCCTCAAGTTATACCCCTGAATACAGCAGCAGAACAATCAAGTAAAAAAAAATCTCCTATTTTTGGACCACCCCAACCGTATTCTTCACCCCAGTTCTTACTATCATTCTGTGCTGGGTTTTCTTAATTCTGCTTGGTTATGTTTTGTAATCTAGTGCAAAAAAAGTAGAAATGTGGAAAAAAAATGTAGGTCTGGATTATTAAGAAATATTGAAGAGTCTGTGCAGAGTGTGATAACTTCCTTCACTTACTGATTGTTGGAATTGCCCAGGAGGAGGAAAAAAGAAACTTAGGAAACATATTGAAAATTTAATCAAAACAGTCTTGAGGGTACATTACTGGCTTCATATGCTAACTGCTCTCTGGAGTATACCTGACAAGCATCTCTGTAAACACTGCCATAAATTAGTTTCATATCTTTCTGGAGCTGTCCTCTTCCATATTGCCTTGTAATGGAAAAAAACGATCATCTATCACTATAGGGACAAAGACAATAGATCTACCTACAGGCATAACAAAAGTTGCTGACACAAACTGTGACATGGGATTGTTTGATTATTGTGGACTCATACTAAACTTTATTCCCTTCTATTTCTACTTTAATACAAGTGTTACTTTAGAGACAGGCATTAAAATTTACACCAGTCAGCCATAGCATTAAAAATCTTGAATAATATTATCTCATGACTTTTCCCGAGTTGCACCACTTCTCTGTAATGCTTTACCCTGAACAATCCGGTTAACTCTCAACTTCTACAGCTTCAAGTACATCCTAAAAACATATCTTTTTGTCTTTAGTTAGGCCCATCACATTTCCTAATCTAACACTTATTTGCACTTACACTACTCAAACCTACTCTCCTCTGTTTATGCCCCACCCCCCAACACATTATCTCAGTGTAACCTAAATGCCTAAGCAGTTTGGCACATAAAAGGAAACCGGCTGGTAAATACTCATATAGCTTTATTTATTTATTTATGTAATTAAAGTAACCTCTTTCATTAAAATAGCCATCAGAGCATCAGAACTGGACTATGGACCAAAAATCAAGCCTGATGCGCCACAAAGTTGCTTAAAACATTTACTTTCCACTAGAGTTGAGCGATCGGGATCGGAAAAGATCGGCTATCGAGTAGATTTCATGATCGCGATCGGAATTCCGATCCTGATCTTTTGCGGAGGGATCGAGGTCACGTTAGTTCCCACAATGCTTGGCTACTGCCCATTGGTTTGGTCTAGTGATCGGGATCGATAAAGATCGGATCCTGATCGGCAATTGAGGAAACTTCACGATCGCAATTGGGATCGGGATCAGCTGGAAAATGATTGAAAATTGGATTTTAAAAATGACCCTAAAATCTCAAGATCGGCTCAACCCTACTTTCCACTTTTTAAAAACATATCTCCAATTATAAAAAAAATTGTCATAAGGTTATTGTAAATGTGAATATAAGAAACTTTGTCATATATTTTATTAAATAAATATATTCTCATTTCTCAACTTCTCCACTCCATTAGGCTGTTCTCTTCCTCCTTATCTTCACTCAGGCTGTTTTTTATGTACATAATCTATCTCAGTACTCAGCTAACCCACAGAAGTCTATGGTGAAGGGAGGGAGAGAAGAAGGATACGGTTGGCTATTTAATTGAAAGTTACAGCAGTGTCACTCATAGTCTGCTGCTTTTATTTGGAATCCTACTCCCCCCTTCCCTCTCCATAGACGTCTATGTAAAGTAACTTGATAAGTGATAAAGGAAGCAGATTTCTTTAATTAGATGTTACAAAATTTCTTATATTAAAGTGTACTATTTATTTTTTACTGTTTTATAATTGGGAATACACTTTTTTTTTCAAAAAGTGTGTGGGGTGGTGGTGGGGGGTTTATTGTTAGGGCCCTATTGTAGGGTGGATCCTTAGATGATCGACAAATGGACCATTATTCTCAATAATTCACAATATTTTTGGACAGAAATGATCTGGTTTAGCTTTGATTTCACAGAACACCGAGTACACTGAATTCATTAACAGGTATATATCCCTCAATGTATTAGGTGCCTCTCACTCCAGCACAAAGGAGATCACGACTGCCATTACATATGCCAATTTTGTAGAATTCCCCCCGAGGTGAACAATGTTTCATTGATTTGCCTTTCAATAGAATTTGGATGATAACAAGGGTACATAAGAAAGTAACCTGAGATTAAGGCACTGTGCAAAATTTCAGACTCTTTATAATAGTGACACCGAGTTCATGCTGAGTCTGGTTGTCCTTGCTTTTCTGAATCACAGTAATAGAGCGGCTGCACAGTTATTATTTATCCCTGATTCTCTGATTCTCACGACTACGTGAACGCTGTAGATTTGTCCTTCGACATCCTATAATTAATCTCAATCAGTACTCTGCTATACGTAACGCAGGCAGGCGAGCCTCTACAGGGAGGGGTTAATCATACCGGAGGGGGGTTTATTATTGAGTAAGAGGATTATTTTTCAGATGCATAAAGCTTCAAGAGCGAGTCATGGATGGAGCATAATTCTCAATGATAAAGCTGTTTCCATTCATTTCTCTTTGCTATAACACTGATAATAACACCTTCAATAATACGAGGGAATTGGGTAAATTTAATACGTATTTAAGCATTTTATTACTTACATATTGTAGATTGTCCCCATGGGAGACATGAAGATAGACAAGTTCAGCTGAAAGCAGATCTGCAGCCTAGAAATAAGACATTTGCCTGGTAATGAGCTGCATACTTGTATATACCACATGACCATTGGCTGTATATTACATGACCATGGACTGTATATCACATGACCATGGACTGTACATCACATGACCATGGACTGTAAATATCACATGACTATAGACTGTACATCACATGACCATGGACTGTATATCACATGACCATGGACTGTATATATCACTTGACTATGGACTGTGTGTCACATGATCATGGACTGTATATCACATGACCATGGACTTTTTATTACCTGACCATGGACTGTACATCACATAACCATGGACTGTACATCACATGACCATGGACTGTATAACTCATGACCATGTACTGAACACCACATGACCATGGACTGTATATCACATGATCATGGACTGTATATCATATGACCATGGACTGTAAATATCACATGACTATGGACTGTACATCACATGACCATGGACTGTAAATATCACATGTCTATGGACTGTACATCACATGAACATGGACTGTATATCACATGACCATGGACTGTATAACTCATGACCATGTACTGAACACCACATGACCATGGACTGTATATCACATGACCATGGACTGTACATCACATGACCATGGACTGTATATCACATGACCATGAACTGTACATCACATGACCATGGACTGTATATCACATGACCACGGACTGTACATCACATGACCATGGACTGTATATCACATGACCATGAACTGTATATCACATGACCATGGACTGTACATCACATGACCATGGACTGTATAACTCATGACCATGTACTGAACACCACATGACCATGGACTGTATACCACATGACCATGGACTGTATACCACATGACCATGGACTTATTTTTATCCACTGGGAGTAAGCAGAATAAATGAAAGCAAGAAAAAATCTAGAAAACCTTGAAGAATTCATCCAGAAAGTATATTGAAAAGTTGTACAACTTTTTATTACGCAAACAATAACATTAGTCTCTTAATATTCATCTGAAAGTGGACAACCCCTTTAAGATACGAATTCAGTGTATTATTGTAATATACTAGCATCTAGATACACAAAGCACACAAAATTCCAGACAGAACACTTTTTCAAAGCTATTCATCTTGTGCCATTCATTTCAAGATAAAAGGGAAAGGCAAGAAAGGACAGATCTCAATGAAATGGTCGTATATCAGATTTCGAGTGTTATGTAAATGAAGCTTGTTAATTGTATCGTGAAAAATAGTATACTTTATATTTTAATTATTTATCATTTTCAAGATATCTGGTTTCTGTTATTGGATGGGAACATGCATTTATATCCAAAGGCAGAAAACCAGTCTTTAAAGGGGTTGTCTAGGATCTGAAATTAATTGATACCGATGACCTATCTAGACGGTAAGTCCTCAGTATCAGATAGGTTGGGCTCCAACACCTAGACCCCATCTCAATCATCTGTTTTGGCTGATGGCAACCATATACTTGGTATAACAGCTGGAAGCAGTCCTGCTTCTCCAGACCTCCCAGCCGACATTGCCAATAAGTCACCTTTATTACCTGATGTCTCTTCCTTGCTCCTCCACACTATTACTGCTACATCTGGTCCTGCCCGTAAGGTGGGCACCTACTTCCTCCATGCAACTTGAAGGCCTAGCATGCACTCCTGTGGCCATTCACAGCCAATCCCAGACTACACCCAGACTCCATTGCCCTCAGTATTGCACCTGAGATATTTTGTAGGTTTATAACATAGCTTGCCCCCAAGAGAGCTATTTCTGCTTTATCGTATATGTACTGTTCTCTTGATCTGCCTGATATCTGTGGCTGACCTTGAATTGACCTGATTCCCCTCCATCCAGTTCCACTTGATATTTGTTACTTATTGCTGTGCATTTGGTCCTTGGCCCTTGATCAGCTGACACCTACACTGGGACCACTCCAAGAGGTAACAATGTGGCAGCCTCCCTGCTGCAAAGTTTAGATCCCTGTATGGGGGTTAAATGGTAAAAACTTGGTAGGCCCTTGGCTTGACCGAATGCAAAAACGGTTAGATGGCACAGAGGGTCTACAATCCACTGTCGTTACAGACATCCAGACAGTCGCAGGTGCAATATTTTCTACAAAGAGATCTCATAATTGAAAAAAGGCCCTGTCATTTCTCGACTTGAAAAGAGAAATTTATAGGGTGTCAATGCTTTGGACAGATTTCTGTGCCGATTTCTTGGGTGAATAGTAAAACAAGCAGACATGACATGGATAATTCCACAAATTTGGTGACAATTTTCAATGAATTTTTTTATAAATGGAAGGTGCTTTATAATCCCAAGACCAGCTTGCAATAAGCAGAATCAAAAGGGGCTAATAAATGAAATTACCCAGAGTACGCAGAAACCCTCAGGGTTACAACGGGGCTTTAGATTTAGTGCTGATATAACCTACGGTGCATAATCATTATGATTACAATGGCTGTCTGAAGTAATATGCCTTATTATTACAGAAGGTAATCAAGCAACACTATCCTGTCCATTACATGTCATGAGTAACTTATCTGGTGTCTGGCAGTCATGCCGAGATTTGGATTAGTCACAAGCATGACCAAGACCTCGAAGATATAATTTACATTCTGGGCTAGATCATGCTTTACGTTAAGTTTTACATGGATAAAATATCTACATATGTAGCAATTGCCGACTTTACAAACAGTTTCACTGCTTTAATGGAGTAATGCATTGTTCCAATAGAAAATGTATCACATGATCATAGTATACTATAACATCCAATCTGGAGATCACTATAGATGTCAATCGAAGCAGAGGGGAGGGGATGTAGCACTGTTCAATAAACAGAGTAGAGTACATCAGAGTAAGGGCACTCCTCATGGGTGGACCAGAAAATTTATTTTTAGTCAATTTTCTTTATATACCCCACTCATCTCTATGGTTTTGCATAGTCAAAATTGTTGCAGACTCTCTTTAAATAGTAAGACTGTATACATATATTGGAGATGATTTATCAACATAGGTCTTGATAATCCCTGCCCTGTCGGTGGTTGCATTTAATTTATGCATGCCAGGGGGTCTGTTTGCCTAAATAGAAAGATCCGTCAGCTCCTTTGTGGTGTATATCCCTGGCCTCATGGTGTTGATTCCGGGCCTCATGTTGTTGATTCCTGTTCTCATGGTGTTTATTCCCGGCTTCATGATATTGATTCCTGGCCTCACGGTGTTGATTCCTTGTTTCATGGTGTTTATTCCTGGCCTCATGGTGTTCAATCCTTGTGTCATGGTATTGATTCTTGGCCTCATGTTGTTGATTCCTGTTCTCATGGTGTTGATTCCTGGTCTCATGATATTGATTCCTGGCCTCATGGTGTTGATTCCTGGCCTTATGGTGTTCATTCCTTGTCTCATGGTATTGATTCCTGGCCTCATGATATTGATTCCTGGCCTCATGGTGTTGATTCTGGGCCTCATGTTGTTGATTCCTGTTCTCATGGTGTTGATTCTGGGCCTCATGTTGTTCATTCCTTGTCTCATGGTGTTTATTCCTGGCCTCATGGTGTTCATTCCTTGTCTCATGGTATTGATTCTTGGCCTCATGTTGTTGATTCCTGTTCTCATGGTGTTGATTCCTGGCTTCATGATATTGACTTCTGGCCTCATGGTGTTGATTCCTTGTCTCATGGTGTTTATTCCTGGCCTCATGGTGTTCATTCCTTGTCTCATGGTATTGATTCCTGTTCTCATGGTGTTGATTCCTTCTCCCATGGTGTTCATTCCTTGTCTCATGGTATTGATTCCTGGCCTCATGATATCGACTTCCTGGCCTGTACCAGAAAACTAACATAAATGATGATAAATTTGACACAGTAAATGCCCCTACACCCATCACACCCCACTATGCCCTCTTTGAGCAAAGACGTTCAGAATGAAAAACTTAAAAAGTCTAAATTTTTGCCCAAAATTTAGACTTGCCAAAAAATTGTATTCTGGTTTTCTATGACAGTTCTATTATAATCAGCCTGCCATAAAAGTACATTAAAATAAAAATTAAATGTAATATGGGCATTGACAGGACAAATTGTTACTCACCTCTTCCTGATCCATCACTACCCAGGACCCTGAAGTTCTCCATTTTTTGGTATCTCCCGGAACACAGTACTGGTTGGAGATGCTCTCTTGAGCCAGTAACTGGGTAGAGCGGTGACCTGCTCCAGCCAGTGTTTGGCGGAGAAGGAATTTGCGAGAATTTCCTGTTTGTCTCAGACACCAAGAAGTATAGAGGCAGGTATATAGTGAAGTAGGACCGAGCTTCAGGGGATTGGGAAGAGGTGGGTAACCTTTTTAATGATAATGCTGAAATACGTAGCCCTTTTGAGTATCAGTTTATGCACTGAAAAGCCCCTTGAATGACTTTAATCTCTAATTTCATATATTAAATGTAATATTGCAACACGCTAGGCGGCACATACTGTGCATCCATATAGAAGACATCTCCAGGTATTGGTTCTAAGTGAAAATATATCTGTATACTTATACAGCACAGATGCCTTGCAGCCATAGAGACTCTGTGCATTGTTGTTTTGGCTCTGTGCCAGTATACATGAACCTTTATAGTATAATAGGATAAGTAGAACACAATGCCCTCGATATTATACAAGGAAGCTCATCGTATTGCATTGCACTGGTTAATTACCTGATCGATTGTTTCTGGAAGAAGATTACAGGACTTATTGAAAATCTCAGCAGGAGATATGCTTATAAATGTCCTAGAAAACAAGGATACCTGACAACTTACTTAACACAAAGTCGGCAAAGACAAATTTCGAAAACTTGTTGAACTGTTTTTTTCCATTCCTAATAGCTAAAAGTTGCACGGTTATTGTCTATTTTTCTCTTATCATTGTGCACTTACAATGCAGTATATTGTCCTTTCAGTACTATCAGTACACTCTGCTGCCACCTCTAATGGCGTCAGTGACACATTTAGATCCCTGCAAGAGCGAGTTGATATTGAGGTATCACCCGCTAACCCCTGCTTGTGTTGCTAAGCAACATGCTGATCCCTTTTAGGCTGCTGCTTATGAAACAGTGAAACCTAACAAAACGGGAGGCCAAGTATCAGTAAAGTAACACCAGACTGCTGTTTTTATGTCCCAAACCATTCATAATGTACTTCTTTAGCTTGTCTAGTCATAATGTTACATAGTAACGCTAGGTTCACACTAGCTTTCGGGTTCCTCTTCTTTGGGTCCACTTGGGGACTTGAAAAATGGAAACCCAATCTGCTTCAAAAGAGGTTACCCATGAAAACTAGACTATAGACTATGATGGGGTCTGCCAGGTTTCAGCCCAGTTTCCACCCAAAAAATGTGGAGGGAAAAGTCCAGTTTGCAGGACTTTTCTCTCCACAGTTAAGTGAAATTGGGAACAGAAACCCCCAAATGAGGAGCAAGCACTAATAACTTAGTGGATATGGGTGGATAAAGACACAAGTCCATCAAGTCCAACCTATAAACACATGATTATAATCCAGAAGAAGGTAAAAAAAAAACAAAAAAAACTGCACAATGCTGGTGCCAATTGCCCTATCGGAGGAAGAAATTTCTTCCCAACTTCAAACATGCAAATTGCTCTAAGTCCCTGGGTCAACATCCTATACCAAAAATTTCTAGCTCCTATAACCTTGGAAAGATCTCTGTACTGTCCATTCATGTATTTATCCAAACTGACTAACCCTAGTTTGATAACCCGTCTTTATACTCCAATGCCCTTGACCACTTTGGTAGTCCTTCACTGCGCCCTCTCTAGTTCATCTATGTCCTTTCTATATTCAGGTGCCCAATATTGTGCACATGCAGCCTGACCAGTGATTTGTATAGATGCAAGATTATATCCTAGTCATGAACATGTATTCCTCTCCTAATGTATGATTTTATTTGCTTTGCCAGCAGCCACCTGGCATTGGTTGCTTAAATTAAGTTTACCATCCACCAGTAACCCCAATTCTCTTATTATGTAATAAAAAATGGAAACACTTGTTTTCATGGCGCAAGTAAAGAACTTTACATGTATCCACATTAAGGGCCCCTTCACACGGCGTAAGCGCTCGACTCATTCTGAGCCGTACACGCGAGCACTTCTAAACACTTCCTATTCACTTCAATGGGAGTGCGCGTAAAGCCGGCTTTACGAGCGCTCCCATTGAAGTGAATGGGAAGTGTTTAGAAGCGCTCGTGTGTACGGCTCGGAATGAGCCGAGTGCTTACGCCGTGTGAAGGGGCCCTAAAACTCATCGGCTATTTCCTTACCCAACCTTCCAGCTTTCCTAAATCCCTCTGTAATATTCTACTATCCCCCTCCTCGGAGAGTACTTTACAGAACTTAGTATCATCTGCAAATATTAAGATTCTGCTCTATATACCCTATACAGCTGCCTCGAGAGGGCCATGAAGCCAAGAGACCAAGTGAAGTTTTAATATGCAAAACAGGAAGTATAAGCCTATGTGTGCCAAAAAATATTGGCATACGTGTACAGGAGCCATGGGGCGGCATAAAGAAGGCAAGTGTGTCTAACATTCCTGGCACGTTGTGCCAAGTTTTTTATGCTATCTACGCCATCTTGTGAATTAATGAAATAGCTTCTTTGGAGCCGGATCAGTAGAATAGAAGATTCATTTCATCCTCCGTCTTGTGGGTTTGTGCCATCTTGTTTTACGGGCTAGCCCGTACACGACTAAGATTTATCATTGTGTTTATAAACATTTAAGCCCCTGAGACCCATCTCACCCTACTAGTTAAAAGCATTGGACTGAATTTATATCCCTTTCGAGAGCCTTGTGATTTATTTGTTACCTTAGGTGCAAATGAGGAGTTACGTTTCATAACCTCGAGACACCAAGGGCATTCCAGGCCTCCAAACTAATTTATCCCATTGAAAACATAGCCCTTCTCTGCACACTATAGCTGTGTGTCAACTATTCATGAAAAGCCGAGAGCAAATGTTACTTATATATGGTGTTAACTATGACACCAAGAAAATGTTCCTGGCCTCCTAAATTATTACCAGGCCAGCAAATCAATAGTTGTATAGAGAGCAAACACACTATGAATTATGTAGTATAAGTAAAGTGTATGTAGGCCCATGAATGTGTGCACAAAGACTATACAGCGCTATGAAGGCCACTATGTATTACACAGTAAATGTGGTAAAAGGAAAATGTTCAGTAAATGTGCCGCTATTCTCCCCAGGAAATAGAACTTCTAGAGGTCAATTCCCCTGGCACATGAAAGGCATACAAAGGTACGGTATGGTCATACATTATGGTTTACTGCCACCTGTGATCCATGCCTCCAACAAGCAGCACCCTCTGGATCACCTCTTTGTCAGGGTATTATTTCCTTGCTCATCCCCGCCCCAGTTTAACATCCTTTTCCCAAATCCGATAGTTCACCTGTAAGCCAATTCCTTCCAGCTCCATCCTTTACAAGTCTTCTCATCCCTCTGTCTTCTGTCTGAGCAATAAAGTTCCTATCTAGCTACACCTGCCATAAGGTGTCCCTATATCTGACCTGGCCTGTGATTTAACTGTTGGCTTGTTCCTGACTTCACACCTGCCTGTTGTTTTTGTCCTGACCTTTGCTTGCACCTGACCTCTAAACTTTACTGCCTGTCTTGACCGCTTGCTTGTACCTGACCTCTGAGCCTTGCCACTTGCCCTGACATAAGCATGGACCTGACCACTTTACTGCCTGATCTTGGGGGGGGGGAGGGTTTGGCCTGCTGGGCTGAATGTTACCAATATTGGGACCAATAGTAGTGATCTGCCCCTCATGCCAGTGTTCTTGTCAAGCCCATTTTACACAAATATTTGTCATTTTTATCAATTTACGAGGAAGAGGACCAGAAACTCAGGTAGAAGGGGTGTGGTGTCCCAACAAGTTTAGTATAAGTTACACCAAAAACTGGGTGAATGATAGTTCCGAGCTGGGTTAGATTTGATTTTCTGTGCATTAAGGGCCAGTGGTGCATCCAATTTAGTAAGAGGCGTGTTCCTTCCAATACTGTGTATGTAGTGCCGGTTTCGATTAATCCTCCCCAGCATTCCATGTGTGGATAGAAAGTCAACTTCTCTACTCATTCCTATGAGACTCACAACAGGTTTCTTCTCGGAATGAGTGGATAAATTGACTTCCTGTCTTCACTTAAGACGGAGAGTCAGATTGTTTGTCATGTGACACAGCTGAGGACCAGAACAAAGTGGAAGACTGAGAAGCACCACCACCTGTAAGATGACTACTAGAGATGAGCGAGTAGTATTTGATCGAGTAGGTATTCGATCGAATACTACAGTATTCAAAATACTCATACTTGATCGAGTACCACTCGCTATTCGAATGGAAAAATTCGATGGAGAACCAGCGTTGATTGGCCGAATGCTATACAGTCAGCCAATCAACGTTGGTTCTTCTCCTACCTTTAGAAGTCTTCTCTGCGCAGTGTCCCCACGGCGTCTTCCGACTCTGAATTCAACCTGCCAGGCATCGGGCCTGGGCAGAGCCGACTGCGCATGCCCACGCTACAAGAAAATGGCCACTTTGACTGTAAGCGGCCATTTTCTTGTAGTGCGGGCATGCGCAGTCGGCTCTGCCCAGGCCCGATGCCTGGCAGAGTGAATTCAGAGCCAGAAGACGCCGTGGGGACGCTGCATGGAGAAGACTTCTTGGATAATCTAGCCTGACCCTCACTCATGGACTTGGTAAGTTCAATTTGATCAAATGTTGCCTACCCCTGAAACAAGCATTTTTCCTCCATAGAGTATAATAGGATTTGATATTCGATTCGAGTAGTCGAATATTGAGGAGCTACTCGAAGCGAATATCGAATATTGAGTATTTAACTACTCGCTCATCTCTAATGACTACCTTCAGTACATTTAACATCATGTGCCTTTCCAACGGGCCAGAAAATCCACAATTTTGTGAGAGTTCTCCTTTAAATAAGTTTATATTTACCCGATCTGCGCTTCACACTTTTATTACTAAATGGGAAATTACCAATCCCCATAAATAAAGCACTAACAAGACAGAAAACTCAAATGTGGAAATGAAAATTGCTCTTTGTTCCTGATTTTGCTGTGCAAAACATATTTTGGTCGAGTCCCTTAAGGTTTCTATAATTGGTTTGACTCTGAGTAGAAGTCCCTATTTACAATGAAACAATGCACCCTTTGTATTTTTGGATACAGAAGAAAGATATTGTTAACCACCTCCGAGAACACATGTTCTAATAGATTTAATTGAAAAAGGAATTGCTATTGTTTTTTTATTATTGTTTTTTGTTTTTGTTTTTTAATGAAGTGCAAGTTGAATAGAATAAGAATTGAATACAAGGTTGTTGTGTTATTATCTGTTACCCCATAGCTGAAAAGAGGAGTTTCGATAAGTTCACACTAACGTTCAAGTTTCTTTTCTTTGGGTTGACTTAGAGACCTGAAAAATGGAAACTCAATCGGCTTAGAAAGCGTGTCAACCTGCGAGCCCTATAGACTATAAGGGGTCCGCCTGGTTTCTGCCCAAAAAATACAGAAAGAAAAATCTTGCTTGCAGGTCGTTTCTCTCTACATTTTACATTGGGAAACGCAATTCGTGAATGGAGACTGAGCGCCAGTATGAACAAAGTCTTAGGCTTTAATGGTGCTATTCAAGTAGTTATTGTTAGGAATGAACAATCTGGTTCGTAACGAATTGGGTGTGTAACAAGTTTTCCAAAAATTTTGGTTTTGGATAGAAATGGGCAAATTGGTTTGTAAAGAACTGGATTTGACCGGAATATTCCAACTAGTAGAAACTGAACAATTTGGGGCTCATCTCGGACAAACTACAATGGCCGCATGCATTGCAGTAAATTATTTTATTCTGGAGTTTCTTCAGACACCAGAGTATCATAGATGGAGTCAAAAGGGAGGTGACAAGATGAAAAAGCATTTACACTCACCTTCCGTTAGTTCTTTTGGGCCTCGTCATGGTGACCGGTTCTCTGTGTCTGCCTCCTCGCAACGTACGCTGCTCTGCTGTGATGTCATGTGCCCAGGGTGACCACTGAAGCCTGATATTGGGGCTCAATGATGACATGGGCACTCTGAGCATCATGATGTCACTTGGTTTTATTTTTGTCTCCTTCACCTATTATACTCCAGGGTCAGAAGAGACCCCAGAGTGTAACATTTTCACTTCCAGACCAAAACAAATGGGTGGACTGCGTCATCCGAATACGGGATGAAACATCCTTAGACTTTCGAAGCATCTGTAATTTTGGCTGAACCTCAAGTTTTTGAGGTCCACCACCCATGAACCTATATTATGCACTGGAGCCGCACGACTGCTTTTCTAATGCACTTTTTTAATACTTGCCCTTGACATGAAAGTCTACGGCGGAAACGCGTTGTTTAAGCATGCATGCTTGTTCAAAAACACCTATCTTTAAGAAAACCTTGCGTTTTCTGCAATTTTTTTAAATTTGTTTTGCAGTGTTTCATGTGAATGAGATGAAATCTCAATGCTTCTGCTACCTGGTCCCTCGGCCTTATGCAGTGACATAAATTGGAACACAATATTTCCCTGCCTGAACAGACCTGGGTCATTCTTTATTATTCCCTCCTTTGAAGCGACTTTAACTTTTAGCCTTTGCAAATGAATGGATTGCACCCAGATGTTTAATACACATTACAGAACAGCTCTTACCTTGAAAAGTCGGCTTTATTAATCTAATTGTATACGTCCATGCACATCACTCACACACAGCGGAGGCAGCCGAAATGACTTATTGGTACAAGTATACAGCTACACTGTACAATATTAAGGAAATATTTCTGCTGTTCACGAGATTAGTCAGAGAAAGTAAAATTGAATTCTGTTCCGTGCAATATATTCCATTTTTGGACAAGCTTCAGAATTCATGAATTAATAATAGATTTTATTTGATCTGTGCAGTATGAACATTTTTAATGTATAATAGAGCATGTCAGCTTTTAGTTTAGTTCTCGATCCAAAGATGTATGAAAACTGTCAAAAGTGCACAAGGTGGAGGAAAGAAGAATAACTATTAATCTCTTCGGTGTACAATCTCTATCTAGCATGGAAAATGTGTGCACAGGAGTATAAAATGTACCTTTAACTGTCTTACAATTTGGCTCTGAATTGTATTTATCGGACCATAACAATGCGCAGTGTTTGCCGTAAATGATTGTCTGTAAGGTAACATGGAGACAAAACATTACTTGGAATTGTTTCAGGCACACATTGATAGAAATTATTTAAAGGGATTCTACCACTAAACCTTTTTTTTGTGAATAAGACATCGGAATAGCCTTTAGAAAGGCTATTCATCTCTTACCTTTAGACGTGGTCTCCGCTGCACCGTTCCTTAGAAATACCGTTTTTTACTGGTATGCAAATGAGTTCTCTCACAGCAATGGGGGCGGGCCCCAGCGCTCAAACAGCGATGGGGGTGTCCCCACCGCTGCCAGAGAAATGTCTCCAGCGACGCTTCCTTCTTTGTCAGCAGTGTCATCTTCAGCATTTTCTTCCGCCGCAGGCTCATAACTTCTAGGCCTCGGGCCTCAGGCAGAGCAGACTGCGCAGGTGCACAGGCCACGGGAAAATGGCCAGTATCAATACTGTTCTCCCGTGACCTGTGCGCCTGTGCAGTCTGCTCTGCTCGAGGCCTGAGGCCTAGAAGTTACGAGCCTGCAGCGGAAGAAGAAGCTGAAGATGATAATGCTGCTGACGAAGAAGGAGGCGTTGCTGGAAACACTTCTCTGGCAGCGGTGGGGACACCCCCATGGCTGTTTGAGTGCTGGGGCCTGTCCCCATCGCTGCGAGAGAACTGGGATATCTGTGTTTTGTTCAGTTCAAGGCCTGGGGACCCCAAAGTGGTGGGTTTAGGCATCTGGCGTTAGGATTTAAAGTGTAACTCCAAGTAAGGTCTACTTCACATCTGCGTTCAGTATTCCGTTCTGCGAGTCCCCCTGAACGGAATACTGAAAGCATTAATAAGTGGTGATCAATGAAAACACACGGATCCCATAGACTATAATGGGGTCCGTGTGTTTTCCGCGTGGTGTCCGCACAAGCCATGCGGAGAGAAGAATAGTGCTTGAAGTGTTTTTCTCTCCGCATGACACTGCATGGAAAACACATAGACCCCATTAGAGTGTATGGGGTCCATGTGTTTTCATTGCTCACCCCTTTTTAACGCATTTGGTATTCCATTTGCGGGGTCCCCAAGAGGAATCCATGAACGGAACACCAAATGCAGATGTGAACCAGGCCTTGGGCATTTAGAAGTGTTTTCCTCTTTCATGGTAGTAAAATTAACCATTCACATTATATAACTGCAAAAACATATATTGATGTAGCAAGCCGTAACGTCAGATCTGAGTCATGGTACACAATGCTATAACATGGCATATCCTCCATGCACATACATCAGAATGACGTGATAGCGTGCTAGTACCACCAGCGGTTTGGGTCATGCTTACTATATCCGTACTGAGTCCTAAACCTTCATACTTACATCCCATGCTTATATGTATACTACTATAGGAAAATAGCTGCTGCAATTGCTCACTAACAAAAGTTGGTGCATGGTAACAATTCGTTCCATATTCCTTGTTTCCTCAGATAATAGAGGGCAATTGGGCTATACATATTAGATTATTGTGAGTTAGCGAGAGAATTGTCTAAGGTACTGTACACGGGCGGCTTAAACACCCAGGAGAGCAAAACCCATCCAGATTTTTTTCACTGCCAAGAAACCTAATTGACTGTTATACAGTATGTCTATGGAGTGTGAAATATCTACTGGTATCATCAAAGGTTTATATGTATGTCTGCCAGGGTTACATCAGACCGACCGAAACCTTCACCATCATTTATTTATAAGCATTGACATTACCGGTCATGTATTATTTACTGATCGATTGAATTAGATATGTATTTCATATGGAACGCGATGAAGAGTAATTCAATAATAACGTCAATGTCTAAGGAAGGAGATTTTTTTTTTTTTTTTTTTTACATTTTATAGAAATCAATATAGTTCAGAATCTGGGGAAAAACACATATGTATTATAAAAATTATATATACACTATATATATATATATATATATATATATATATATATATATATATATATATCCGGTAGCTAAGACGAGCTCCCACCCTGGCGGACTCAGCTCATATGTTACATGGTCGACATGTTATGTAATATTTGGGGATCTGTATGACTGGACCAAACTTCCAGCAAGATAGATAAGCCCTGATCAGAATTGGTTCCCAGAGCAGAATCCAAAGCAATCGACTGGTCGACAGGATGGCTGTCTCTAAGGGGTTAATATTTCAGGTTACTGTAAGCTATTATGCAGATGTACTTGGGACATTAGTAAACATGATTTACAGCAATGCACTATAGCCTTAGGAAAGGTGTTGAATCACCTCTTTTATTGAGAGTGAATAGAACAAAATGCATTGAATTTCCCATGGGCATTGACCCTTCTTATGTTACTGAGGACCTGTGGCAGACGACTTAAAGGGATGTGCACCTACAGTATTATTATAGGAGTAATACTGCTGCCCCCTCTGTTGATTTTGGAAAGTATATAGACTAACCTGTGCAAGGATCTTCTTGTTCTTCACCGGGGATCCCTTCAAAGATGTTATGCTTGGGATTCATAGACTGATTTCCCGGGTTGTGGTCCCCAGAGTGGTCACTAATAGTCAGAGTAGTCCTTCATTCTCAGCAATGTAGTCAGAGAGAGCTGAAGGTGAAGCAGGAATGAAAAATCTAGATTAAGGAAGAGTCAAAAGTCAAGACCAGCGGTCAACACCAGAGAGGCGAGAGAGAAGATGATAAATCCAGAGGATAAGACAAGAGGTGCAATGAGAATACTGTGCAACCTAGGTCAGAGAACAGGCTTGTAGAAAGCTAGAGGCTGTAAGTAGAGGATATAAACCGATATACTCAGCCTGCCAGGATATAAACCGATATATTCAGTCTGCCAGGATATAAACCGATATACTCAGTCTGCCAGGATATAAACCGATAGACTCAGTCTGCCAGGATATAAACCGATATACTCAGCCTGCCAGGATATAAACCCATATACTCAGCCTGCCAGGATATAAACCCATATACTCAGCCTGCCAGGATATAAAGCGATAGACTCAGTCTGCCAGGATATAAACCGATATACTCAGCCTGCCAGGATATAAACCGATATACTCAGCCTGCCAGGATATAAACCGATATACTCAGCCTGCCAGGATATAAACCGATATACTCAGTCTGCCAGGATATAAAGCGATAGACTCAGTCTGCTAGGATATAAACCGATATACTCAGTCTGCCAGGAGCAATGTGCATCTGGTTGTTATGGCCTTGATTGATGACATCGCTGCCACATCCTGTTGCCACAGCAAAGCAGGACACCAACTAGTGGACCACAGATGGACGGTGCAGGCTCAAGTAGTTTGAACATGCTTTGCAATAAAACAGCAACTTAAAATGGAGATTTATAACATAGTAACACAGTTACATATATAGTTAATGTGGTTAAAAAATCATATTTATCCATGAAGTTCAACCAGGGGATGGGAAACATCATGTCAGTAGATACATTTCACATACCCACTAATACTCATTAATATTTAGCTCTTGAAAAAGCATCTACTCATTTTTGAAGCTCCTAGGGTAGGCTATTCCACAGATTCACAGTCCTTACAGTATAGAACCAGCACCTTGGGTAGACTATTCCATAGGTCACAGTCCTTACAGTATAGAACCAGCTTCTTGAGTAGGCTATTTAACAGATTCACAGTCTTTACAATTTAGTACCAGCTCCTGGGGTAGGCTATTCCACAGATTCACAGTCCTTACAATATAGAACTAGCTCCTGGGGTAGGCTACTCCACTGATTCACAGTCCATACAGTGAAAAATCTATGACAAGTCTTGAGATTAAACATCCACAGGATATTCCACAAATGTCTGATAGATACAGGTCCCACTTCTGGGAGCCCCACCTTTCTGTAAAACTCCCTAATGCCATGCTCAATACTGATTCTTGTGCTTATAGGCCTCCTAAGGCTCCAAGGCCCTGGTGTTACCACACCCTCTCAAGTTATGCCCCTGCTGCAATTGACTTCTACCTGATATACGAATAAAACATATTTCAATGAACTTGGCTCTTTCCATTATCTCAACCCAGGGCCGCACCTCTAATGAGGCGAGGTGAGGCGACGGCCTCAGGTGGCATCTTGGAGGGGGCGACAGCTTGGCCAATTAGATTTTTTATTTTTTTCTAAAATAGCGCAGGAGAGGGCTGCTCTAAAAACAAACCGAGCAGCCAGGTGGCCCTCTCCTGGGCTGGTTTCGAACTCTGCGGTTCTACTGACCGGTCTCTGCACTCACAGACGGATCCACCGTATTCTCCTCCTTCTGAGCCTCCTGTACCGGATAGATGCAAACATCTCCCTGAGTATCACAGCACCAGAACTGGCCACATGCTGCAGTGTGATCCGGACAATTGCTTTCCTTGGATGGGACTGTGCTGCTGAGCCGTTGCCTCTTGCAATCAGGGCACGCACTTGGTAAAGAAGCCAGTCCATTCAAGAAAAGCAAGTGTCCAGATCACACTGCAGCATGTGGCCAGTTCTGGTGCTGTGATACTCAGGACTAGATCGGCAGCAGATAAATCACTGGCAGATGCAGGGGCTGCTGATCGCTGCTAGTAAAATTTCCCCGACACACAGCAGCTTCCTGTGCCGCCCCTCCCCCTCATCCCAGCATCGGAGTGTGAGGGGAGACGTCGCTGCTTTCTTCACTGCCAGACAGAGCTGCAGATGAGTTTCCCCCATGTCCTGGGTACCCAGCAATACACCCAAAGATACGTATATATTCTTGGGTAAAATATGTATAAATGTGTATATTGTGTTTTATATACTGTGTGAGTCCTGTATGTGTGTAGATAGATGTGTGTGTGTGTGTGTGTGTCTGTTCTATATGATTGTATGTGTGTGAATAAATGGATTTATGTGTAGGTATATACAACATATCAATACTATCTCTTTATCTATCTATCTATCTATCTATCTATCTATCTATCTATCTATCTATCTATCTATCTGTCTGTCTGTGTTTGCTTCCATACATGTCTACCATTATACATACTATTTTATAATGTGATGTTTAGGCCTGATTCCCATCTGCATTCAGGGTTCTGTTCGGAGAGTCTGCTTGGGAACCCCCCAAACGGAATCCTATATGTATTAAAAAGCGGTAACCTTCAGGAAACCCATGGGCCCCATAGACTATAATGGGGTCCGTTTGGTTTCCGCACAAAAAAATGTGGAGAGAAAAGTGTTGCTTGCAGGACTTTTGTCTCCACATTTATCATGCAGAGAAGGGAACGGAATGGCCCAAATGCAGATGTGACCTGGGCCTCTGTATATTGAAATGTTAAAGGGGTTAGCCAGGAATTACAGGTAGGATAAGGTGCAAAATAAGAAAAAGAAAACCCGTACTCATCTGTCCCCGATGTCTCCCACGGCTGTCCGTTCCAGCGGCGGGGGCTTTGTCTGGCAGAAGTCCTTGCCGCACATGACTGCTGAGGCCGATCAGCAGCCAAAGGAAAGGGCACGTGACATCACAGGTAACTTATGTGAGACACCCTAGTTCCTTTCTTTAGGCTGCTGTGGCCCCTGATTGGCCTCATTGGTTACGTGTGGCAAGGACTGCCACTGGAGCAAGCCTTGGGGCGCCATTGGACAAGACAGGGGTGGAAGGACCAGGGATAGGTGAGTGTGGGTTTTATTTTCACCTTCCCCGGCCTCCTTGCTGAAACCTATAGTTCCTGAACAACAGGCCGGGGCCCCACGGGAAAAATCTTGGCATTTTACAGTCAGGGAAAAGTGAATGGAATTCAGAGTCAAGTCACAGCTGGAAGAAGTGGTCAAGGCGGTCCAAAGGGAAGAGACGGGAAATGTGGGAAGACGTCTCCTGTGAGTATTACTGCACAAAATATTACTGAATATTACTGCATTGTATTCACCCCCTCCCACACTGCCTGAGGTGGACGATCAAAAGATGAAAGATGAACAATTCCTCCCCTCACCCCCTGTATTCAGTCCGGGAGGAGGGGGCGTCTTTTGATCGTCCGCCTCAGGCAGCAGAAAAACTAGGTTCACCGCTGTCTCAACCACCAATGCCAACCAAGACGTGGTCCAAGAGGTTGAACCCACATCTATGGCACATCTTGAGGATACGTTATAAACCTCTATTATGGTACAACCTATTTACTTTTTTTGCTCTAGGAATCACTTTAGAATTTTCCAGTATAATATAAAGTACAATTTAAGCCAAATAAGTAAAACTGAATAAAGTTACTGTAGAAGTAGAAATTATTGTAACAATTATGTTACATAGCAAGATGAAATATCAAAAACAAGTTTGTCTGTGATAGATCCCAATTTGTTGCCGGAACTGTAGTCTGAATAAAAAGACTAAGTGCCAACAAATTCTCTCTTGCCAGCTTTCTTTCACACTGTTACACTTGACTCCAACTGGCTCATTTTCAACCATTTCCGATGCAGTTATTCCGATTCCAAATACCTGTTATAGACATTAATTCATCCATATTTATGGGGTTTGATTCCCTTTTTTGGTCATAACACAAATAGCATTCCAAAAAATGATGTATAAAATTGCAGATGATTATAGCGTATCCGGTGGAAGCCATAATGTAAGTGCTGATGTCTCTGGTAGGTTTGGCTTGGGTCCATAGCATAGCAACAATATTGGACTATAAAGGGGGACACCTGCAAAACTTCTTTTCTCTGTGTATTCTCCTTTTATTGCTAAATCATCTCTAGTACATTTTGTATTTCTTGCATGAATCAAAGCTATTGTTAACCTATCATTACTACCAGCATTAGGCCAGAGTTCGGCCAGTGCCTGTGGCCTGTAGCCTTTCCCCTGCCTGTGTGGTCCTCATCGCATCCTACTTTCAGTTTGTATTGATCTATATAACTATAGCTACTTTTAGATGTGATTTAGTTCTATGTTTCTGTTTCATGACTGCACTGGCGTAACTATAGAGGTCTCATTGGTTGCAGTTGCAGAAGCCAGGGGGGCCTACTGACCCTTAACACACTAGGGCTGGATAAACTTCTTGGATCTCCTTTCTGATTTCCTTTGATGGTTGGTGCTCATTGTAAATTTATTATCTCTGTCTTCTGGTGAGCTGGACTGAGAAGTTTTATGGTCCACAGCCTTCCACTGTCAGGAAGGGGAAAAATAACCTTTACATGGAAAAAATAGTAGATATTTAGCAGCTGTCAGGGTCTGGGGTTGCTAGGTGGGGTGGCATAGACACACAAGTCCAGTTTCTTTAGTCAAAAACAAAGGTAGAGTTTTATTTTTACTCAAAAATATAGTGCAGCAACAAAAGGAAACAATACAAAAATAAATACCTGCCCGGCTGGGCTCTAACTAATCATATAATAGGTTACCTCACCTAGAATCACAGAAACCAAAAGCCAGTGGAATCATTCAGGACACAGCTCCAAAAATATGAACTCTCTCTTTGGCTCTCCAGCCAAACTCTGCCAAAGTGTTGCTGCTGGAGCTGACTTCTTAAGCCTCCTTGATGAGGAGACTCTCAACAGCTGAGTCACTGCTGGAACATACCCAAAGTGTGGACTGGAGGGGGGGTGGAATGACAGGTCCCACTGCCAACCTACCTGCCATTACTAAAAATCCAGCCCAGTAACCGGAACTTTGAAATAACTCTCAGCAGACAATAGTTATCTGCTGAGAAATGTTCTTTGTAGAGTTTTCTCATCTCACCCACCTTAGTAGTCTGGGTGAGATGTACACCCCCTCCATTACCTGACCAGCCATTGGCTTACACAGCATATAGTCAAGGAGGGTTTATGTTGGGGAGGGATGACTACTATGTGGTTGACAAGTCTTGCCAAGATGAAGAAGGAAAGGGAAATGTAAATGTTGTATGTGTATAAATGCAACATAGCCCAAGCTGAGTTTTTGCAGCAGGGCCTGTGAGCCTCTAGTTAAGCCCCTGGATGCCTATGTAAGGTATCATGGTTATGCAATTAGTAGAGCTCTATTGGCTTTTGGCTGTATTATTGTAACGATAGTCAATGGGGGACGAGGACCCACTAAGTCACTGATGGACTTGGCCTAGAACTAAATCAATATTAACCCATGCAAGGCAGTCTGGCCTTTTTTAGGGAACCCTATATTGCTACCTTTGGCTGACATGTGGGATATAAGCAGTCTTTACTGAAGACAGAATGAGCAAGCGCATTCCAAAGCAGACCTAAAGAACCTCTAGACCTAATAATAGCCTAGGTCTCGTTATAAATCTAATACCCCCTGTGCTGAAATCTACCCAATAGCTGACATAGATCTCAGGCATCACATTGACCATTAAACCGGCATAAACTAAATCTGATGTGGATCGCGGCCCCGCACACACCAGGTCTCTTGCCATGCACCTGTCAGAAAAGTGGCAAGGGTGGCGTAGTAGAGAAGAAGTCCCAATTTTTGTGCAAAACCCTGACTTACATGGAAATTTGCAACTAAAATTAGCTCACACACCATGATAAGCCCCCCCCCCCCTTTATTTCTATCACTTTTCATTCCATCTGAACATTAACAATGAAAATATTGAAGTAATGTTCCATAAATATTACATGGAATAGAGTTTCGTTAACATTAATGTGATGGATATCAGCTCAGGATTATGTGCCATGTAGAAGGCAGGAGGTGCACAGTCTATAGAGATACATATGGCTTCCATTTAGATTTTAATAGGCTTTAACATCTCAGCGGGGGTGTAAATTCAATATCTTCCTCTCTGGATTTATTTCTTTGCTTATCTTCCAGGATTATGAATGAACATAAATATTAGTTTCCAAAGCAAACATGACTTAGTGCGAAAACTTCACTGTATCTTCTGCTTCACTGAGTGCACAATAGTTATCGCCACCAAGAAAAACTGTATGATTTACAACGTACAAATCCTACTATAAGTTACTCAGCTGCTGAACATAGCGTACGCTATATACAGTATATATATATATATATATATATATATATATATATATATATATATTACAATTCCAACCCAGATCACTTGCCTAGGATATAACACAGCTCTGTCTACTGTGCAGTGGCCGGGAAAGGTACTGCAGCTTTTACCCATTATAGGGGTTGTCTGGAATAAAATGAGCTTTCTAATATAAGTTACTCACCCCCCTTTCCTTTGCCTAAACTACTTAGGTCAACAAAAATCTATATTTACTAATATCGCTGGGGCTGTCATGTATCCACCCCAGGCACATTTATCTATTTTCCAGTGATGTTCTGTTTCCCTGTTTCCAGAAATGGAATGCCACCAATATTAACCCACCAGCCCACTATACTTAACTATCTTCTGGTATGGATCTTCTGGGCACACTTGTTCTGGTCAGCCTGCACCTCCTCTTCTTGACATCTGCCAGCCACCCATGCCTGTGTAATAAAACCGGAGTGCCCAGAACAAGTGAAGTCCCATGCCGAGAAGATCCTGCCCAGAAGACAGGTAAGTATGATCAAATGGGGGACGTTGCACTAGTTAGTAAGGGCTAGTAGTGGGCGGGCTAGCTAGGGAAACAGGGAGGGGTGTGAGTGAGAGGGAGGGGGAGGGAGTCTGCTCTGAGTGAACTCTAAGGCATCATGGTAGTTGTAGGAAAACAGAACAGGAAGATGCCCATGTAAACAAATTCAAAAATGCCAGGAGCTCACAGAGATACCCAGAAATCACTCAAAACACTGCTAAAGGTATTTGGTTGCACTTATTAACCTATTACACAGAATATCATATCACACATAATACAGTATATACTGTAGATACAACTGTTTAACTATTGTTCCATGTCACTAGTTGGTTCTTCAGATTTGGTAACTACTAGAGATGAGCGAACACTGTTCGGATCAGCCGTTCCGAACAGCACGCTCCCATAGAAATGAATGGAAGCACCTGGCACGGCGACCGGCCGCCGGCAAAGTGTACGTGCCAGGTGCTTCCATTCATTTCTATGGGAGCGTGCTGTTTGGAACGGCTGATCCGAACAGTGTTCGCTCATCTCTAGTAACTACGTCATTGCCGTTGCAGCTCTTTGTGTTTTATACAAGAATAAAACCCTCATGTTGGGATGGATTAGTCAATATATTAATTCTGTACACACAGTCATTTCATCTGAGTGGATAATATAAGCCTATTAGGAGGAAATCAAAGTAAATGGATGCTCTGGGGCTGCGGTATTTGACATATGAAGGACAACCTTATGTACAGCTGTAACATTTTATTCTTTCTCGGTTTCTCCTCCACATTTCACCGTACTTAAAGGAAATTAGATTATATAAAAGGTTCTACTTTTATGTTCCAGAAGCTGCACCATTCCTATCCATGAGCTGTGCCTGGTATCGTTGAGCTGCAAAACCCAGAGCCCATAAGCAGACATAACCCATGCTTAAAGGGGTAGTCCAGGGAGTTGTTTTATTTAATACAGTCCAGCGGAGGGGGCTACAATCACCAAATCTGCCTTCAGTTTACTTGTACTTGGGCCATATCTAGTAACAGAGCCTATGACGGGTAAGAGACAATGTGAGCAGAACTGAATGCCGCAAGGAGCCGCAATAATGTATTCAGAGGAAATTAGGCAAGTGTGATGTTCAGCTATGTATGTGTATATGCATAGCAGAATTATCATTGGTGCAACTGCACAGGCAGAGACATCAACACAGCTTAAAGGTGTTTTCCGGGCAGAAAATATTTTTTTAAGAAAGGTGTGTTAGTGCTAGTAATGGGTTGATAAGTACACCCATAAACCTTTAGTAGTGTTTGGGGTGATTTCTGGGTGTCTGTGGGAGCTCCTGGCATCTTCTGCATTTGTTTACTTGGTGTAACTTCCTGATGTGCAGCTTCCTGTGTAGCTTCTACACTAGTTCCCTCTTACTCAGCCTCCTCCTCTCTCACTTGTTACACTCCCCTTCCTGCCTCACTAGCCTAGCTATCCAATCCATTCCTAGTTACTCCCACCCTCCCCCATCTCCCTAGCCTAGCGATCCTGCCCATTAATTGCCCTTTCCACCCTCTCCTGTTTCTGTAGCTAAACTATTCCACCCAATTCTAACAGAGATGAAGAGGGGAGGAGCCATTCCGGACACAGGAAGCCTTGGTAAGTATTGATGGGGATGGGTAGGGGAAGAGTAATGGTAGCATTCCATTATCAGAAAGTGGTCACATGACCAGTCCAGGGATAATTATAGATAATTATAGATATTTTTTTTTAAATTGAAGTAAATTAGAAGTTAGGCAGAGGAGGGGGTTTAGTTTAGGGGCTAATTTTTAATTTATCCTGGACAACCCCTTTAACAACAACTTTCTACTGTCCATTATGGGTAGACTGTTAGAGAGACATATAGTAGTTCGCTGTGCTGAGCTATTGAAAAACAAAGGGCCAATGACTGTTGATGCACAGGGACCCTCAGTTGTCTATGTCCACCGCTGGTTTTAACGTGTCTGCTCCTTTTATTCTTGGAGAATATTAGCCACTGCCAATGGTGTCTGGTGTAAACTTATTCTGCTCTTCGTATTGAAAACACATGCATGCTTGTCTAAGTCCAGCATGCATGTGTATGGAGACCAGGACCAATAGCCGTCTGTCTAATGAGCCCTTGGTGACACAATTGCAAGGGTATAGCTGGCCAGGGGCGTAACCACTGAGTTAGCAGTGGTAGTGGATACCACAGGGCCCGGGACATTAGGGGGCCTGCTCGGACCCTTGGCAGGGTTAGTCAGGGTTTTCAAAGTTTGCCAGGGGGCCCCGCCATTCCTAGTTATGCCACTGTGGCTGGCCTTAGTCCTTGTAAGAAGCTGTAGTATAGTAAGTACAGCCCGATCAATAGGACGTCTGGAAGTGAGAAGCCTTTACACTACTTTTCCTGCTGTCACCATTGATGTGTTTCCGAGTTTATTACTTTCTATATGTTTACCCCTCGAACCATAAAACTACTATTGTGAGGACGCTCAGATGTTACTAGAAATCCAGGCTGTCTGAGCAATGTCTGCAGCCTCCTGGCAAATCAAACGTTGAATGATCAGCTATAGATCAGGGCATACTACATTATAATATCTCACTGTTACCCCAGGTCCGGACACTTTCAGCTTTGTGTATTTGCCCAGTTATATTCTGTCTCTGGCTTTGGTGATGGGGAAGCATAAGTAAGCAATGCAGCGTTCCCTGTACAAAATACTTTCATGTGTCTCAAAGGAATTCCGGATTCCTGCACAGCATAAAAACGTGAAGAATAAAACCACCTATAAGATCCTTGTTGCTTCTGCAGCTAACAAACACCTTCATATCGAAGTCTTTCTGGTTTAGATCAGACTGACATTTATGCTCGAAGCAGATTGTAAAACATGCAAAGAAACTGTGTCAAGTAGGTAATGAAAACTTGTAAGATGAAACTTGGCTCAGAAAGTGTTCAGAGCAAAATGGATAGTTTCTATGGTTACACTAAATATGCATTGTTATATATGTGTGATAATATGGCCAACATGGGAAGCAATGAGACAATTCCACCCCTGAAATAGTCTATATAGAATAGGTAAGTTATTGGGGTTAACCACTGATATGCAATTGGGGGGGTGGGGGGTGCTCTTGCTAAAAGTCATTGGAGTGAATATGCCTGTAGTATTACTGGTGGGGATGTTTTTGAATTGTGATAAAATATCACCAATTTTTTTTTGAGGGGGCCCTAATAAATTTTCGTAAATTAGCACGCATCGAATAGTAGTTGTATTATAGACGTATAGTATCTGATGCAGATATCTGATGTACAAAGCATGTTGCAAGTCACAATTTTTGGTGCACAATGATTTTTTTTTTGCATGCAAAATACTACTTTTTGTCTTTTGGGTCCTTTTCACCACTCCTGTGAAAAAGAGGGTGGAGTGGGGCAAGAATCACTGGCACGAAACTGACTGTAAATCTAGATTCTGCACACTGGACCTCCTAAGTCGCATTGACTCTTAAGAATTCTAGAACATCTCACGTAAGCACACAAATCGATTACGACTGGAGCACAAATTAATAAATTGGAGCCATAGAGTCTCGGTGAAGCAATATATTCTCCCCTAGAAACAACAAGGTAGGTATTAGTAAACTGGTTTAGCCAAAATTTTGGCTCAGTTTGCCATAAACCAATATACATGCCTTGTGCCGGACTTATTGTAAGATACTATGACTCCAGCAGATTAACCCCCTGGATTCAATGATCAATGGCAATTACGGCATCCAGAGGATACAGGGGCAAGATTGCTCCATCCCTCTGGCATCTTTTTGTGGGGGATCTGAGTGGTATTGCAGTACATTGCACTGGGAATCTGAGGTCCCAGGTTCAAGTCCCCTTGTGGGACATATCAAAAGTTTAAAAAAAATTAAAAAGGTTGAGTTTTGGAAGACAGGGAGGAAAACTATAAATGTACACACTACCTTGCATCCTTAAGGGGTTAAGGCACACAGAGGTACACCATTGGAGGATAGTAAACACAGAATTAGTTCATTTAGTTTCAAACATGGTCATGTGCAGGACATCTCATAATATCCTTTTAGGCACGCGTTATGTCAACTAGGACCCATTGGTTTTGGGTTTCAATGGAAAACCCATGATCAATATGGAGACTTATTTACGGCACTACTTTGCCATGCTAATTTTACATAGTAACTTGGTAGATGAGGTTGGATGAAGACATCAGTCCACCAAGTCCAACCTATAACCCTACAAGCCCCTACAGTGTTGATCCATAGGTAGGCAAAAAAAAAAAACATGAGGCTTATGCCAATTGCCCCATTTACATATTCTATATTTATATACTTGTATAAGACAAAATTGTAAGCAGATGGGTTTGACTTACTATGTCAAATTTTTGAGAATCGGGCAAATCCATATGAAATTGATCTAAACAGATCACTGCAGTATATCCTATATAACTGGAGGCTATGATGGTAAATGTGTACTGCTAAAATTCATTACATTTTGGGGGTTACTATACACGTATGTGCTATGTATACTAAGAGAAGAAGGATTTTTATAATGAGACTAAAAGAACCCGGGTCTTGTTCAGAATTTGTAGTCAAGCAGGTACATTTTTCCCTTGAGTTCTTCCCGGCTATAAAACTCCAAGTAGTGTGATGAATGAGATTTTTGGTTCAGGCACTGGATGCTCTGCTCTTAAAGACTGAAGAAATGTAACCCTGTGATACCGAGCATATGCGGATTTATCTTCTTCGTGGACACCAAATTATCACAATATGCCAGCGTTGGGCTGAAAAATGCCATTTCGGAGAATGTCAGGACAGACTTTGCAGAGGAGGTTGTAAGACTGTTGGCAGAAAGCAACTCTATATTTTAAGACAAAAGCAATTACAATGTTTTCTTTCAGAACCTTTCAGAGCACTTAACACAAAATACTTCCAAACACAACATGGAGTAAATGACAAAGTGATGTCCGAGGCAGCAGAAGGGATATTCTCCCCAAAAAGCACAAAATCGGAGAACAGGTGTTAATTGGATTTGACGCTCCTGACATTTATCTATCGTGAATCTGTAATAGAAATAATAGGATCTGGGGGTGTAAATTTTGTAGGAATGAAATTGCAGAATTTGTTTGTTACAGAATTAGTTATGCAAAAATGATAACTTGCAAATTAGAATTTGAAGACTAGCCCTGTCCATATGCCTTATCAGAGCAGATGGAGGTTATAGAGAGGACAATCCTGGATAGATCTAGGAGCTCCTTATCACTGCTTTCTTGTTTCTTTCCACCAATCTGCCCCTGGGTTATACTCTTGCACATACTTTGGGTCTGTGACCCCAGACTTCAACCAATGCCCAATTGTTTCAGGCTATGTAGGGGTCCTTCCAACATAACTCTATCCTAGGCATTAATTTAGTTTCACACTACTTCAGTGTTTGTGTTCCTGACCTCATTCTTTTGTCTATAACATGCCCTGACCTTTGACTTTGGCTGAACTCCACCTGCCCTGAACTACGTTCTTTCACACTAATTCCTGTCTAAAACTTTTGTTCTGTAATTCACAAATTCCAGCTTGTTTTTGTGTTGGCCATTACTAAAGGAGACTATTTCAGGAGTAGAAATCTGGGTAATCTATGTGTGAAAATCTTTACCTCCTTGCTGGGCTTGGGGGTAAACAACTCACAATCTCTTAGACTACAGTCCCTGATTTATCTCTAATCCAAATCTGTAAATTTCTCGTGAACCTAAATTCCAGTTGGCATATGCCACACCTTGGCTATACAGTCAAGAAAAATTTGATACAGAAAATCACGTGTTGCTGCCTGAAAGCTTGAGATGGGTGAAACAAATTTGTTTCGAGAATATTTCACCAGGTAATTCTATTTCCTGTAATCTCCTGCTACCTGCCCACACGTAACCTCAGATCCTCCAATGACCTCCTACTCCGCTCTTCTCTCATCCGCTCCTCACACAACCGCCTCCAAGATTTCTCTCGTGCATCCCCCATACTCTGGAACTCCTTACCACGCCACATAAGACTGAGCCCCACAATCACAGGCTTCAAGAAGGCCCTGAAGACTCACCTATTCAGGAAGGCCTACAACCTCCAATAACACTATCACCTCACCGCCATCTGTACAGTCTCCCCCTCTCCTTCTGTCTCTATCCCCCTTCCCTCATAGATTGTAAGCCTCGTGGTCAAGGCCCTCTACCCCATTGTGCCAGTTGGTCACTGTTAGTATTATATCTACCTGTAATTTTTGTGTATTGTATGTAAACCCCCAAATGTAAAGCACCATGGAATTAATATAGTAATGTAAAGCACCATGGAATTAATGGTGCTATATAAATAAATAATAATAATAATAATAATAATAATAATAATATTTCAAACTAGAGGTGCTAATATTATACTTTGAGGTCTACTGAACAGGTGCAGGGGAGGTGCAGATGTTTGTCTGATGTTTGTACCCCCATGTCTTTGATTCAACACTATGATATTGATATGCCCAATGTGTCTACTTTGGCCACCAATCTCAGTCAAGAGACTGGAAGACTGGATATAATAATATATCCATAATACCATCCTCCCTCCATTTTAGCCAGTTGATAGAAAAGATTAAAAATAAGGGTCCCAAGGAGTTGATGCCCAATACTAGCTAAATGAAATGATGACTAGCAATATCTGAAGACTACTTCACTGTGAACTCTAGCATCCTCCTGCACTCCAAAAGCAAAGAACAATTTCTTAGAGATACAATAAGTACAAAAGATGTCGTAGGTAATAGCCATTGCTTGAGAAATAGTCCTTGAATGTCTATGACCTGCATTTAACAAAACTTATTCTAATATCCCAGTAAGTTCTTATTAGTTTATCAAAGAGCTGAAAACAAGCCTACTGCATTTCCTTCCATTAATGTCCTTTTCCTAAATGAAGGGAACATATGTGCAGTGTCTCCAATAGGGCCACTGCTAGAGACTAAACTGTTATACTAATGTATACTAGACAGAAGAAACGCAAACAGCGGCACCACTTTTTTTAGAAAAATTGACCAAAAACATGCGGCAATCTCAATAGTAAATTAACGCCTTTCTCAACCCAAAGACATTATGGGGAGTAACACTGGGTAAAAACACACCCCAGTGAATACATGGTTGGGTGCTCTCTGTTATGAAGTAGAAAAAAAGTCCAGAAATTTGTAAAAACGTAGAAAAAAGCAGGGCACTCACCAACCAGCAGATAAAACTTGACAAAATTTTATTTCATTCCTTTAAAAAAACATCGTGGCACTCACATATGGGATTAGATATAGATGAGACAAGATATAGCAGAAGCGACAATCGTTTGGTGCATGTTGCACTTCATCAGGGCACAAACGTATGTTCCTGAGATATTTAAGGGTTCTTCCACTGTACCCTATAGGAAGGTTCCTGGGCAATATGTTTCGATCTTGTTGGTTCCCAGTAAAGGCATATGACCTGTACCCATTTAACTGACTCTGAACCTGATCTACCTACCTGGACCTCTGCAAGACTACTGTAGACTAGTCCTAGACTTCCTGGACCTGGTGGTCTCCTTTAGTGAATATAGATCTCCATACAGTGGATAAAGTTTAAAAACCAGGGGACCATTTATGAATTCAGGAGTAGCCCTAAGTAAATTCTGTTGGGTGGTAGAGTGGATGACACTCAATGCGTTCCATGCCACTTATCTCAGAAGAGCTCAAGTAAGGAGGAAAAAAGAAAGAAACATCTCTACCCAGTCATGAATTCTGGGATTCCTCTAGTGACACATAAGAGACATGAGACGCTCAGTAGTTTACCTAATGGATCTCTTAAGATCATCAGAGTCAATGCCATAAAAGCAGGGGCAATCTTTACATTAAATGACCTATTTACCTGGATTTGTTGCATATTATGGATTATATTAACACTGGGTTGCACTTTATGTCTGAGACCATTCAATAAACTTGTAATTTAATTACAACAAATCCATTTCATTTCGATTTCAGTTAATGGAGGAGCCAGATGGGAAAACAATATTATTATCCTCTAGGTATTTATTGCAGCTTTGATATATCCAGTGTTCATATAGTAGCTATAGGAATCCGTTACATATCTGATTGGTTAATTGACTAATTCAGAGATATAGTAGAGCTGAGTTTGCCCTTTGTTGCCATGTAGTATTATTTTACAAATTGGGAGTGGTTTCCCATGAACCCTGGTAATGCAGATTTTCCGGAGGGTGGGGGTGGATTTTGGATATCATGGAGTCACCTCTGATCTTAACTGGAAGCAAGCTGTAAGATTTATTTTCATCAAATGAATTCATGTGCAGCATATGATTAAACAAACAGTATATTGTACATGTTAATATTCCAGTTCAATATTTTCAATATAAGATTATTTTAATTTTTGCCTAACTGCTTTTCATGAGGAGCCTATTGTAGGACTTGTTTTTTGTGGGATTAAAGGTGTTTTTTTAATGCATTATTTGGAAGGTTCATATAGATTAGAAGTCAATATACTTGTACAGATGTGTCCACCCCTATCTTTAAAGAGGGGGTCCAAGGTGTTTTATGTTACCCACTGGCTCTGAGGATTTTTCATACTGGACCTGGGGGGTTCTGCAATGGCTCAGATCAAATCACAAATCACATGATAGAATTCATCACCTAGCCCCAGGTTGATCCACCTTCTCAGTCCTCTTCCATTGTCACCTTTAGTTACCAGTGCCATGGGGCTGGAAGATTATATACAAAGCCAGTCCCTACAGCATAGGTAACTAGTGGTGAAAAGGAGGAGGTCGAGGGGCCACACGGTGGCTCAGTGGTTAGCACTGCAGCCTTGCAGCACTGGAGTCCTCGCTTCAACTCCCGCCATGGGTGAAAAAACATCTGCAAGGAGTTTGTATGTTCTACCCATGTTTGCGTGGATTTCCATCCCATATTCCAAAGACATACTGATAGGGAAAAATATACATTGTGAGCCCGATGTGGGGCTCACAATCTACAAAAAAAAAAAAAAAAAAAAGAGGAGGTCAGGCTACCCAATGGTTGGGTGCTGGTTCAATTCATGTTGCATGGAGTTGGAACCAGCTGGTAACTCCCAGGTCCAGTCTGAAAAACCTTAGCGCAAGTGACTGAAATAAAACTTCCTGGGGAACTCCTTTAATTTACACAATATAACAAAACAACATCATCTTGAAAAGCTTATCATCTAGTAGCGCACCTATCCTGATGAGCATACAACATGAGACTCCGATCATTTTATAGATAATCCTCTTGGCTTTCTCATATACAAATTTGACTAACAACCATGTAGCATATAATTAGTTATGGAGATTGTTGTCATTTAATTGCATTGTTACTGTTTTGCTCCTGGTAGTAGAAAAGCTTTTCCTTCTTGTAACCTACAAATTACAACCTTTCCTCACATTCCCTAATAGCTCACTGTCTTATTAGGTGATTTCCTAAGTGAAGGGCCACTGGTCCAAATCGAGGATCAGCCATGAAGAAGGTCTTCCCAGCTCATCGAAAGTAGTCTCTGAGCCCAAAAAATTGCCTCATGTGAGTGCCATGACAGATGGAAGAATACAAAATGAAGTCCATCCATCTGTCCACTCAAAAGCTTAGAGTTTTACTAGCATGTTGTGACATTTTGTTGAATTCATTCAAGATAAATTGGAATCCTGAACCCATCTGGAGATGAGTTAGGTGTGAACACATCTGTAATGTCATATAACTGAAGGTTGAGCACAGTACAAGGGACAGGCCATTTGTTAAAGCACAACTAAGTATGTTGTAAGAGGCAGGATAACTGAATGGAACTGGAGACATTTTTAGTCCTCATCTACCAGTGAATCCTAGAATTGGCAAATGCATTAGTCTGGGGGCAATTGGTATTCAAAGGGAGCCCTGTCCTTCTCCAGAGACCATGATTGCTACTGATCTCAGCGCTGATTATCTTTAATCTAACTTATTTTTGTGGGGGGAGTGAATGCCAATCATAGCCATGGGCATAGGAACCCTGCCCGCGAGCTCACTATCCTATTATGCAAAGAAGAAAGATTTGTCTCAGCCCGTATTACAAAAATGATAAATGTCTCTTACTGTTAATGCAGGAGTAGTAGGTGCTTGTAGTCATCCGGATGCCCGGGACGTCATGTCCGGCACAGACACAATAGAAGCAACAAATTGAAGTAGTCTCAGCACGCCGGATGATACGTTTTCTTAAAAAAAATTCCAAATTTTATTGTGGAGACATGCTCCAAGTTAAAACATTATGCTAAGTTGCTGGTGTATATTTGCCTTGGTTGTATAGCTCTATCACCTGTTGTATAATCTTGTCTTGATTTAAACTTCCGTCCAAGTGCAGACGGGAGGGGTCCTGTTTTTAACTTTACCTTTTAGTATATATATATGATAAGCACATACTTGCAGACTAAGCCATGACCTAAGGGTCATATCCCCGAAACGCGTAGGCTTATTCGTCCTTCTGTCCCGTCTGCACAAGGACATATCCATCGACTGCTTTTCCAAGAACAATATATATATATTTTTAACTTGGAGCATGTCTCCACAATAAAATTTGAAATTTTTTTTTAAGAAAACGTATCATCCGGCGTGCTGAGACTACTTCAATTTGTTGCTTCTATTGTGTCTGTGCCGGACATGACGTCCCGGGCATCCGGATGACTACAAGCACCTACTACTCCTGCATTAACAGTAAGAGACATTTATCATTTTTGTAATACGGGCTGAGACAAATTTTTCTTCTTTGCATATATTCGTTTTCCGGTTTAGTCTACGTGCCCTGCCCTTTTCTTTCTTACTCTATTTTTATAATACTTGTGCCACGTGGTTGTAATTTATAGCAGGAATATTATCCCACGGTTTGAAAAATCTTTTGGAAAAGTGAGTTGCATTTAAGAAATATATAACAAATATAGAACATTGTTCTTTAATCTAAAAATGGATATGAGCTTGGATGGTGATAGAAACAAAAGACTGGCAGAGCTATTTGGTCCCAATAGGGACACATCACAACATGGAGACAATATTACCACACTGTTATACAAACTCAAAACAGTGTGGTCAAAAGAAACCCGCGTATGGTGGGATTATAAGACATTATCTTCTTACATTGACAAAAACATGATCCCTAGGGGCCTTAGAATCAAAAAATTCCCCACCACAGACTATGGATCTGAATTTCAAGTGGAATGGGAAAATGTCTTATCTGAATGTTCCATTAAACTAATGAAATTAATTATCAACCAGGAGGAGAAAAAACTTGCCGACCTTAAACAAGAGATTGAAAAACTTAAAGAGGATCTTGCACCTCATTCAGACAATACACAATATAAAGAAAAATGGCAAAAACTTCAGCAAGAAATGAAAGATTTAGAAAATATGATCATAACAACTAAAAAGAATAAACTTGAAAGAGACATAAAAGATTATGATTCCGGAGCGGTTTACAATTGGAAGGACAATAGAACTTTTACCCCTAAATCTATTCTTAAAAAAAAGAACACATGGAGAAATAAAAACAAGGATCAGGAGCCTTCTACACGGAGAGTCTCTTTCAGCTCCTCGGATAGAGAAAGTGAAGCACCTGATACAGATTCTTCATCTTCTTTTTTATCTCCCAGTATAGCAGTATAGCATCACGAACACCAAACCCGAAAGAAAGAAAAAGAACCATCGCGGGGGCAGGAAACACAAAAAGAGACATGTACTATCGCACCCGCAGCCACCAGAAGAATTAAACCAACAGATTGATTTGGGACATAATACTAGTTTTGATAATTTTTCAATAAATAATGATGCAGCACAAACAAAAAAATTCAGTGTTTTAAATTTGTCATGTTTTCAATTATCTAACACCTGTTACAAACTACTTAGTAAGGGTTTAGGATTTGTACCATCCGAAAGATTTAATTTATTTTATACACTATTAGATGTAAATAAATTTGTTAGAGCCCTTACTATAAAACGCCATTTTTTTTGCATATAAATCAATTGAAACTCCCACAGGCGAGGACAAACTAAATGAAGTAAATGAATTCAGAAAATTATCTTTCAAAGAACAACTTTGTTTGATTAATCTAAAATCATTAGAACTAGAGATGAGCGAACACTAAAATGTTCGAGGTTCGAAATTCGATTCGAACAGCCGCTCACTGTTCGAGTGTTCGAATGGGTTTCGAACCCCATTATAGTCTATGGGGAACATAAACTCGTTAAGGGGGAAACCCAAATTCGTGTCTGGAGGGTCACCAAGTCCACTATGACCCCCCAGGAAATGATACCAACACCCTGGAATGACACTGGGACAGCAGGGGAAGCATGTCTGGGGGCATAAAAGTCACTTTATTTCATGGAAATCCCTGTCAGTTTGCGATTTTCGCAAGCTAACTTTTCCCCATAGAAATGCATTGGCCAGTGCTGATTGGCCAGAGTACGGAACTCGACCAATCAGCGCTGGCTCTGCTGGAGGAGGCGGAGTCTAAGATCGCTCCACACCAGTCTCCATTCAGGTCCGACCTTAGACTCCGCCTCCTCCGGCAGAGCCAGCGCTGATTGGCCGAAGGCTGGCCAATGCATTCCTATGCGAATGCAGAGACTTAGCAGTGCTGAGTCAGTTTTGCTCAACTACACATCTGATGCACACTCGGCACTGCTACATCAGATGTAGCAATCTGATGTAGCAGAGCCGAGGGTGCACTAGAACCCCTGTGCAAACTCAGTTCACGCTAATAGAATGCATTGGCCAGCGCTGATTGGCCAATGCATTCTATTAGCCCGATGAAGTAGAGCTGAATGTGTGTGCTAAGCACACACATTCAGCACTGCTTCATCACGCCAATACAATGCATTAGCCAGTGCTGATTGGCCAGAGTACGGAATTCGGCCAATCAGCGCTGGCCAATGCATTCTATTAGCCCGATGAAGTAGAGCTGAATGTGTGTGCTAAGCACACACATTCAGCACTGCTTCATCACGCCAATACAATGCATTAGCCAGTGCTGATTGGCCAGAGTACGGAATTCGGCCAATCAGCGCTGGCTCTGCTGGAGGAGGCGGAGTCTAAGATCGCTCCACACCAGTCTCCATTCAGGTCCGACCTTAGACTCCGCCTCCTCCGGCAGAGCCAGCGCTGATTGGCCGAAGGCTGGCCAATGCATTCCTATGCGAATGCAGACTTAGCAGTGCTGAGTCAGTTTTGCTCAACTACACATCTGATGCACACTCGGCACTGCTACATCAGATGTAGCAATCTGATGTAGCGGAGCCGAGGGTGCACTAGAACCCCTGTGCAAACTCAGTTCACGCTAATAGAATGCATTGACCAGCGCTGATTGGCCAATGCATTCTATTAGCCCGATGAAGTAGAGCTGAATGTGTGTGCTAAGCACACACATTCAGCACTGCTTCATCACGCCAATACAATGCATTAGCCAGTGCTGATTGGCCAGAGTACGGAATTCGGCCAATCAGCGCTGGCTCTGCTGAAGGAGGCGGAGTCTAAGGTCGGACCTGAATGGAGACTGGTGTGGAGCGATCTTAGACTCCGCCTCCTCCAGCAGAGCCAGCGCTGATTGGCCGAATTCCGTACTCTGGCCAATCAGCACTGGCTAATGCATTGTATTGGCGTGATGAAGCAGTGCTGAATGTGTGTGCTTAGCACACACATTCAGCTCTACTTCATCGGGCTAATAGAATGCATTGGCCAGCGCTGATTGGCCGAATTCCGTACTCTGGCCAATCAGTGCTGGCCAATGCATTCTATTAGCTTGATGAAGCAGAGTGTGCACAAGGGTTCAAGCGCACCCTCGGCTCTGATGTAGCAGAGCCGAGGCTGCACAAGGGTTCAAGCGCACCCTCGGCTCTGATGTAGGAGAGCCGAGGGTGCACTTGAACCCTTGTGCACCCTCAGCTCTGCTACATCAGAGCCGAGGGTGCGCTTGAACCCTTGTGCACACTCTGCTTCATCAAGCTAATAGAATGCATTGGCCAGCGCTGATTGGCCAATGTATTCTATTAGCCTGATGAAGTAGAGCTGAATGTGTGTGCTAAGCACACACATTCAGCTCTACTTCATCGGGCTAATAGAATGCATTGGCCAGCGCTGATTGGCCAGAGTACGGAACTCGACCAATCAGCGCTGGCTCTGCTGGAGGAGGCGGAGTCTAAGATCGCTCCACACCAGTCTCCATTCAGGTCCGACCTTAGACTCCGCCTCCTCCAGCAGAGCCAGCGCTGATTGGCCGAATTCCGTACTCTGGCCAATCAGCACTGGCTAATGCATTGTATTGGCGTGATGAAGCAGTGCTGAATGTGTGTGCTTAGCACACACATTCAGCTCTACTTCATCGGGCTAATAGAATGCATTGGCCAATCAGCGCTGGCCAATGCATTCTATTAGCGTGAACTGAGTTTGCACAGGGGTTCTAGTGCACCCTCGGCTCTGCTACATCAGATTGCTACATCTGATGTAGCAGTGCCGAGTGTGCATCAGATGTGTAGTTGAGCAAAACTGACTCAGCACTGCTAAGTCTCTGCATTCGCATAGGAATGCATTGGCCAGCCTTCGGCCAATCAGCGCTGGCTCTGCCGGAGGAGGCGGAGTCTAAGGTCGGACCTGAATGGAGACTGGTGTGGAGCGATCTTAGACTCCGCCTCCTCCAGCAGAGCCAGCGCTGATTGGCCGAATTCCGTACTCTGGCCAATCAGCACTGGCTAATGCATTGTATTGGCGTGATGAAGCAGTGCTGAATGTGTGTGCTTAGCACACACATTCAGCTCTACTTCATCGGGCTAATAGAATGCATTGGCCAGCACTGATTGGCCGAATTCCGTACTCTGGCCAATCAGTGCTGGCCAATGCATTCTATTAGCTTGATGAAGCAGAGTGTGCACAAGGGTTCAAGCGCACCCTCGGCTCTGATGTAGCAGAGCCGAGGCTGCACAAGGGTTCAAGCGCACCCTCGGCTCTGATGTAGGAGAGCCGAGGGTGCACTTGAACCCTTGTGCACCCTCAGCTCTGCTACATCAGAGCCGAGGGTGCGCTTGAACCCTTGTGCACACTCTGCTTCATCAAGCTAATAGAATGCATTGGCCAGCGCTGATTGGCCAGAGTACGGAACTCGACCAATCAGCGCTGGCTCTGCTGGAGGAGGCGGAGTCTAAGATCGCTCCACACCAGTCTCCATTCAGGTCCGACCTTAGACTCCGCCTCCTCCAGCAGAGCCAGCGCTGATTGGCCGAATTCCGTACTCTGGCCAATCAGCACTGGCTAATGCATTGTATTGGCGTGATGAAGCAGTGCTGAATGTGTGTGCTTAGCACACACATTCAGCTCTACTTCATCGGGCTAATAGAATGCATTGGCCAATCAGCGCTGGCCAATGCATTCTATTAGCGTGAACTGAGTTTGCACAGGGGTTCTAGTGCACCCTCGGCTCTGCTACATCAGATTGCTACATCTGATGTAGCAGTGCCGAGTGTGCATCAGATGTGTAGTTGAGCAAAACTGACTCAGCACTGCTAAGTCTCTGCATTCGCATAGGAATGCATTGGCCAGCCTTCGGCCAATCAGCGCTGGCTCTGCCGGAGGAGGCGGAGTCTAAGGTCGGACCTGAATGGAGACTGGTGTGGAGCGATCTTAGACTCCGCCTCCTCCAGCAGAGCCAGCGCTGATTGGTCGAGTTCCGTACTCTGGCCAATCAGCGCTGGCCAATGCATTCTATTAGCTTGATGAAGCAGAGTGTGCACAAGGGTTCAAGCGCACCCTCGGCTCTGATGTAGCAGAGCTGAGGGTGCACAAGGGTTCAAGTGCACCCTCGGCTCTCCTACATCAGAGCCGAGGGTGCGCTTGAACCCTTGTGCAGCCTCGGCTCTGCTACATCAGAGCCGAAGGTGCGCTTGAACCCTTGTGCACACTCTGCTTCATCAAGCTAATAGAATGCATTGACCAGCGCTGATTGGCCAGAGTACGGAATTCGGCCAATCAGCGCTGGCCAATGCATCCCTATGGGAAAAAGTTTATCTCACAAAAATCATAATTACACACCCGATAGAGCCCCAAAAAGTTATTTTTAATAACATTCCCCCCTAAATAAAGGTTATCCCTAGCTATCCCTGCCTGTACAGCTATCCCTGTCTCATAGTCACAAAGTTCACATTCTCATATGACCCGGATTTGAAATCCACTATTCGTCTAAAATGGAGGTCACCTGATTTCGGCAGCCAATGACTTTTTCCAATTTTTTTCAATGCCCCCAGTGTCGTAGTTCCTGTCCCACCTCCCCTGCGCTGTTATTGGTGCAAAAAAGGCGCCAGGGAAGGTGGGAGGGGAATCGAATTTTGGCGCACTTTACCACGTGGTGTTCGATTCGATTCGAACATGGCGAACACCCTGATATCCGATCGAACATGTGTTCGATAGAACACTGTTCGCTCATCTCTAATTAGAACCTATGACTACACAAGACAAACATATAGAAAGGGTTAAAGTCAACATCAAAAATCCATATTATTATCCTATAACTTCTAGAGTGCCTCCGCTGGAACAATTTCAGAACTTAGTGGAAAAAGATTTGATTGAACTACACCAAACATCTCGAGTAAAAACCCATAATCTTTCTTTACAAGAAAAAATATGTCTGAAAGAATTAGAGGATAACAAAGACATAATTATAAGACAGGCAGACAAGGGTGGGAACATTGTCATATTGAACAGCAAGGATTATAGAGATAGCATAATGGATACATTGCAGGACCAACATACGTATAGACGTTTACAAGAAGACCCCACACACAATTTTTCCATTATCTTGAATAAAATCTTAGAGCAGGGGGTTAACGCGGGTTTCTTCACTGAAAAAGAAGCAGAATATCTAAGCGTAAAAAATCCTATAACCCCCATAATACATGGGCTCCCTAAAGTCCACAAAGGAACACTCCCACCACCTTTAAGACCAATCATTGCTGGTATCGGGTCTTTAAACGAAAAAATATGTGAATGGGTTGATTCTATTCTGCAACCACTGGTAGCCAGGGTACCAGGTTTAATTAGAGACACCAATGATTTACTCAACATCTTTGAAAGTTTCAAATGGAAACCTGGCTACCAGTGGGTATCATGCGATGTGGTGTCATTATACCCTAGTATACCACATCACATTGCATTAGAAGCTTTAGCACACCACCTCTATCTCTATTCACATTACTCAGAAGACCTTAACGAGTTCATTATGGAAACTGTGGAGTATTTATTATCACATAATTTCTTTTTGTTTGATAACCAGTATTACTTACAGTTACAAGGAGTGCCCATGGGTGCTAAATTCTCACCCAGTTTAGCCAATCTAACCATGGCATGGTTCGAAGAACACTATGTTTATTCCACTAACAATCCCTGCATTTCTAATATTGAGTTCTATGGTCGTTATATCGACGATGTGCTGTTGATATGGTCGGGGGAAGCGCTGTCACCCTCCTCCTTCACCGATCATATCAACAGCAATACATGCAATTTAAAATTTACAACATATCACAACCATCATGAAATCAATTTTTTGGACGTTACCTTGGTGGGAGACCCTATACAAGGAAAAGTCATTTCTAAATTATACAGGAAAACCTCAGCGGGTAATACTACACTATACGCAACTAGTTGTCACCCTAATCACACATTAAAATCAATCCCTGTTGGAGAGCTCACTAGAGCTAGACGCATATGCTCAGAAGATGCAGATTTTAATGTGGAGTCTCAAACTATATGCACACGACTTTCTAAAAGAGGTTATCCACATTGGAACCTAGAACGTGCTAAAAAAATAGTTAAGGAAAAACAGCGTACATCCCTTCTACAAACTGCTACAAAAGAAACCTTTAAACAAAAAAATAAAACACGGGAAACTTACTTCTCTACCCCTTATAGCCAAGACTTTAATAACATTGTTCGTATTATTAAAAAGAATCTTGTCGTACTCAGACAAGATGATATTCTAAACACCATACTTACTGAAGGTTGTCACTTTGTAGCAAAACGTGGCAAAACCCTTGAAAATAGATTATCCCCAAGCTACTATAGCTCTCTTGCTTCCTCTTCAGGAGATGCCAATTACAGGGGCTTCTACAGATGTGGTGGTAACAGATGTGGGGTATGTCATTTTGTCAAAAAAACCATTTCCTTCTCAGGTTTCTATAGCACTAGAATATATTCCATAGGTGCGTTCATAAATTGTAACACAGACCGTGTGGTATATCTGATTACATGTGAAACCTGCAGATTGCAATATGTCGGATGCACCATACGTACACTTAAATCCAGAATTTCCGAGCATTTGAGAGACATCAACAACAAAGATATGGTTAGAAAATCAGGAGCCTCAAAACACTTCTGCGAAACACATCATGGCAATACATCTTCTTTTAAATTCAATGCCATTGAGGCTGTCAGTCAACCTCCGTGAGGAGGAGACTGGCAGCGTTTACTGTTAAAAAGGGAAGCTCACTGGATCTTTGTACTAAAAACCAGGTTTCCTTTTGGCATGAACTTTAGAACGGATATATCATATTTTTATTAAAAAACATCCACATTACTCCTATTATACAATATCATCAAGCCTTAAAATTTCTCGCATGCATATTTGTAATATTTGTAACATTATATGACATCCTTAGCAAGGGCATAACCATTGCGCATGTGTACTAGGCTGGTTTTGCCATCTTTGTTTGTTTGTCTGCATGTATACCGTTGGATGTGAAGATGTGCATGCGCAGTGCACATTGACTCGGACGCTGTGGGGTTGTCATTACGGAGTACTGTTTTTTTTTTTGTTTTTTGTTTTTTTTTTCTTGCAATAACATGAAGCTGTGTGAATTGGGCCCTAGCCACTGTTCTGAGAGGATATATACACCTGGGTACACTTTTAATCTTTGCATTACTTTTACATATAATATTACATTATCTCACTGGAAATATTATAGTGCATCATGGTTCTAAATAAAGAAGTATCATAAATCAAAGTAAAATAAAATAACATATATTATGTGTAGTGCGGAGCACCGCATTTGGTTTCTGGACACCACACAACGTAATGTGGATTAGGTACTTACTACTCATAGGGATTTCATTCATATCATCTACTAGGAAACAACCGCATAGGTGAATCAGTACATCATAGCACGCTCAGTGTGAATTGGATCCAACTTGTGTATAGGACTTTTCTAAACTTTCAAATATAGCTTCATTGTACATTAACGATATTGAGATAATTGGATTTATAATACAATGATATATAAAAAAAATCCAAAGAAAACAAGTTTTTTGCAAAAATATATAATTTTTTTTTTTTTTTTTTTTTGTTCTTTAAATTGTAATCTACATACTTATCTTAACATTTGGATATATACATATTTTTTGTTTCTTCATTATGTTGAGTTGCTGGTATATATTAGCCTTGGTTGTATAGCTCTATCACCTGTTGTATAATCTTGTCTTGATTTAACCTTCCATCCAAGTGCAGACGGGAGGGGTCCTGTTTTTAACTTTACCTTTTAGTATATATATATGATAAGCACATACTTGCAGACTAAGCCATGACTAAGGGGTCATATCCCCGAAACGCGTAGGCTTATTCGTCCTTCTGTCCCGTCTGCACAAGGACATATCCATCGACTGCTTTTCCAAGAACAATATATATATATTTTTAACTTGGAGCATGTCTCCACAATAAAATTTGGAAATTTTTTTAAGAAAACGTATCATCCGGCGTGCTGAGACTACTTCAATTTGTTGTCACTATCCTATTAATGCATATGACAATGAGCAAAGGGGCTAAGAACCAGAAAATGTAATTGGTGATCCCATTAAAACTTATTCTGAATGAAACCTCTTAAGTCCTAATTTAGGCAACAACAAAAAAAAGAATCACAAGCAAAGCAAATCGTATGTTATGGGAAGGAATGCAAATAAATGTGTGAATTATTGACTACAGTTTCCCTCTTTCAGCATCAAATGGGAAGATTTCAATGAAATTTAGAGCTTAAATTATTATATGCATTTCAGAACATTGCTGTATGGCATAAAACCTAATGAGCACAGATGTATTTTTAATGGGGCTTTTCAATCTCCATAGCTACTTCCTATTTAAGAAACCAAATTTAGAATTAGCATATTTAAATGGGAAGGTAAGAGTCTGAAAGACCTCTGAGAATAGACTCACCATCTAATTCTGCTGTTGCAAGTGCTTTCCTACAAAGGCCAATTTCATAGAAAGCCAATTAGCAAAAGTCTGTTTGTGAAACATGAAGGGAGACTCGTGCAAACAAATGCAGATGTTATCCTGGACATGGATAAATGGAGTCTGCTGCCAAAACCCAGCTCGGCAGATGAACAGGTTAGGGTCACAAGCTTGTTTTGCCTTGTGAATCGGTGCCTCCATTAGGGTCAGTTCACAAGCGTTTTTTTTGCAAACTGAAAAAATCTGCTTCCAGAATTAGGAAACTTTTTTGACATGGTTTTTGGCATGATGTGGTTTTTGACACTTTTTTTCTGTAGCACACTCTATGGACCTGGAAACTTCTATGTAAGGGTCAGTTCACACAGCGGAAAATGAAGAGGAAATTACTCATTTTCCACCATAGCATCCCGCTCCTGATTAGGCCCGGATGAATGAGCCTATCCAGGACGAAATTTCGAGTCACGGACCCTGCGGGTGGAATCCGCAGTAAGATTGAGCAGGACGCTTTTTTTTTTCACATCCTAATGTGATCTCTGCCTCCCATTGAAAACAAGGTGGATTTGGGAGGAATCTGCTCCGGATTCATGGGTAGAATCCACCCCCAAATACGCTGCAAATTCCTCTGTGTGAACTGACCATAAAAAAAGCTAGCTGTTTTTGACACAGTTTTTGCAAAAACACTTCGCCCACTCCCTTATTAGGGTAAGTTCACACAGAGTTTTTTGGTCAAGGTTTTGAGGCTCATTCTTCAGGTTGAGTCGCCTCACGATTCGACATGAAGAGACTCCCTCCTCTGGACCAGGCCTAATCCGGAGCAGAGAGCGAGGCTGGATGCCGATGCAGTGCAATGGCTTTCAGCCAACGCTACCCGTTTTTTTTGGATCGGAACCTGAGGCAGCCTCTGCTTCAGGTTCCGATCCAAAACAAAAACCCATGTGAACTTACCCTTACTGCTGCCAGGTGTTGCAGAAAAGAGGATACGGCAGAATCCGGCTTCACTGTCCTGTGCCGAACCTCTGAGGGAGTCGGATACAAAAACACTGCAGGAAACGTATTTTGATTTGGCTCCAGCCAAGGATTCGATACATTCCAGTGCAAAAACTAAAGCCAAGAACTGATCCTATAGAAAACTATGAGGTCCATTATAGTATTAGATCCCCTCCAGCTTGTGTGCATCCCAGCAACGTACATATGTGAACAGACCCTAAGTATGTAATGGTGGCTTACATGTTTTCCATTCTCTAATGGATAATCTTTCCTTTATCCATGTTAAGCCTCATTTACCACTTCTCCAACCAAGCATCTACCTTACCCAGATCCATTTGTAGGAAATGACCGTCCTATTCTAAGCTAATTACTTTATACACTTTATTATCATTTATACAAAGTGATATTTTACTTTACATTCCTAATGACAACCCTCTGACATTGGGAGATGTCCTCTAATACAGACGTCACTTTCACTACCTTTCCTCTTGGAAAAATAGAACAGATTTGGTTCTGCACCATGTGGAGATTTATAAGCCACATGTGTGTCAGGACATATGATATGAATGTTATCCTGTCAAATATTTTACTAGCTTGTAGCCATATTTTATTGAATTTTATGATTAAAAAAATTGAAATAAAATTCATGGAAAATAATGGTGGACACATCCGTAGTTGAGGGATCTGGACGGGAGACCCATCTTGAAAGCAGAATTTCTTAATATGGTATCTGATGATTCCTTATTAAGGGGGCTATTCAGAGAAAAATTAATGCTGAGGGCGGGTTCACATCTGCGCCCAAACTCTGTTTTCAGATTTCCGTCTTCTGCCGACAGTTGTGACGGTTGTGAGCTCCTGTGAGCATTTTGTGCTCTCCTCGGCGAACACAAAGTCGGATATTCAGGACTTTGTGTCTGCTTAAAAAACAAGGTTTTGCCGCCGAGAGCACAAAACGCTCACAGGCGCTCACGGCCGGACACTTTCCAAACCCATTCAAATGAATGGGTTTGAAGAATGATGCAGGTTTCTGTCTCCTGTCCAGTTTCGGGCAGGAAATGGAAACCTGCAAAACGGAGATCGGGGCGCAGATGTGAACCCACCCTTACCAGCATATTCCCTGCACTGGATAAACTCTATTACTAACAGATAGCCGGATCCACCTTTCCATAGTGCCACAGGGGAGGCTGGAAGTTTTGTTCCACTCTCCAACTCTAATATGACTAACTTTGCTCTACTCTAAGGACCTGCAGCCAGAGTACAGCCAGTGTGGCAGGAGAGGCAATGGACACTGACGTCCAGCACCCCACTGTGCCCTGCAAAGGTAATAATTGGGGCTCCCAATGACTTTGCTATTTATAAGAAATAAAGCTCCAGTGCAAAAAAATTCCAACAAACAATGTAACGTTTCTAAAATTCTTTGTCTTCTTCTTCTTAGGGGAAATTTACTAATCAAAAAATGTGCAACATTCACCAGTCTTGATGCACTTTAAACTGCAATGAAATTAAATTAAATGGAACATTTCTGGAAATCTGCATCCGGTATAGTGCTGCATATGCTTCACAAGCTATGTGACGTCACTTGACGTCACATGACATGATCGTGAGCCGGTCTGGGTTCGCGATACCTGCCAGTCTTCACTTGATGACCTATCCTAAGAATAGGTCATCCACTATAAAACCTGAAAAAGCCTTTATTGTGAATGGTGAATTTGTTAGGTCACTCCACTAATGCTATTTTCACACCTGCTTTTGGGTTTCTGTTCTTCGGGTCCACTTGGGGACCCAAAAAAACAAAAACCCAATCCACTTCAACGTGGTTACCTGCAGAAAACTGCAGATCCTATAGACTTTAATACGATCTCTGGAGAGAAAATTCCTGCTTGTAGGACTTTTCTCTCCGCATTTTTTAAGAGGAATGGGTTAACAATCCCCAAATGGAAGCTGTGGTGTGGAGCCAACCTAGTCTAAGGGTAGGTTCAGACCAGAGCTTGTATTCTGTCTGGAAGGAGTCTACATGGACACTCCCCAGACGGAATACAATCGCAATTGCAAGCGATCTACTGTCAAAGCACACGGAACCCATAGACTATAATGGGCTCCATGTACTTGCCGCGCACTGCCCGTGAACCAACCCTAAGCCTCCCGCCACCTATTATTGGAAAAGTGTTTAGACGAGCATAAAAAAACTAAAAGATTGCAAATATTTGCTCTAACAACATTTTTCAAGAGGGATGGTCAATGGAATCCCCGAATGGAAACCAAAGCCGGTGTGACCTTAGCCTAAGCCTCACCCAACCTATTAGAGAAGTGTGGATGTGATCATAAAAGCATAAAGAGATTGCATACTTTTGCTCAAAAACAGCATCATTTTGAAACTTTTGGTGCCATTTTTCCGGCATAAGAGTCTTAATGAGTCCTCTTTAAAGTTTTCATACCTGGTAAAATCCGAGCAGATGTATGTTGTCCCTGAAGATTGTTTAATACAAGTATAGTGTGATATTGTAATATTTTTCCTCATTACTTCTCGGTATGAGGGATTTTTTACAGCTCCGAGCTCACAGATTATATTTACCTACTGCAAGTAACTTGAGCGGTTCGGCCATGACGTTGGATCTGCTTTACTATTTAAGAAATTTATTTCAAGTCTTAGACTAACTTGATTTAAAGTTTATGGATCTAGGACAAACAAAGCCGAGCACGATATGTACAGAAAATAATAATGGCTTCTCCCTTTTCTCTTTGCATTAGAGATGTGTTCTCTTTTGCTTTGAAATACACAACTTCGCAGTATTTTTATATTGTCTGTATAGGCTTCTATACCCGAGGGGAGTAATTATCTGTACACCTATAAACTGCATTTCTTATATAATGAAATCCAACTTAATTGTTTTCTACAGTCTATATTTCAAGGCTTAAAGGGCTGTCCGACTCATTTTTTTTTTTCTTCCTGCTGCAGTGAAGATCACATTTCTTATTTTCTAATTGTCTTATGGTTACAGTTCTGCGGGGGTCCACATTTCGCAGCAGGTGTTTTTTCTTGAAGTGATGGCATTCTATTCGGCTAGTCAGTAGTGCAGCCACTCTACTGATGGAATGTCATCGCCGATGCTTTGTACGTGGGGGTCAGCTTTTCAGCGATGCCTCGTCTTGAGGCATAATATGTAGGAGTGGGCTCAGTACAGATTCATCATTCAGAAGCAGGCTCGCTCATCTCTGATGGTTCATTATGGGCAATCTACATTCTGACTGCCCCAGCTTACATTGCGTCTTTAATAGAGATGAGCGAACAGTAAAATGTTCGAGGTTCGATATTCGTTTCGAGTAGCCCCTCAATATTCGACTACTCGAATCGAATATCGAACCCTATTATAGTCTATGGGGGGAAAATGCTCATTTCAGGGGTAGGCAACATTCGATCAAATTATACTTATCAAGTCCACGAGTGAGGGTCGGGCTGAATCCTCCGAAAAGTCTTCTCAGTGCAGCGTCCCCGCGGCATCTTCCGGCTCTGAATTCACTCTGCCGGGCATCGGGCCTGGGCAGATCCAACTGCGCATGCCCGCACTACAAGCAGGCATGCGCAGTTGGCTCTGCCCATGCCCAATGCCTGGCAGAGTGAATGAAGAGCCGGAAGACGCCGCGGGGAAGCTGCACGGAGAAGACTTCTAAAGGTAGGAGAAGAACCAGCGTTGATTGGCTGACTGTATAGCATTCGGCCAATCAATGCTGGATCTGCATCGAACTTTTCCATTCGAATAGCGAGTGGTACTCGATCGAGTACGAGTATTTCAAATAACGTAGTATTCGATCGAATACCTACTCGATCGAATACTACTCACTCATCTCTAGTCTTTAACTTTGGTATTGAAATTCACGGATGATTAGGGTTGAGCCAATCTTGAGATTTCAGGATTGATTTTAAAATCTGATTTCCGATCATTTTCCTGCCTATCCCGATCATGAAATTTGCTCGATCGCCGATCGGGATCCGATCTTTCCCGATCACAATCGCTCGACCCTAGTCAATGCTTCTCTATGGGAAAATTCACTTTTAGGGTTGAGCCGATCTTAAGATTTCAAAACCCGATTTCCGATCATTTTCCTGTCGATCCCGATGAAATTTGCTTGATCGCTGATTAGGATCCGATCTTTTCCGATCCCGATCGCTCAACCATACTGATGATACCGTGCATAGTATATCAGTACATCCTAGTACCAGAGTGGCAAACATATACTGTAGTGTAAAATATAGGAATATTATAAATTTCCCAAGAAGTTCTGTGACCTTATAGAACAAAGTGTATTTATAGAGGAGATAGAATTGATGAGATGGCTAAGGTTTAGCTGGCTAAGAACATACAAATGTATCCAAGTTTAACTAACACTTGTTAAAAACGATGGCGCATGGTCAAACTTTCTAATGGCGTTTGTTGTTCTCTGAGATTATATTTCATCAACTGACTGTTTAACTTTGCTACATCACTACATCTATGACCTGTTTGGGTCTTTTGGACCTCTGCGGCACAGATACATAGTTATTAGAGATGGGCAAACCTCTTAAGATTCATTTTGTGTTTAGGTTTGGCGACTTGGGTCCCTGATTTGTTTAGGGTCAAACAAGTCCAACAGGAACCACACTTAAAATTAGATTGAAAGTTAGTGTAGAAGACTCTTAGGGTCTCAGTGGTGACCCTGGGACAGATGTCACTAGGAGATCACCGGATGCCATGAGGAGCCCAAATGAAGTATGAAAGTTTTTTTCCACCCCCCTGGGCCTCTACCTATTATACTTTGAGGTCTGAAGAGACCCCAGAGTATAATGCAGCATCCATTTTAGTTAGCCCAAGATAAATCTCCATTTGTTTGGTTTTGTAAATACTGAACAATTTGGAATATTTGGATCGAACCAGGCTCAGTACGAACCTATACGCCCATCTCTAGTTGTCGTCTTTTTAAAAGTGTAATTGTAGTATTATTTATTTTTGCATAAATCCATAGTGCAGGTGAAGGGAACAAACTTTGTATATAGTTCATTAAAGAAAAGTGCTTACTTCTTCACTTATAAGACTTCTTCTGCCAATAATCAAATATGTACAATAGAAGTCTATGGAACGATGAGGGGAAAGGGAAGAGGAGAACTCCTCAAAGCAGAGAGATGTCAGCAATGTAGAGAGACCATGTTCTTTTGTAAAAAATCTAGGTTATCAGGAATGAATTTACCAGGCAATATATCTTATATCTCTGATAGGGTTGAGTGATCAGGATCCTAAAAGATCGGATCCCGGTCGGCGATCGAGCAAATTTCACGATCCCGATTGGGATCAGCTGGAAAATGATCGGAAATTGGATTTTAAAATCGATCCTGAAATCTCAAGATCGGCTCAACCCTAATCTCTGACTATGCCCTACTCAACCCTTCCTCTCCCCTCTCCATAGACTGCATTGTAAACTAATCTACTTGTGTTCTAAGGACAAATTGAAATCATTCAGGTAAAACATAAAGTCAGGAATAATAGTTCTACACACAGACACTTTTATTTAGTAAAATATATAGCAGCTTCTTCTATTCCCCTGCACTACTGATTTATGAAAAGATAAATAAGATTTTACTTACACTATAACAGTCTCCTTGGAATACTGATTCATCTTAGGAACAAACCTTAGACACTTTTTCATTGAAAATACAAATATGGAAGGAGAATTTTTTTCTAAAACATAACATTTTCCTTAAAAATAATGGTTGTGGTGTAAATCATTGTCTTTCGAGATACTTTACTTTGTTATTATACTTTGCATCACACAACCAAGGACGCGGCTATGTCAGTACTCAAGTGATTCAGTATCTAGGGCATCCCACATATAGGACTGTAGAATACCAAACCTCTTCTTATGAGGCCCAAAAGCCAGAAACAAATCTCTAAATGTTAGAAAATGCACACAGTAAGTCATGCTTGATTCCTTCAAGTAAGAAGCTGGTCAAGACTAGAATGTGAATACTTGAGTGCAAACGGTACTCTAGGGAGACATTCAATTCACTAGAAAGTGTAGTTTAGCAGGGGTTGTATAAAAACAAACAAGGACCTTTGAAGGAAATAAGTCATCAAGCCCATTGGTTGTGATGGCTGGGAATAGATCATAATTAGAGATGAGCGAACACTAAAATGTTCGAGGTTCGAAATTCGATTCGAACAGCCGCTCACTGTTCGAGTGTTCGAATGGGTTTCGAACCCCATTATAGTCTATGGGGAACATAAACTCGTTAAGGGGGAAACCCAAATTCGTGTCTGGAGGGTCACCAAGTCCACTATGACACCCCAGGAAATGATACCAACACCCTGGAATGACACTGGGACAGCAGGGGAAGCATGTCTGGGGGCATAAAAGTCACTTTATTTCATGGAAATCCCTGTCAGTTTGCGATTTTCGCAAGCTAACTTTTCCCCATAGAAATGCATTGGCCAGTGCTGATTGGCCAGAGTACGGAACTCGACCAATCAGCGCTGGCTCTGCTGGAGGAGGCGGAGTCTAAGATCGCTCCACACCAGTCTCCATTCAGGTCCGACCTTAGACTCCGCCTCCTCCGGCAGAGCCAGCGCTGATTGGCCGAAGGCTGGCCAATGCATTCCTATGCGAATGCAGAGACTTAGCAGTGCTGAGTCAGTTTTGCTCAACTACACATCTGATGCACACTCGGCACTGCTACATCAGATGTAGCAATCTGATGTAGCAGAGCCGAGGGTGCACTAGAACCCCTGTGCAAACTCAGTTCACGCTAATAGAATGCATTGGCCAGCGCTGATTGGCCAATGCATTCTATTAGCCCGATGAAGTAGAGCTGAATGTGTGTGCTAAGCACACACATTCAGCACTGCTTCATCAAGCCAATACAATGCATTAGCCAGTGCTGATTGGCCAGAGTACGGAATTCGGCCAATCAGCGCTGGCTCTGCTGGAGGAGGCGGAGTCTAAGATCGCTCCACACCAGTCTCCATTCAGGTCCGACCTTAGACTCCGCCTCCTCCGGCAGAGCCAGCGCTGATTGGCCGAAGGCTGGCCAATGCATTCCTATGCGAATGCAGACTTAGCAGTGCTGAGTCAGTTTTGCTCAACTACACATCTGATGCACACTCGGCACTGCTACATCAGATGTAGCAATCTGATGTAGCAGAGCCGAGGGTGCACTAGAACCCCTGTGCAAACTCAGTTCACGCTAATAGAATGCATTGGCCAGCGCTGATTGGCCAATGCATTCTATTAGCCCGATGAAGTAGAGCTGAATGTGTGTGCTAAGCACACACATTCAGCACTGCTTCATCAAGCCAATACAATGCATTAGCCAGTGCTGATTGGCCAGAGTACGGAATTCGGCCAATCAGCGCTGGCTCTGCTGGAGGAGGCGGAGTCTAAGGTCGGACCTGAATGGAGACTGGTGTGGAGCGATCTTAGACTCCGCCTCCTCCAGCAGAGCCAGCGCTGATTGGCCGAATTCCGTACTCTGGCCAATCAGTGCTGGCCAATGCATTCTATTAGCTTGATGAAGCAGAGTGTGCACAAGGGTTCAAGCGCACCCTCGGCTCTGATGTAGCAGAGCCGAGGCTGCACAAGGGTTCAAGCGCACCCTCGGCTCTGATGTAGGAGAGCCGAGGGTGCACTTGAACCCTTGTGCAGCCTCGGCTCTGCTACATCAGAGCCGAGGGTGCGCTTGAACCCTTGTGCACACTCTGCTTCATCAAGCTAATAGAATGCATTGGCCAGCGCTGATTGGCCAATGTATTCTATTAGCCTGATGAAGTAGAGCTGAATGTGTGTGCTAAGCACACACATTCAGCTCTACTTCATCGGGCTAATAGAATGCATTGGCCAGCGCTGATTGGCCAGAGTACGGAACTCGACCAATCAGCGCTGGCTCTGCTGGAGGAGGCGGAGTCTAAGATCGCTCCACACCAGTCTCCATTCAGGTCCGACCTTAGACTCCGCCTCCTCCAGCAGAGCCAGCGCTGATTGGCCGAATTCCGTACTCTGGCCAATCAGCACTGGCTAATGCATTGTATTGGCGTGATGAAGCAGTGCTGAATGTGTGTGCTTAGCACACACATTCAGCTCTACTTCATCGGGCTAATAGAATGCATTGGCCAGCGCTGATTGGCCGAATTCCGTACTCTGGCCAATCAGCACTGGCTAATGCATTGTATTGGCGTGATGAAGCAGTGCTGAATGAGTGTGCTTAGCACACACATTCAGCTCTACGTCATCGGGCTAATAGAATGCATTGGCCAATCAGCGCTGGCCAATGCATTCTATTAGCGTGAACTGAGTTTGCACAGGGGTTCTAGTGCACCCTCGGCTCTGCTACATCAGATTGCTACATCTGATGTAGCAGTGCCGAGTGTGCATCAGATGTGTAGTTGAGCAAAACTGACTCAGCACTGCTAAGTCTCTGCATTCGCATAGGAATGCATTGGCCAGCCTTCGGCCAATCAGCGCTGGCTCTGCCGGAGGAGGCGGAGTCTAAGGTCGGACCTGAATGGAGACTGGTGTGGAGCGATCTTAGACTCCGCCTCCTCCAGCAGAGCCAGCGCTGATTGGTCGAGTTCCGTACTCTGGCCAATCAGCGCTGGCCAATGCATTCTATTAGCCCGATGAAGTAGAGCTGAATGTGTGTGCTTAGCACACACATTCAGCTCTACTTCATCAGGCTAATAGAATACATTGGCCAATCAGCGCTGGCCAATGCATTCTATTAGCTTGATGAAGCAGAGTGTGCACAAGGGTTCAAGCGCACCCTCGGCTCTGATGTAGCAGAGCCGAGGCTGCACAAGGGTTCAAGCGCACCCTCGGCTCTGATGTAGGAGAGCCGAGGGTGCACTTGAACCCTTGTGCACCCTCAGCTCTGCTACATCAGAGCCGAGGGTGCGCTTGAACCCTTGTGCACACTCTGCTTCATCAAGCTAATAGAATGCATTGGCCAGCACTGATTGACCAGAGTACGGAATTCGGCCAATCAGCGCTGGCCAATGCATCCCTATGGGAAAAAGTTTATCTCACAAAAATCACAATTACACACCCGATAGAGCCCCAAAAAGTTATTTTTAATAACATTCCCCCCTAAATAAAGGTTATCCCTAGCTATCCCTGCCTGTACAGCTATCCCTGTCTCATAGTCACAAAGTTCACATTCTCATATGACCCGGATTTGAAATCCACTATTCGTCTAAAATGGAGGTCACCTGATTTCGGCAGCCAATGACTTTTTCCAATTTTTTTCAATGCCCCCAGTGTCGTAGTTCCTGTCCCACCTCCCCTGCGCTGTTATTGGTGCAAAAAAGGCGCCAGGGAAGGTGGGAGGGGAATCGAATTTTGGCGCACTTTACCACGTGGTGTTCGATTCGATTCGAACATGGCGAACACCCTGATATCCGATCGAACATGTGTTCGATAGAACACTGTTCGCTCATCTCTAATCATAATACATGGAGCTAACAGAATATGATATATGAAGGTCTTGTATACATCTAGCTCAGCATTTATATCTGTATTGTGTCTATATTATATGTTTTATGCTTTCTTTTACTTGACCCTTGTCTATATCTTCCATACTTACTATTATGCTGTAACAGATACAATATAGATCCATATGATGCATTGATTTCTATAGGGAGATTATGTTATATGCAGCATTTTATAAAGAATACAACTCATATGGGCTCCATATTAGAGATATGCGAATCTCTCAAGATTTGTTTTGTTTTCAGGTTTGGCAGATCAGGTTTGTTTCAGGATGAACAAGTTTGGTATGAACCACACTTTAAGTTGGCTTAAATCATAGTGTAGAATACTCTTAGGACTCCGAGCAACCTATCTATAAAACCTAGTGTAGAACACTGTCAGGGCTCCTAGGAACCTATCTATAATACATAGTGTATGACACTGTCAGGGCTCCTAGGAACCTATCTATAACACATAGTGTGTGACACTGTCAGAGCTCCTAGGAACCTATCTATAAAACATAGTGTAGGACACTGTCAGGGCTCCTAGGAACCTATCTATAAAACATAGTGTAGGACACTGTCAGGGCTCCTAGGAACCTATCTATAAAACATAGTGTAGAATACTCTTAGGATTCCTAGCAACCTATCTATAAAACATAGTGTAGGACACTGTCAGGGCTCCTAGGAACCTATCTATAAAACATAGTGTAGAACACTGTCAGGGCTCCTAGGAATCTATCTATAAAACATAGTTTATAATACAATCAGGGTTCTGAGGCACTAGCTCTTTAAGGCAAACATAGCCAAAGTTATGTCAAACTGTAAAGTGCCATTATTATACTTTGGGTTCTCTTCAGATCCCACAGTATAAAAGGTGGAGGCCCAGGGGAGGTGAGAAAAAAACAAAACATTCATACTCACTTTTCATTACCTGTTTGGGCCACCTCCACTCTCTCCTGGTGATATATGTCACTCTCATGTGATGTCATTGGCTTAGGACCACGGCTGAGGTCTGTGATTGGGGCAGCAGTGGACACATGGGCATGCTGAGCACCATAACTTCATGACACTTTGCAGGCCCAATCACAGGCCTCAGTGCTGAACCATGGCAGATGATTCACAGAAGGGCACCACACGTGACCATGAAAGTGCTGGAGGAGGCCCAAGAAAGGTAACGGAAGGTAAGTATGAGTGGGTTTTTTTTTATTTATTTTTTTCCACTCCCCTGGGACTTCACCTATTATACTCTGGGGTCTGAAGAGATCCCTGAGTATAATGTGATGTCCATTTTAGTTTGTCCAAGACGAATCTCCATTTGTTTAGTTTCGTAAAATAAAAACAATATTTTGGAATATTTAATAAGATATAATACAGAGTTTCTTATATTTACCTGCACTATTCACTTATGGAAAGTTATTTTATAATTGGCGATACACTTTATAATGGGTTCTCTTATGGTAAAGTTGTATGCAGTGGCAAACTGGTGATGTTACTGTGTAGCCCTATAGGACTAGAGGTCACATAGTGGAGACAATGATGGGCCTAAATTGTAAGAAATGTTGAAGGCTGTTATTATAAAGTATTTTTTATATACAGTTTCTCGAATCCTGATAAAGTCCCTGTAAAAATAATTTGTACTTATGTGTAAATACATTTTACTGAAGTCTTTCGGAAGGTTTTGTCTTAATAGGAAATACAGTAGTCTCTATAAATTCTTGATAAGATTCAGAAAATCAATTCTGCTCAATTTACTACATTAAGCCCTAGGGGTTTGCATGACATACATCTGTACTCATTGCTTAGAATTCAAAGAAAACAAAATCAGGACCAGCAGTGCAAAAAACAGGTGTTATACCATTAAAAAGTATAATTATTCTACTTAATTAAATGGTAAAATTTTATATAAATTATAGACCTTCTAAAATGTGTTTGGTTTTGAGAATAAGCTCAATGTAAGAGAGAACAAATACCTTGTAGCTTGCATCTATCTCTTCCTCTCTATTAGCAGTACCAGGAGACCGGGACTGGCCTATAGGGGTACAGGTAAATCCCCTGATGGCCCCTTGGGCTAGTGAAGGCCCCACCTCTACATAAGTCCCACACATCTACATGGTGCCTCCATTGTCGAGATATTGTTGGTTTAGTCATTATGCAAATAGGCCCTTTGGAGCAACGAGAGCAATGCTGCTTACCTAGTTGGAGCAATGACTGATAAAAAGTGCTGATATTTCGGCAATGGAAGCTACGATTAACAAGGGGAAAAAACATTTGATTCAGGTGACCCTAACCTATCTATCTGCAGGGCTGCGTTGATATGCTGGGTTCTGCTGACACTAACCTAGCTATCTGCAGGGCTGGGCGATATGCTGGTTCTGGTGATGGTAACCTATCTATCTGCAGGACTGGGGTGATATGCTGGTTCTGGTGATGGTAACCTATCTGCAGGACTGGGGTGATATGCTGGTTCTGGTGACACTAACCTATCTAACTGCAGGGCTGGGGTGATGACACTAACCTATCTATCTGCAGGGCTGGGGTGATATGCTGGTTCTGGTGACACTAACCTATGTATCTGCAGGGCTGGGGTGATATGCTGGTTCTGGTGACACTAACCTATCTATCTGCAGGGCTGGGGTTATATATTGGTTCTGGTGACAGTAACCTATTGTTATGGTCAGCAGGGTTTATTAAAAAAACAACTAAAATGAAAACCCTATGGAGCCCTCTGGGCCACTAACTGCAAACCAACCTGGTGTGAACACCGACTAACAGTTCCTGTCACTGCCAGCTAAATGAAAGGACCAGGTGCGCTCTGTTAACATTCACAGAGCATGCAGTCAGAGCAGCCGCACAAATAAACAAACTGGCTAACCTGAACTCCAGGACTAGCCAGAGACCAAGTAAACCCTGTGTGTGGTAGTTCCACCCAACCACCCAGGCAACTACTGCCAAGCCCACTCCCAGTCACCCTGTCTGGGAAGTATTGCTAGCGGCCCCTACAGAGTTGTACCACACATACAAGGCAGCATGCTGCCTGACTAACTGTGGAAATGCTAGCTCAGGGGTCTTTTGCTAACTAGGGCAATTCTAATAGTATTTCAGGCAGGAACCCAAGCACACACACAACACACATCATTTCAGGTTTGGAATGAGATCATAGAGCACCAGGCGTCCAGACCAGCCCCCTTATATAGGCAAGGGGCGGTTACCAGCAAATAGCCCAGCTGCCCAATCCGAGCGTCCATTGGTTGACACACATGTCGCTCAACCAGTCGACCACGCCTGGCTGTTGCAAGGCAGGTTAACCCTTGCAACACTGCATTTTGCAGAGGAACAGACAGCGACGCCCATATCATGGCCGCAGTCTCTGCACAATCCTAACACCTATCTATCTGCAGGGCTGGGGTGATATGCTGGTCCTGGTGACAGTAACCTACCTATCTGCAGGGCTCGGGTTATATATTGGTTCTTGTGACAGTAACCTATCTATCTGCAGGACTGGGTTGATATACTGGTTCTGGTGACAGTAACCTATCTATCTGCAGGACTGGGTTGATATACTGGTTCTGGTGACAGTAACCTATCTATCTGCAGGGCTGGGGTGATATGCTGGCTCTGGTGACAGTAACCTATCTATCTGCAGGGCTGGGGTGATATGCTGGCTCTGGTGACACTAACCTATCTATCTGCAGGGCTTGGGTGATATTCTGGTTCTGGTGACAGTAACCTCTCTATCTGCAGGGCTGGGTTGATACGCTGGCTGCTGCTGACACTAACCTATCTATCTGCAGGGCTTGGGTGATATACTGGTTCTGGTGACAGTAACCTATCTATCTGCAGGACTGGGTTGATATGCTGGTTCTGGTGACAGTAACCTATCTATCTGCAGGGCTGGGGTGATATGCTGGCTCTGGTGACAGTAACCTATCTATCTGCAGGGCTGGGGTGATATGCTGGCTCTGGTGACACTAACCTATCTATCTGCAGGGCTTGGGTGATATTCTGGTTCTGGTGACAGTAACCTCTCTATCTGCAGGGCTGGGTTGATACGCTGGCTGCTGCTGACACTAACCTATCTATCTTCAGGGCTGTGGTGATATATTGGTTCTGGTGGCACTAACCTATCTATCTGCTAGGCTGGGTTGATATGCTGGGTTCTGGTTAGAGACTCCCTTTAAAGGGATTAACCTATGAAAATCCTGATAATTCTTCACTATGATTGTTTTTTGCTTTGGTTTTACTTTTTGGTAGAGTGATGATAATGGAAGAAAAAATCATTTTGCATATTCACTTTCAGAAAAGTTCAATACCTCCCAATTATGAGTCTAAGTAAATAATTCCGGGCATATTTCTACATACACTATAGTCAGATAATATAGTAACGATTGCTGTAGAGTGAAGTATGATGACAGTCATTGTTGTGGTCAATGGTTCTAATCACATAATTACCTCTATCCACGTAATGATAATAACGCCCTTTGTGTTTTGCAGAATGCTCGACCAGAGAATGAAGCGGACGCTGCAGATACATTTGTCCTTTTGGGCCAAAAATCAGTTATCCACTAACTATCTACAAAGCAATAAGACTTGGAACATTATGGAAAATCAAATTTGTTGTTCCGTCTTTAGGGAACAATACCTAACATTGCTGCCCACATTTCTCGATCAGAAATTAATTTTTTTCTTAAAGCACAATCCAAAATAGCTATCTACAGATGATGAGTACTGCGAGCGGCACAGGGATGTTCATCGGCCTGACAACAGTATCCGTTACGCTAGATATCAGTATACACAATGGACTGATGGCCTGGCATATTAACAGCAATGTGACTTTAAATCAGAGTATGCCCACATTGCATCCCACGAACGCATCCGAAGAGGAAGGGCCAACCTACCCGTCTCTAGAGAAGAACTGGTCTGCCCTTTTGACCTTGATCATCATCATATTAACGATAGGAGGAAATATTCTCGTCATCATGGCCGTGTCTTTGGAGAAGAAACTTCAAAATGCGACCAACTTCTTCCTCATGTCGTTGGCTGTGGCAGATATGCTGGTGGGAATTTTAGTCATGCCAGTTTCCCTTATAACAATTCTGTATGGTAAGTAACCACCATTCTGTTCTTCTATTCCGCGACATGTAATGTTGTAAAGTCTCATTTACGTCAGCTTCTTTATACACCATTAGAATACACTACATTAACCATCATTGACGTTCCTCCGATTTTTACAATGGAACATGATGTTCTACGATCGGTAGAAGTAGTGAAAATACATGGATTTCAAGTGATTGGTAATGTCTTCTCAAGCAAAACCAATCACCAGGAACCTTGCTGACAGATATTTTCATTCTCAGCTGGAAATGTCTGATTTTACAGTAGTAGAGTATCAAGGATTTTACGAGTTTAGATCTTTCAAGCTTACAGTTTGACACCATTGCACTAGTTGTAGAATAAGTTTGGGAAATACATCATATTCTAGGTAAAAAAAAATCATAGGAAGATGTAATAGCTTACTTTTGGGTTTAATGAGCCATTCATACACCTTAGGTTATGTTCACACTGATTTTTTGCAGGTGGATTTGGACTCACGCCTGATTGGGCCCATTTAGTCGCCCATTAGACGCGTGGAAAATTCACCATTTCCACCGTGTAACCTTACCCTTATACTGTACATTCTTAGTATGGAATTCACTTATTCCATGTATGTTCCTTTTGTACAGTAGGCATATGAAAATCTTGTGTTTCTGGCTAATCTCGCTCCCTTTTTGATCCGTTACTGACTTTCACTCTGAAAATCTCTTTTTAATCTGTTTCACTAAAGCAAGACAGTCTATAGCTCATAAAGGTATGACAATATACACAGTCCAGTCACATTAATGTGACCACTTGTCAAAATCCAGAATCACCACCTTTGGCAGAGCGGACTGCTACGAGACGTGCAGGGAGAGAGGGGATGTTGTGATGATGTCACTGGGATGTTGAGCCATGCCGACTCCAGTGCCGTGACCATTTGCACTAGGTTACGCGGTTGAGCATCCATGGCGTGAGCAACCCAATTGAGGTGGTCCTACAGATTCTGGATTGGGTTCAAGTCCGGGGAATTTGCTGGCCAAGGGAGTATGGTAAGTTCATCCTGGTGCCTCTCGAACCACGCACGTACACTGCAAGCTTTATGACACATGGCATTGTCCTGCTGGTAGATGCCATCATCCTGAGGAAAAACAATTTGCATGTAGGGGTGAACATGATCCGCAAGGATAGATGCATACTTGTGTTAATCCATCGTGCCTTCCACAATGATGAGTGCACCCAGATGGCTGATGACATGCCTTCTGCGATTGGTTATTTAACGTTGACGTCAAAAGTAGGCGGTGGTCACGTTAATGTGGCTGGACTGTGTATAATAGTCTATCAGAGAGATAGACGAGAAGTGAGCAGAAGCTGAGACAGACAGAAGCTTCTGCAGCTACTTATGAAGTTTCTATCTTACCTTAAGTGTTTTATTCTTATCAAGATAGGTCATTACTTCTCCCTCCATAACATCCTATAGGACCCCGGTGATGCTTCTGAGTAAGAGAGAGTGACTTCTACTTACTGTATGTAGTTTATAGGAAACATCATAGTATCTAAAAAACTAAGATAACTGAGAACGGTCAGAAATATTGTTACTTCTCATATATACGCAGTGTACTATTAACAACGTTAAGCTGCAGTGTTAGGTATTGTGTGCTTTGGGTAGTGACTATACAACTAATATTTAGTCAGTAAGCACCTACGTACATACTAATATAATCATTACACATTGATTAATCACCATTATTTTCCGTTCTCCGACATCTTCAGCTTTATAAATGGCAGTGTAAATATTTTTTGATACAAATTTTGATTGATTTGTTGTGCCTTAGATTTCCTGTGAGCTCATCTATCATTTATGAAATGTTCCTACAAGGTTACTATCATTAAAGCACTTGAGCTTTTAAGAATAGAGGAGTTATTTGAAGTCATTAAAGATGACAGGGTGGGCAAACCACGATACAAAAGCTTGTACAATAATTCTACCTGTCATCTATTTATTTAAAGAAAATGATTTATTAGCTGAGACCTGGGCCGGGTGCACATTATTCACTAGTGAGCCACATTCATCCTAGGCTAAGGTGCTTTGCTTCTTAACAAAGGAGACATTGTAGAAGTATAACTATGGTGTGGCAATAAAAGCATTTTAATAGAATT